>NC_063155.1:11481351-11790710 GCF_020921035.1 Rhodamnia argentea
CATGTTCCAATTGAGTTTAAGTCAATTCCCAAAGTATATAAGTATTCAACCAATTTAATGAGTGGAAAAGAATCAGATTTCTATTAACACAAGTCCAATTTTCGGTTTTCAATAAGGATTGATAGAAAAGTGTAATTTTCTGATTTTTGACCCCAAATTGAGATGCATTCAATCAAGATCATGAACGTATATGCATGTTACAAATCAATAAGCATAGATCAATGAACGAAAGTCGAGAAAATTTACCTTTTCTGTGCAAATTCCAGCAACACACGCCGCCTAGGCATCCCAAAACCAAACCTTTTTTAGCCCGATTTGCTCGAGACTAGTTTCAAATGATCTAGCACAAGTAACTACAGTGTTACACCTTCAAACATTAAGAAAATAGGAGATAATACACCTTGGATGGTGGCTTAATAGTGACCGAACAATAGCTCTACTAGGCGGAGTAACAGGCTGAAATTGGGCGACGGAGCGGTGACTTCCGGGACGGGAGGGAAGTACATATGCTTCATTCATCATTTATCGATCCCATGTTAATGTTGGTACTACGACATTATCCTCTAACCGAAGAGGGCAAGTGAACTAAAGAGCGCATATAGTGAAATGACTGTAGCGTGAGGATTTGGGAATGTTTTAATGCAGCCTGTGGGTGAAGTGGAGATAGTTGTGATGATAGATTATGGAAGCATTAACTATGAAGGAAAGGGTGAATAAATTTTTGGCTTTACTGAGGCTGGTGATGGAAGGTTAGTGATGATGAGTCATGGACCAAAGTTTGTGTTGGTGGTGACAGTGAGAGAGCGATGAGTAGGTGGAGGAAATCGTTTGTTCTTGGAAGGTTGGTGATGATGAGTGTTTTATGTTCTAACATTGAAACAACAGCTTCTTGAGGTGAATTGTGTGAATGAGTCAATTGTTTGAATGTCATGAATTGACTGTGAAGCCAGAAAATTTATTGGGTCCGCTTTCCCTACCTATAGCTTTGCACAGAGGCTTGTTTTACAATCTTTCCCCGCCCCCCTTTTTTTAACAAAGTAACTAGTGGTAGCACAAACTTAGCACACGATGTTTCATCCATGCTTTAGTTATGAATGTGCTTTGTAGCACCCAAGATTAAGGAAGCAGTTGGTGAATTGCAACTTCACTTGACTAGTTCAATTAGCGCCATTGATGCAATTCGAGAGTTGGAAGCCATGGCAACAATGGACACTAGAGTGCCGATCATAGACTCAAGTTCCGTCACACCAAGCCGAGGGAGTAGTTGTCCGGTCCTAGATCTTGGACTCTTTTGTGAGATTCCGGAATAGATGAGAAGATCGTTGTAGTTGTAGAATATGTTCTCGCATACACTTCACTAGAGAAAGGGGTCAATAAAGCCGAATGTATAGTGTGGCAAGTTTTGGTGTTGGTTAGTGTTAATGTGGTAGGAAGATTTTATCTAATTGCGGGAACTCGTTTTCCTTTGTGCAAGAATCAGGTGTGAGATCAATTCCTCATTCAAGTTAATCAGTATCGCGTAGTTGCAATTTCCAATTCGGCAACATTTTGCCTCTTCCCCGAAGAATATTTGAATGTTTACCGACACTTGCTTTGGTGTTGCCTGTCTTGGTTAAATTTCTCATTGCGCTTTCATCGCCTTTGAAGTCGTGTGCATGTTTTAAATGATTCTTGAATTCTTTTTGGACCCATTGATGATCAATGCATTTTTTGTTCTTTTGAACTTCAAATGTGAATTTTTATAGATCATATCGATCCTATTTATAGGCTTGTTAGATGTAGTATGCTAGTCAATGCTTTATGCGCCGAGATACATCGATATAATCTCAATATTAATTAACTTCTTGGCATGTATCATGTGCTTCATCGCTTGATAATATTGCATCCTTTTAAAGGAAAACTGCATTAATATAAAATATCTAAAATGAAAAGTTGCGTTCATCGTATTTCCAATTTTGAAGAAATTAAAAATTAAAAAGCTTAAATTGATCACCTGAAAGGATCTTTTTCAATGTGTTCCACCTAACGGCCTTTATCTCAAAGTTGCTTTCAAACACCAAACAGTCATTTGCATTTCCCCGAAAGCTTTCTTCAAAGTTGAACCAAACTCAGTCTTGTGATTTCAAATGAAAGTATCCTTTTATCATGTTTTTTTTTCCTTGGGTCAAAACCCTTTTATCATGTTGACTGCTCGGATGTAACTGTCTTATCCCACCATCTCTCATCTCTCTCACAATCCATTTAATTGAGTTTGGCACAGCAGGAATTAGGGTTTTGGATACACAGAAGAGGAGAGAGACGAATGGCGTCCACCACAGCTCGTCGAACCCTTGCTTCACTCCTTGCTCGAACCCTCTCTTCCCCATCTCCATCTTCATCCTCTCGCTCTCGCCTCTCCATTCCTCTCCTCAATGGCTTGCCCTTGCCAGAACACAGACCCCACCCACACAACATCTTGACCCGCCCCAAGACCTCCGGGTCGGGCTACTCGCCCCTAAATGACCCGTCGCCCAACTGGAGCAACCGGCCTCCGAAGGAGACGATCCTCCTAGACGGCTGTGATTACGAGCACTGGCTCATCGTCATGGAGTTCCCCACCGACCCTAAGCCCTCCGAGGAAGAGATGATCAACGCTTACGTCAAAACCCTAACCTCCGTTGTCGGAAGGTACAAAGTTGAGAATCAATTTTGAAGTTTTTTTTTGTTTCCTTTTTTAGTTTCTGTTCCTAGTTCAAGCTGAGTGTTTCGGGTTTGCTTGTTTATTTGTTTCTCGGTGGTGATTTGCTAATGTTCATGGTTTCAGTGAGGAAGAGGCGAAGAAGAAGATTTACTCGGTTTGCACGACCACTTATACTGGATTTGGGTGCTTGATCTCCGAGGAACTCTCCTATAAAGTTAAAGGTGGGGATTTAAAGATACTCAAACGGTGTTTGGATGCCAGTATCTTTAATTAGCTTGGAGATGCGTCTGCTTCAGTCTGTTCATAGGTTTAATTTTCATTTTTGAGTGATGTTTTTGTTGGAGATCTTAATCAATTCAATGGTTGAGGATTGGTGTTACCTTGGTGTTAGATTGTGTTGGCTTGAGCTTGATTAATGCTTCATCTTGGTTGAGTAGGATTGCCTGGCGTTCTCTGGGTTTTGCCGGATTCGTATCTTGATGTGCCAAACAAGGATTATGGAGGTTGTTATTAGAGCTCTTCACCATATTATTGCCAGTTATGAGTGCATTTCTTCTGTTCATTTTTGTGTTCCTCGCTAACTGCAAACACTGGTCTTCCGAATCCTCGGAGCACGTTATCAGGTGATTTGTTCGTTGATGGTAAAGTTATTCACCGGCCACAATATTGGTATAACGAGAGGCAGCCAACGAGGCGGCCTCGCCCACGGTATGATAGGCGCCGTGAAACAATGCAGGTTGAGAGGAGAGATACTGGAAACAGAGTGAGCTGGGCACAGAGCCGGCCTCAAGTTGTTCAGCAGCAAACGACGATGGAGTCCCAGGGTTCTGCTCAGGTTGGAGGGCCGGGCATTAACATGGGAGAAGTTAATACTGGAAGCACATAAGATGTTTTTAGCTCTTATATATAACTCTGTTGCTGAATGACGTGTGCTGTTGGAGACATGACCTTGTTTTCTCGGGATGTTTCGCTTGTTGAGAGGTTAGCTGTCCTGCATTAGTCACCGCTCTTCCTATTTTGAGGTATAGACCGAAGGAAAACAAATTGGTGTCTATTTTCTGCTAAATCAGCAGAATTGGTGGATTGCGTATAAACATCTACTGAAATTGCAGATATAAGTGTTACCTTATTTCAGACATCTGCTGCTGCTGTGAAGTCGGTCATAATATTTAGGTCCATCGCTAGTTCTTTCATGGCAATGATGGTGGAAGATCTTGCAGCTAGATGATTGTACCGCATGAAATGAACATCAATTACCTTTAAAAACGAGCGGCCTCTAGATTGCTCCCACAATGGGTGGTCTTCTGCACAGAACATTTCAAAACGTTTAGTGAATTTCATGAGGATGTTGAGTGAAGCTGCTTTGCAAGGAAGAGTTCGGTTATCATCCAAAGTGAGAATTCCTTCTATGTATCTTTGATTTTGCATATTACTTGATGATATGTACGGATTGTAGTTTAAATCTGTCACAGAGATGTTATATATTTTTAATAGATTTTGCAGTGGCAAGACCGGTTTGTGGCGGGAGTAGAGGGTCACGAGCTGCAGGAAATCTTGGTTGAGTCATGTTCAAGCTGTGATAGTCATGTTCAAGCTGTGATATTACATCTTCGATATCCTAGGTTGCCTTTTGGTTAGTGGGGTACGCTCTGTAGAGGACTGCCAGCCTTTTGATGGGGCAATAGTCATAGTGCGTCACAGTCCGTGCCGATTGATAGCATAGATAGCATCGAATGGGGCAGTAGTCCTAGGGCGTCACAGTCCGTGCCGATTGATAGCATAGATAGTATCTGTCCTGTTATTCCTGTATTGTTAAGGACTCGGATACACCATTTCTTTTTTTTAGTCGAATATATACACCATTGATAAGGTGCAATTGTACATATTACTTGGGTTCATTTACATCAAAATCATACAAAATTTGCTTCCCTCCGAAAGGTGTCAAATAGTTTGATAAAGAAAAGCTTGTCATAAATCCAATATCGTAAACTTTTGTCGGACGGACAAAGTTAATTTGAGGCTAAGTCGTATGTACCGTTAGATTATGTGGATCCCATTGAGGTTCACGTTATTTAATGGAGGATGTTTGGCTCAAAGCACCTAACCATTTTTTCCATCGTAACTTCTGCCAAACTATTGTCATGGCACGCCGCGTCACATGACAATTATTTATTTATTTATTTATTTTTGGGGTCAAAGATATGGACGATTGAATAGAAGCAACAAACGGAGAAACGGATTGGAAGGGAGGAGGCCAGACAAAGATAAAGGTCGACACACCACCCTGACTTGGGCTTTGTTTTCAAGCTTCCAGCTATGCACATAACTTGATAATGGCTTCCGCACATCCCAAATCCAAGCTTAGATCTTTCCAACGTTTGTATCTCCCGTACTTATAACGCAACTTACCCTACTGTTACACTGAGATATTACAACAAAATAAAGAAAAACAATATCTGCAATTTGATATGTTTGAGGGGAAGTTTCATATGCCTCCTAAGTTTTTCATATGACATCCGATAACAAAGGCATGCACCACTGGCTGTGGAATCCTTCGTGAACATCTCGGACCAAATCAAAACCTGAAATGAGATCGTATGCACCATCCCCTATACCTACAATAGGCAAAAAAAAAAAAAAAAACCAATGTGATTCATAAGGAGTGAAAGTGCTTGGAATCAGAGAATCACATCCACTATGAGTGTCATCATTAGTTTAGTATTTGATTCCTTTCCTAGTTAAAATAGCT
This sequence comes from Rhodamnia argentea, assembly GCF_020921035.1. Classification (NCBI taxonomy): domain Eukaryota; kingdom Viridiplantae; phylum Streptophyta; class Magnoliopsida; order Myrtales; family Myrtaceae; genus Rhodamnia; species Rhodamnia argentea. Next base: position 11,486,781 of record NC_063155.1, read on the forward strand.
TGTGAAGTTGGCTCAACTCTGCAAGCATGCATGGTCTCTTGCGTCTTACCTGTATGAAGTTAGAACGATGTATTCAGCTGTAATCACTTCCTTGACCTGGTTGATCGTCGATACTGGTACCTGAAGACTTCGACTCTTCATCTTCTGTCAAAGTTCCACCGAGAGGGAAAATGAGTCACAAGGAGTCTCCAGTTGAACTTACAATAAGTAACAAAAGGTGAAGCATAAAAGGAGTGCATTTTCTGGTTACTAGTGTACAATTACTGTAGACAAGGATGACTTACCAAAAAGTGTCTTCACGGATGGCCTTGTCGATCTGCTGTTTTTCTTCTTTAACTCAGCTGAGATGAAAATCAAAATAAGTTACCTGTCATCTTTCTCTTAGTTCACTAGAGCAATGTGCCCAGGGGAAAAAAAGATGGGGCAAAGAGAAAGAAGACGACTATTTTGTTCTAGGGACTGGCTTGTTTTAACGCACCCAACCATGGTACATCAAAAATCCATGTATGGTGAGAACCCCTCTACTTAAATAACAAGAATTTTAAAAAATCCCATTAAATTTGTGAAAGTTCAAACCTCCCATGGTCCTTCCATAGGTAATGAAAGAAATAGAAAGAAGAAACATAAGGCTATAAGTTAAATACTATGAAAGCACATAAAGTTATTAATTATAATAGCTAATTAATTCTGGACTATTATGGAGTTCAGCACTTCCAAAATACCCAAGCTCCTTGATGTGAGACCTTCTGCTCATGTCGTAATTACAAAAAGGAGGGGAACATTCATTGGCAATATGACATCATACAGAAATTTCATCAGATCATTCTCCTTCAAAGTAAAGTGGAACTAAGCCTTGAAACTTTGCTAACCACAATCTTATCAAACTTTCAATATCTGAAATTGATAATAGTGTTCGCAAAAATGCAGTTCATTTGTTAGATAGAGAGAGATTACCCATCCCAGGGACTGGGTAATCATTGACAATTTCAAAGTTCTTGTACGTGTATCCAACAAAATTGATGTCTTTAGAAGAAAGCATCTGCAAGACACAAGAAAAATTAGAGGGAATGAGGCAAGTTAATATAAACTTTTCTTGTTATCGTTATCAGTTCTCAACCTGGAAAGTCAACTACAAAGTGAAACGCAATCAGCATGAAATCTCAACGATGAACATCAAGTAGAGTAATTACGATCAACAAGTAATAAACTGGCAGCTACAAGATTGTTATATGCTTGCTCTAGTAGCAGGGGAGATGTGTCTCTTATTTCTAGATCTGCAGTAACAAACCACATTAAACTACAATGAAAAAACTAAAGCTTAACCAGGAAGTCAACATATCATTATGAGAACATAACAATAATTGCTAAATAAGGGTAACCACATCACTTTTTAAATGTGTCAATGGCAAACACAAAATTTCTAAAGGATCGATATGCTACACCTCTACTGCTCAACCACCCATATCTTTGCCGATCAGTGTCGCAAAGAATTGTCTTAACCATAATAACTGTGCTTTGCATGATGTTGGAATAGCACTGGAGATCCACAGCTATTTAAGCTATCTCTGCCACCCACGTAGGTGCAACATACTCTGTGGGGTGTGTTTGTGTGCGCGCGCGCGCTCGCGAGAGAGAGAGAGAGAGAGAGAGAGAGAGAGAGAGATGCATATGCCTGTATTGAAACAAACTTCTGCCACATTAAAAATTGAAAGAGAACAGGAAGAGATATGAAAGCAGATTCATTCTAGAATTGGAATAAGGGAATTTGTTTACGTCGGGACATGGGGAGTCAAACTATGACAGGTTTTAAGTTTCAACTAAGCTGCAAAACTTTCCTTAACAAAATTAAAGATTAAGCTCAAACCAATATTGGCAAACTATTCAATTTGTGTGTCTTTGCCTTCCTGCAAATCTAATATAACAAGGATGACATAACTTGAAAAAACAACTTTTGAGATCCCTCTAAGGCTCGTCTATAAAAATCTGAAGAACAAGAACAGTAATACTAACTTGCCAAGTTGGAAGTTCAAATAAATCCAGACATTGTTTGTATTGTCATTTATTTCAAACAGTTGTCAATCATCATAGTATGAATGAGAAATTGAAGGCAAAAGGGTACATTAGTACATGTGATATTAGAATACAAAAGAGACGAGACAATATGCGTTGATTAAACACCAATCAAAACCTCCAAGACCAGCAATCCTATTAAGACAGTGTGATCTTTCACATTGCTATAGAGTTCTACTCACCTTTCTCCATGGACCTGCTTTGCCCGAGGAGTGTTCATGACTGTCAGACTGCTGCGAAATAGGAAAAGGCAGAAGATCTCCTAAGTGATATGAGAAAGCCAATGGACTAGGAAATACAGGAAACCTGAGTAAAGTATGCAACTCAAGTGAAGATGAAGTACAAGTTTACCTCTTCAAATTTTTCAAAATTTTGAGTATCCAACTCATCTGTAACCTCAGGAATAAATGCAGCCTCCATTTGATAAAGTTTATCCCATTCAGTACCCGCAAACCACTGATGAGCCTGGAAATGGAGAGCCAGCTAGATGAATCTCTTACTTAAAATATCACATGTACTAATGTACCCATTTCGTGGTAAGGGCGTGAGAACTTAGAATAGAACACACCGTACAACACCTTTATTTCATATGCTCCTTTTGAACCCAATCTCTGATTCACATTGCACAGAAGTTTGCTGATCAAGTCTTTTGCTTCTGAAGAAAGCTTCGCTTCTTCAGGAAACTTCAAATGAGTTCTCCAGTTCACAATCTGCTTGAGGGCAACATATGCAAAAATGAAACTGTAAGGCGAGTGAACGAAACCTGATGCAGGGAACCAGACCCAAAAAAGAAATAAATAAAAAAAACCACACACAGACGAAAAAGCATTAGGAAAGGAAGTAATACCCAGATAAACTAACTGATTAATGACAAGAGAAGCGACTCCCCACTACCTTTCACCTATTTTTCTTTTTCTATAGTTTTCGTATGTCGTCTATAAAGTGGGATCGATTGCCATGTTCAATTTAAATAATATATTTTCACCTTGTGTTAAGATCTTGGATGTTCAAAATGCTTTAATTGAAACCAGCGAAACAATCCACATACAACTACTCACACTGTGAACTGAAATTTTATCCGTACAACTTATTCAAAAGGAATATGTCTACCACCACAGATCCAAAAAGCCCCTCAGTGATTTCACCAAAAAATAAAATAAAATCCAAAGTTGTTGACTCAAGGATGGCCTTTATGTATGAGCCGAAAGGGAGGTAGGCCTTTATCACTACCAATTTCTAAATAGAAAGTAATGGAAGGATCAAAAGATGCATGAAACAATCCTTCCTACTATTTAATCTTCTAAATTGGCAAGAAACCGCCGGTGCATGATCTTTCATCCATTTACTCCTATTTCTTCTTCATTTACTATTCTATGGTTTATAGTCCAATTCCATCCATTTTCTTTCAATCTCCAATACATATACCAGAAAATCTTCCCAAACCTGAAGAAGTTAAGAGAGCCTAACTAGCTTATGCAAGCAAATTCGAAGCTTGACTCGAAAGCCTTTCTGATAAACTGTTTCAATTCTTAAATACTTCTTCAAAAGGGACCAAAAAAAGGAATAACCTTATATCTTGTGCAGAGTACATTGATACCTGACCATATTTTTAATTGTTGATTTTACAGGCTGCATGTAAATTACAAGACGAAGTTAATTTGTGGTAACAAAATAGAGAGATTCCACCACAATCCTGAAACATAAGTTCCCCTTCCACTAAAGGCATGGACCCTAAAGCAAAAAGAGGCCAGTTATCAACATCACATTAATAACACAAGGATATGTAGTCAACTAGACAAGCAACTTGATGTTACACATTCAGAGCAATACGAGCTGAGATCAAAAGGATTAAAGGTTGCAACTTTGTAAAGCAGAAAAACAAAAAGCTAAAGAATCATTCAATACTTACAAACACATGCATATATTGGGGGATAATTTATTCCTAAAATAATTGAAAACACAGAAACATTTTTTGACAAAGCTTGTGATAGACACATAAAAATGAAAGAAAAACTAGGACAAAGTAAATTGCATACATTAAATTGAACGGCCCCAAGGCTTACCTTTCTACAAGTAGACATTGGATCATCCGAGTAAAATGGCGGATACCCCACGAGCATTTCATACATGATAGCGCCAAGAGACCACCTTCACATGATAAATAACTCTTTAAAAGATCCAGCAAAATGAAAACCACGAGTGAAAGTATTGTTCTCCAAATGCCAAATGCACTTTCAGATTATCTAAAGCATGCCACAGAAAGTCAATTGGATCTCCATGGAAAAGACGACATGTTGAACAAGCAAGAAACTTCATTGATCTCGTATAATAACTTCTATTGCATGAATTGGAATTAACTTCTATTGCATGAATTGGAATACTCACCAATCGCATTCCATCCCATAACCTTTCTTCAACAAAACCTCTGGAGCAATATAGTCAGGTGTACCCACAGTTGAATAAGCCTACAGTATTAGATGATTTAAGCTTATAAGCCAAATTACACAACTTCATATCAAGACTGAATCAGAGCCAAAGCTAATAAAGGCCAAAGGCAAATCATCAAGAGTAGTGCTCAGAATTATTGTTTTGCTGGAATCATACACCCTACCATTTCAATATAAGAAAGTATAAGAGCGACTGCTTTAAGAGCACTCCTGAAGCGAGAAGGAAACCCCTACTACTGTCGTTCAAAGAAAAGAGCTACATCAAATTATTTAAAGAACAATTATGGGATCTTACAAGCATTCTCCTGTTCTTCTGCCAGTGTTGTAGTTGCTCTTGTTGTGTACGTCTTGGAGCTGCGGGACGATCGTCAATTTGATTTGATCCGTTAATGTTGTTTCCTACTGAGAAATCCTTTTCTTCCAGAGTACTGCAGTCTAATGGTTTGCATAATCCAAAATCTGACAGCCTTAGGTGCCCAAATTTATCTAGTAGTAAATTATCAGGCTTTATGTCTCTGGAACATAGAACATGAAGGTGGTAAATCCACAAGTTTGCGCCACATAAAAGGATGTATAACATCAGCAGAAATGCAAAATAAGACGTCTCACACCAACCTGTGTATATAGTTGTGCTTATGGATTGATTCAATAGCTAAAACTGTTTCCCCAACATAAAACTTGGCTTCATCTTCGGTCAAGGTATCCTTTCGCATAAGTAAAGTCATCATATCACCACCCGGTAAATATTCCATTATAAGATAAAGAAACTCGTCATCTTGGAAGGAGCAATATAGTTTGACGATGCAATTGCTGTCAACCTCCGCAAGCAGATTTCTTTCGGCTTTCACATGCTCGACCTAGGATGACCGAGTTGAACAACATTAAGTATGAAATACAAGCTAAACCAAGAACAGGACATAACTTCCGACATTACTTGGCCTCTACGAAGCATCTCTGATTTCTTGAGCTTCTTCATTGCATACACTTGACCTGTTGTCTTCTCCCTGCAGACTCTGACCTGAAGTCCAAAGCAAAAAATACTATTTTCTGTTATCTCTCCAAAGCACCAAGAATGACTTACAAGGTGAAGGAAAACAGTAAAAAGAAAACATAACATGCAATAGCTGTATATTAAATATATTGACTTCCTTGTAATATGAACAGTAAAAGTCAATAAAGTTTAGTGTACACCAGTAAACTTTACCCTAATGTTGATGATTATGGAATTCACATATAGTGATAAATTATCATAACCTATGACACCTAAGTTGATTTTATAACTATTTGGCAGTGCTTTTATCTGCTTTTTCTTTGAAAAATCTACAGTAACTCCAGAAGCAAATCAAAGATGGATGAAATAAGAGCTGAGTTTCAAGCAGCAAGTCAGTGCAGCTTTTGCAGTTCCACCTTTTCTTCATTAATATGAATTCTTAATGATACAAAATGTTCTAATAGAATCAATTTCCTATATAGAAAGATCAATGTCATCATAATAATGTAAGACCCTGCATTATTCTTCTTGCCAAACAACCGCTAGCAACTAGTGCTATTAAACACCACAACAGTAGAAAGAAACAAATCTACAACATCAAGAGTGACAGCAATGTCCGATAAAGTTGAACTACAATCTCTTATTTGTTAATGAATTCACTAATTTATTATCCATGGTCAATCGAGCTCTTAACTATTTGTCAATGCCTCTTAATTCCAAAAACACCATTTAATATAAATTATGTCAACAATCTACAACTAAAGCATGACGACAATTCATAACTCCAGACTGATGGGACTTTGAACACACATTTGGTGCAAGTGTTTTAAGGCAGTTCATTCAAATCATCCCACTTTTGTCAGGAATTTTTTATGATTGGGAGCATGATTCTATTTGCTCTTTTTTTTTTTTATTATTTCTCTGTAATGCTAGATGGTATAAGCTTTCTGTGCCAAATCTTATTTCTTAGCTTTTGCGATATTCCTTATAAGATCATCCTCTCATATCCCACGTAATGCCACCGGGGTCTCTAATTTGCTCTATCTTTGTTGAAATGCCGCTGGTATAAGAATCCTCACCATTGAGCATCTCAGAGTTTTGGTAAATTTGTCAAGGAAATCAATTGGTCATTTGTTTCTTTTTGCTCGGTTCATCATTCATTTCTTTGTCGTATTGGTGTTCATTCTTTCTGATATTTCATTCTTGCCTCTTGTCAAGTATTTTGAGGTACTTCTTATTTTATCCTATTCTTTCTAGTAAAAAATTTCAGACTACCAAACACATCCTAATAACTTTTCTAGCAATAAAGTTCCTTTCTCGATTATGGAGAAATAAAATTGATGTACTTAATGCTACTACTCCATTTGTCCTCTAGAAAACAATTTTCTTCAATTTGTTTCCTAAGTTGCACACTAGTTAGTAAAAAGTGAAATCGTGAAAATTATCGCAAGAACATCCATGCAATGGTAAATAACTGTGTGCTTGATTTAGGGACAAGCAAAGCTATAAAGCTTCCGTAAATGATCTCTTGTTAGTCAATGAAATTAGCATGTTTGATTGAAAAAGGATATAGATGGGGGAAAAAGTTGCCAATAACATTGAGAAAAGGAAATAATTAAAGCAAACATCACAATCCATAAATATAAACAGAAGAATAGAACAATCACCTCTCCAAATGCACCTTTTCCAATCATTGTCAATAATTCGAAATCATCAACACCCATTTTATGTCTTTGAAGACGCATGTACTCCGTTTCTTTCCTCTCTAAGTATTTGAGGAGGTTGTTTTGATCTTCTTCGGAGACATCAGCATCAGCCAACTTCTTTTCCAAAAAATTTCGTCTAGAGAAAAAAGTGAAGATTACAAACAAGCACCTTGAAGGAGAATTGAGGGTAAAGCAAGAATCATATTGCTCTCAAGTATCAGAACGCTCTCAATGACTTAATTGATAAACTCCCTCAAGAGATACATATAATGATTTTACACACCAAAAATGAAAAACTAGAATGTACGTGGAAAAATCAATTCTTGCTAAGGAATTAAGTGGTTGCAGAAGTCAATGATACTACTCCAGAGACTTAAGAAACACCAGGATTGCTGATTCAAGAAATCTACAATGAAAAGAAAACAATGTATAGGCCGGCTCCATTCTTATAGTCATGCATAACTTTACCCCCCCGCAATTTTTTTTTTATAAACAAAGTCCCCTCGTGCTTTTCAGAGACGGATGACACAACCCTAAGTCTATCAGCTATCAGGTAAAAAGTGAAATAATTCCTCATAATGTGGAGAAATTGAAAGTCCACTTGTGTACTTCAAAAGCCCTTGGAAAGAGGCCCCATATGTGTTTTGAGTGAAATGGCTGGAACAAAACTAGATACGGACAAAGTGGGAATCGACCTTTCCCGGGATGGATATTGTTACAATCTATTAATAAAGGATCACCGCACCTCAAAGGTGCAGTATATAAAGAGGAACCCATTCATCTGTTCTAGCAATTCCAAATTAAGAAGGAAAGAGCACTCCGTTCAATCTCTGAGCCAAGAACTTATTTCTATTTCTATTTGGTGTTCAGGCCATACCTTTCCCTCCTCTCCTGCAGATTCTTCATTTGCTCCTTGTAATGGTTCTCGATGTACTGCTTTGCTGCTGCCGCCCTCTGCTTGGTGACATTAGAGAGCGCTTCATCTCCCGACACCGAGTGCACGCTCGAATCCTCTCTCCCGGAACCACCCGGCTCCTTCTTCTTCGTATTCGATCTCAGCTTATCCCTTGGCTGGAATTTCTGGAACCAACTCCTGGCTGAATCCATTCCTCAACTTCAATCCACCCCGCCAAAAAAGAATCAGTTATTTATCACGCAGTCTACCAACCATCCGTCACGACATCCCCGATGCGCAAATGCATATTATATGATGTCCCTGGAGACTAAAAGATGCCAAATTACATGAGCCGGCCTCCCACAATATCTAAATTGATTCAGTCAAAACCGCTTTCATTTGTACTTGCACACCTTGCAAAGAAACACGGCCAGAAATTTAACAATTCCACATGCATCGAGGACAAACAAAGCAGAAAATCATCAGTCATCGTCGTCGTTCAACAAAACGAAGAAGTAGAGCGGAAGAAAAATCAGATACGGAGGATCAAACCCATGATTGAATTCGAAGCGAAGCGAACAGGATCAAGATCATCCATCAACGAACGGACAGAATTAAATTGGAGGAGCAAAACGGAAAGCAGCTTACAGGAGTCGAGAGCGAGACGCACCAGACCCAGGAATTTTGGGAATAATTTTAACCAGACAGAGAAGCGTGGAAACGAGGACAACGACGAATTCGGTGGATTGGGAGGAGAGAGAAAGAAAGAAGCTCCGACGGCGACTCTTCGCTTTTCTCTTCTTTAACTTCCCTTCCCTTCCCGCGAGAATCTCTCTCCTTCTCTCTCTCTCTCTAGCTTGCATGCACGTTGCATTTACAGGTTCTCCATGTTCTGGCTCTCAATTCTCCCATTTATTTATTTTAATACCTTTCTGTTCTTTTGTTGAATGAGTCATGGTGGATTTACAGGTTCGGTGTCATCTCTTTAGCTTAATGATTATAGGATTATGGATGGGCAAAGTTTGCTACTTGGAAGGAAAAAAGAATGGTAGGTGTAAATCTGAATTGACCCTTTAATCAGATCTTACCTCACCTTTAATTTTGATTATAATTGAAATCAAATGCTTAATTACGTGCTTTTTGTTTTAGGTAAAATAAGGATTGTGCTTCGATGGAAGGAAAGTGATGGAGGGAAAGGATCAACAGGGATTGGGAGAAATTAGAGATATTATTAATCCATTCTATTTCAAGTAGATTTTAAAAATTTCAGAATCTCTTGAATATGGAAAGATTCAAGGGAATTCGGAGGGTTTTACGTATTAATAAATAAGTCTACTATTACCCTTAGTTATTTTCTAATTTCAAATCTACTTACAAGTACATGAAAAGATATTTGACTGGGCTTATGACTGAACACAAAAAGAATTGAAATGTTGAAGATGGAATTGATCTTTGACCTTGCCGTCAAGAACTGCTGTTCAAATAATGCATTTTTTTCCTTTGTTTTCGCTTGCTAGCTTCCAGACCTCATGTCAACTCAATCCTCAATTTTTTTCTCTTCTTTTATCCCATAATATAATTGTATCATGTGGCACCTCTAGCATAATTGTATCACGTGGCTCATTTGGACTAATTAGCATTTGTTAGTGATTTATCATTGCAAACTTTTATCACTTGTAAATTCAAGTTTGAAACTGTTCAAATATATGCTTCAATTAGTTTGGAATGAATTTCTATTATCCTTCTCAAATGTATATCTCGTATGCATTATCTCATTGAATGTAATTTGAAATAGAATTCGTACATGAGAAAAGTCTATGAGTTTTAATTTGTTAGATTATTATTCGGCAATGTAAATAAGTTAAATTGACATTTATCCAAGTTAATTTGGTAACTCGACCTTAAAAAAAAAGTTAATTTTGTAACAAATTGGTTGTTTGCTGGTTTTTGTGCGTGTGTGATAAGGTGCTTGTTTGACTCCAAAATTATGATAGGAACTCTTGAATCAGCCAAAATCATGTTCAAGTACAAGCATCAAAGGCTCCTCTCTCTATAAATAGGAGGCTCCTTCATTTATTTCGACACTCATGACTAGCAAAAGTCACATCGAGACTCTAGGGAGTCGTATTTTTGGAGACAAAACTTTTTCAAGAACACAAATTTCTACCAGATTCAGTCATCAAGACCTCGACCTTCCATTTAAGTTGAAGTCATCAAGGCCTTCCGATCCAATTACTGAAGGGAATCTGAAATTCGTAATGTCCAAGTTGAGATTTGAGTCATCAAATGATGTGGGAGCATCAGGCTCTATTGTCGAACTCCCAAGCTCAACTCCAAATTCGTCAATTGATCCTTATTCCAACAAGCATAGGACTACTCTAATCGATTTGTATTCTTGTTGGTTGCTCTTCCAAGGCGTCTATTGGACTACCCAGACTAATGAACGAATTCAGAATCTAAGTTTAATTGTTTTACATTCAGGCTCCGTTTGTTTCATGGAAAACATTTTCCCCAATTTCCGGTGTTTGGGGGCAGAAAATGAGCAATCAACGGAAAATATTTTCCGGTCAACAAAAAAAAACTTTTTAAAACTAAGGAAAATGATTTCCTCATTTTGAGAAGAGGAAAACATTTTCCACACTTTTCATTCCTCCTCTCTTTCAATTATTTTTCCTTTTAATTATTTTTTTGCTTTCTTTTCATTTTTTATTTATTTTTCAAAATTCAAAAATTTTATTTTTCATTTTTTGGATAAATTTCATTTTTTATTACTTTCTTTATTTTTTTTTCTTTTTTCATCTTTTTTTCTTGTTCTTTTTTTTTTTTTTAGTATTCCTTCTTCTCCCTCGATCGGTCGCCGGCCACGACCACAACCACGGCCGATGGCTCCGGCCTCAAGCAAAGAAAGCTATAGTGAGGAAGGCAGTCGTGACGTCCATCCCGAACTCCTCGTGCTCCACACGGAGCTCGGCGGCGGACTCCCCGCGCAGGACGACTTCGGCCTTCCTAGTCTTGAGGCTCATCGCCCCGACATAGTTGACGTCGACGAGTGGGTCGGCGTGGCATTCGACACCCGATTTCGAGTTGCCGCCGAGGGTGGCCTCCAAGAGGCACTGCGAGACCTTCGCAGCGCAGCCGACGGGGACCGCCCGCTTCCCACTGAATGCCGGCAACATCGCGGGCCGGGGCAGCGCGCGAGCTCCGAGCACCATTGCCTCACGCTTCCTCTATAGCATCAGTAGCGTGCTCCGCGTGCACCGCGAAATCAAAATCCCTATCACTCAATACGGGGGATTATATTATGCGCAGCGCCTCTCTTCTTTTGGTTTCTCTCTCTCTATCTGTAGAATTACGAGAGAGAGAGAGAGAGAGAGAGAGAGAGAGAGAGGAGACTTCAAAAGAAGTGAGCGCCAAAGTCTATTTTGAAGAAAAAAAATAAGACGAATTTTCCTTACCATATGGCAAAAAATATTTTCCGGAACTTTTTCAAGTTTTTGCCAAACATCGGAAAAGGAAGTCGTTTTCCTGGAAAATGACTTCTCGGAAAATATTTTCCGGAAAGGTCATATTTTTCGCGAAACAAACGGAGCATTAGTCAAATGCATTTAATCCTTCTTTTACTAGTCTTAAGTGTATTGGAGGTTTCAAGAGTTAATCTAGTTTCTGTGTTAAAAATGCATTTTTCTAGTTCCTGGGTCTTTGTTTTCCAATTCCTATGCCTTTAATTTTTTGATGGTTCTCATGTCTTTAAACGGTTACCTATTTCCATATTTTAGTTTCTCTATAACTAAATGTGTAATCTCATTTGTAAAAAGGAAAAGACTTGAATATTGAGAGTACATGAGATTTTTCTCTATGGGAGCGATTATCCATCCCGGTTCTTTATCTTTAGAAAGCGAATTCTTCCTTGGTGGTGAACGAAGGAGCTCTTTACCCTTGGTTGGTGATTTTCCTTTGGACCTTATATAGTGAGTTTTTCCTATCTCGACATCCCTTATCCTTGACAGGTGGCTTGTTCGTCAAGCCTTGATGGTGAACTTCACATATCCTAATATTTATCCTTGGCTGGCGACATGTCCTTTATGCCTTGGTGGCGATCACATTTTATCGTACATCCTTTCAATTATCACTCAAAACACACTCGCCTACCCCGCACCCTCACCATGAAGGCCTTTGAATTGTGCTTGAGACAAGAAAAAATAAAAAAATTTCATTCTTAGATTGTAATAAGAGATTATGTAATATTTCGGAATTGAGTTAAGATTGATTAGTTTCTTTATTTAGGTAATATAATTTATTTCATTCAATCAATTATTTTTTGGGAAAATTATCAACAAAGTCTTTAACCTATTGCAATTGTGCCAGTTCACTCATAAATCTTTTTTTTGCATTTGTGTCAATTCTGTCAATTTGATTGACCGAAACTGACATAGTAAATTTTTAAAAATATTCAATATTTTTATATTTTTTATTCTGTTTTTTCTTTTCTATTTTTTCTTTTCTCCTAAACATCATCTTCCTCGCTACGCCTATCTCCTCCACAGGCTCGAGCCCTATCGGCCACCTACTGAGGGTTGCTCCACCGGCACCTAGACGAGTGTTCGCAGATCTCCGGTGGCCTCCAGAACTGCATTTTCCGTCTGTTTATAACAAGACTACAGTTTAATCTTGTGAAATCAAAGCTGATAAATGATGAATGAGTTCGATTTAGATCTCTGCGCGTTATCATTAGTTCGAGAATTGCTTTAAGGTCAAACCTAGAGCTTGTATCCCGAGTTGCATATTAGCTGTTCGATGATTTACCTAAATGAAACGTTAAACCTAGTCTCGCGAAATCAGTGTATTTAGTTTGTTTCGACGCTTGGTTGCTTCATTAATCGCAAGATGTAGGTCCGACGCTGAGTTTTTCCTTTGGTTTATGCTTGATTTTCTGGTCGGTGATAGCCTAAGGTTAAAAGGCCGTTTGTGTTAGTTTTCTATTCGCCGCTCCATATATGTGTGTATGTGTAGATTTAGAGCTTCGATTCTTGTTAAAAAAATGATGTCCAGAGATTGTTGTTCGGCGTCAAAGTTTTGGTCTTTGGTATTGAGTTTAGTGGTTATCAACGATGGTTCGACAGCAATTATGGCGGTTGATGGAAGGTAAGAGCAGTAGTGTTCAACGGCCGATGATCGGTGATGGCCGTAAAGAAACTCTGTCAAATGGTGGAAGCTTGAGGTTTTGGAGCGTGGAGGATTGCACATCGCGAGGAAGAATATGTCCAGGAGGAAAGAAAAAGAAATAAAAATTAGAAAAAAGAAAAAAATATTAAAATATTATTAAAAATTTATCACGTCGGCGCCGGCAATGCCATGTCAACTTCGACCAACCAAACGGACTGAATTGGCACAAATAGAAAAGATTTATGACCGAATTAGCTAAAAAAAGTTTGTGACTGAATTAGCACAATTACAATAAGTTTAGGACTTTTTTGGTATTTTTCCCATTATTTTTTTTACTAAAAGCAAAATAAGTGATAATCTTTATTCATTCAGAAAAATTAAAAAAAACAAAATTACAACTTATATGAAACAACATATATGCATCTTGAATGAAATTTATGTTTCACTTTTAAATTCTTTCATTTTAGTATATCGCAATAATTTAAAGATTACATTTAGAATAAAATAAAAATAAAAATAGTTCCATCTATGATCTGCTTGATTAAAATTTAACTTATAAATAAATAGATAAGTGACAAGCTCATACACATTGAATTTATTAGTAGAATCATATAGTGGATAACGAGTCACAGTCTCTGAGTTTTAATTTGGCCATTAAATTGATTGAATGAGAATGCCAATCGGATCAACTTGACGCTGGGACAATTGTATTTTCAACACCGACGTCATTGAACATTCAAATCTCTTCGAGCCTTCTATCAGTCCATTCACTGAGCATTCTATCAATCCCATCGTACTATGACTATTGAAAGGAGCTGCTTTCATTTTGTCTTATTTGCAAGCCGAATCACAAACTTACAGCTCAATCATTGCCAAAAACATGAGTTTCACATATCCAATCAAGTCTAGAAGAACCTCGAGGAATGGTACTGGCGCCAGATGTGCTTCTTGTTCCGGGCTAGCGGCATTGGAGAGTGTCCTCCGTGTTCAGCGATGATGATGATGATGATGGTAAACGTATCACAACTTGAACTCGGAAAAGTCAGCAAATTTTCAACTCTCAACGCAATTTGAACTGAACTGGGATATGCTTCTTGATGTACAACAACAATGACAACCTCTGTCAACAAGACAGCAACCTTTTTGCCAGAGACCTAAATAGAGAGACCGGGTCACCCTTTTATTAATAATTCAAGAACATATTGCCATGGCGTTGAACAGATCCATGGTACCTCTACCGTCCTGCAATGGACACAAATACATCTCTCATTATCAGGTGGCTGAAAATGTAAACATTGGCGAGTTTAGCATGTGTACCAAAAAAGGCTGAATGAGAGCTCCCGTTACCCACCATTCTTCAAGAATAAGGCGACAAACCCAGCAATGCCTCCAAGCCAGCCAATTGATGCTTCAGGAATTGATAAACTGATTCGGTTGTCAAGGAAGCTATTCGAACAATAACCCCTTCTCCCTAAACAAATAAAACCATCAGGCTAATTTTACATTAATTATCACAGGCGCCCTGAAAAACATCTAAGCTAGTTGTGCCAGTGTCTATAAACCTGGTTCAGATTTGTTTCCTTTTACCATACAATATCTAAGAGTTTAACTGGAAAATGACCAAGCCACCAAGACATTGATCCGGTTGTACTTGTTGACGACCAGTAACGGCAACAAAAGACATTACAACTTGGTAGTAAAAGATAAATATGGCAGCGAAAAACTTTTCAAAAAGCTTATCAACTCTCTTGGAATAATGACCTAAAAGTGGAAGTAAGAACTGAAACGTGAACAACCTAAAACAGATAGTACAAATCATTCAACCAACTGAGACAGCATTGCAGAATGCAGCTCACCAGGTTGACATTTATAATCTTTTCTGGGAGTTCAAACTCAAAAACATGCTGAAGGCTTCAATGAGATGTACCTAATGCCAAGCTTTTATTTCTTGAAATCGATTTCAGGAAAACAGCAAGAACCTCAACTTATTTTAGTGCAGAACAACATTACATTTTTCAAATACAGGAAAAAGAAAAAGAATATCCATACTTGAATGGTTTGAATTGACCAACATGTAAAATAAAAATTTATTGAAAAGTTCGCACAATGGTTCGGGTTTCAACAGCGTTATGTTCGTCTCAGGAATGGTTTTGAAAAAATTGGGTCCAAAACAACCTAACAAATGGATTAGCAGTGTATAGTTCCTAAAACCTATTCCCAAGAAGCACCCTCATTTTGTGTTCATCAATTTTGAAAAAAAAAAAGGTACCTTTTGGCCAAAGGCACTGCAAGACGCTATTAAGGATGGTTTATTGGCAAAATCACGTGTATTGGATTTCATCTGGCGATCCCATCGAGCAGGAGAACCCTGTAGTTGCTTGGCCATCATCCTCTTTACATCTTCTTGAACTTGGCCTTGAATATGCCTCAACATTGGTCTGCAAAGGAGCAAACATTCGATGTTACATCCACAAATAAGTATGTCATGCTGTCAATAACCGTCATATCAGCAATACAACTGACAATACTGTGTAATGGGAACTTCAAAAACCCACTATATTTACCCTAAAAGTACAACCATTGCAATGACTTGATAATCCTGCATGCGTTCTGCCAGAGGAACAATACTTCCCTGCTCTAGCAATACCTGTTCAAATATTTGATTACTCAAATGAAGTCACACAAGAGCAATCGTCATATGCATAAGACGAAAAGGGAGGCTGTAAACTCATAATGCTTCTTTCTCAATCCATAACACCAATTGCGATTATCATAACATCATTCATTGGGATTCACATATTTCTATCCTCCTTTTTCTTTTTGCATTCTGACGGGACAGGGCAAAAAGTATTAGAAACAGAAAGTACTCTTAATACAAAATTCTTAAATAGATTTTGACCTATGGAGAAAACAAAGCCATTACCGTATCGAGAAATAAAGGCTGATCACTCTCTAAGAAAATGTTGTTGGTGCTCTTATAATGCGTGAAATCCCATTTTTCTCCGCTTTCATGCCGCCCGCTTGTAATCCAGTCAACTAACACCAAGTTTGAATCCGAACGCACCCTAAAAACCTGCTTTTGGAAGTATCTTGCAGTGGAAAAGCAAGTCACTGGATCCGGAATGAGGACCAACATGGAGTTACTCCCAATTTCTGCCTACTGGATGGCAGAACATAGCCGCTGTCAAATATGAATGCAATACCATTTGAAAGTTACACTTAAATTACCAAATCTACCATCACTTCAGCTAACAAAAAAAGAGGATAAAATCGCACTGCCACAAGACAACTGGGAAACCAAGATAGTGATAGGAAGAAAGCCTAGAAAAGGGAGTATGCCATAACAACGTGCTCGAAATCATAATTACCTCAAGGGACTGTTCAGAGCATTTTGATCCCAGAGACTTATAAACCTGCAACACATTTAATTTTCTAGCATTGGAAGCAAACCCACATCCCTGAAATTCGCAAAGACTACACTACTACATCCTAACGCTGTAGAGGTTGCAGATTCCACTAACAAACGTCATTGCCAAATCAACAGAAGCTGGAAGAACCAACCTTAGTGGAAGCCTGAGTTGTTAAGACAGCTGTGCAACCAGCTCCAATCTCAAGCTTACAAGAAATATCATCTCCCTATATCGACGACAAATCAACTCCAATCAAACATAAAGTGATAAACTTCATCCCCCATCAAATAATGATCACGAGATTGCTATACGAACCCATTGAAAAAAGCAGGAACCCTATGCAACATTCTTACACCAAACCCGACTAACTCGGACCTTACACTAACCAACTTGCTATTCAAACATTTCTAGTAAAGAATTGAAATTTTTGAATATCCAGTTCCAAATATGATAAAAAGATGGGAATGGGTTTGAATTAAAGAAGTGAGAGAGTAAGAAGTGAAAACGCACGGACACGATGCCACCGCCATAGGTGAGGGCATAAATCCAAACGGCATCGACCCGCGAAGGACCCACCTGATAGAAACAAGCTATTCAATCTCAAGTTTTGGCGGAGAGAGAAGAAAGAAACGATGAGGGCACAAACAAGACCAAGAAAAAAAAAAAAAAAAAGACTCAGACCTTGCGAGGGATGATGAATTTCAGGGGGTATTTGGAGAATGATTTGGTAACTGTCGACTTGCCCCTCACTTTCTCTATCACTATCTTCCCCGTTTCCATCTGCTGCTGCCCCTTCACACGGCCCCTTCACACTTCCCACCGCCCAGACGAAGAGAGAAGAAGGATGCAACGTGCCAAAGTGGGTATCGATTGCATTCGACTCTTTTCTTTGTTTATTCGACAATGGGCCGGGCATAGTCTCCAGTTTGGGCTCATCTTCCCTTTGAACAAGACGCTGTTTCCATTCTTTGAAAGGATTTTTTTTCTTTGGGTAAAGATAAGGAGTGTATTGAACTAAAGAGCGGTGTTTACAAAACAAAATATCCGCCGCACACCACAAAAGTGTCTGAAAAGCGTAAGGGTAGCTTGGGTAAGAAAAGAAAAAGAAACGGCAAGGGGCCAAACAAACGGCTAGCTACACATATAAGAGAGGCCGAGAGAGCTAAACTAAGAACCTGTGTACACCTATACAAAAGACCATACAGAAATAAGGGCCAAACAAGGCGGCTAGAGAACCAACAAATAGGGAAGGTCAGAACCTCAGCCTAGTGTCGGGCAAAAATTACAGTAGAGATGCCCTAGCTAGCTTGCATCCTACGGTTTCTAGGAGAATCCTCAACTTGAGAGAAAGTGAAGGCCTTGTCTTTGACTACCTTCTGAAGATGTAGCTTAATGGTTGTCACGTTAAGTCGTTTGTTCCGAAAGAGGATATGATTCTGTTCCGTCCATATCATGTGGCAAAGAGCATCAAAGGAAAATTTGGTGATACACTGGTAGAAGAGTTGGCCACGGATGTGCCGCATTGCCCACTCAAGATTGTCTTGCCAAGTAGAGATGTGCCAAAATAAAGCAAGGGCATTCGTAAAACGACATCCAAAAAACAAGTGGTCAATAGAATCCTGGTGGCAATTACAAAATGCACAAACAACATTCACAATTCTATGATAGCTAAGTAAAAGAACTTGAGTTGGCAACCTGTTGAGGGTTGTAAGCCACAAAAGCAAGGAGTGCCGAGGGGCAAAATGATGATCCCATAAGAAAGAGTGCCGATACACAAACTACCCTTTGCGTCGGAGAAGATCTCAAGATGAAGCAGTGGAGAAAACTCTAGAAGAGTGACCAAGCCAACGAAAAGTATCATCACTATTTTCGAGAGCGAGTGATGGTAAAGGATTAGCCCAAGAACCCATGACGGTGATTACCCGAGAAAGGAAATAAGTCGTAGTTAAGAAGTCTCGAATCGTGGCCTTTCGAGAAATGCCGGACTAATAGATATCCATGTTAGGAAATATCTTGTAAAGGGGCCCTTTCGGGTGCCAAGAATCAAACCAAAATGAGATGTTGCCGCTGCCCACCCGCTAGTGAAATAGGTGTTCACAATCTTGGCGAAGCTCTAGGATTTTTTTCTAGGCCCAAGAACAAAACTCGGTTTCTTGGCAACTCAAAGTTCTTTTTCTTAAGGAAGTTTGAATGAATCCATTTGCACTATATGGATTTTTTATCCGTGAAAAGAATCCAGTTATGTCACGCCCCAAACCCTTCGGGCTCGCCAACATCCCGCCACAGTCGTTCTCTTTCGATTATTCCCGAGATCCAATAATGTACATCTTAACACGATATAATATGCACAAGCGAAAGCATAAACAAAACTCCAAATAAATTGAAACAAGATGACTTTGTTGAGAAAAATCCCTAGACGGTTTTGAAGTTGATAAAAACAATCCAAGTACTCTCGTGTTTTGAGATAATGGTGTGATTTACTTGTTTTGTAGATTATCCTTTAGTGCGGGGATGCACGGGATTGAATCTGGCAAAAGGATTTGGCTCGGATGTTGTTTCTGAGAGCCTCGGACGCTAGTTCGAGCTCGGACGATGAGCGGGGATAGCTCGGACGTTCGAATGACGCTCAAGCTTTGAAAGAAACACTTCACGAGCAATAATCAGAACTTCAAGAGGAATACAAATTGAGCCTAATTGATGCATATCAACGGACGCCATCGAGCTGGATCATTCTTGAAGATTCTCGGTGAGAGAGATCAATCAAGGATGCGGAATCAAGAAGACAAACAAAGGTTTTCCAAATGGAAGAAACCATCTATGGAAACCCGGGATCATAATTGTATGGGCGATTTGATTCAAGCGGGGAAGACTTTCCTTTGGCGATCCCCAACGGCTAAGAGATCTTCTTTTGGTAATCATCTCGTCCAAAAGGGTAGATTTGAAGAGATCTCTTCCGGATGCCTTGCAACGGCTAGATTGGAGGCGGAAGAGTACAAAAGACATCTCGAAGACGAAGGGAAAGAAGAGAGATCGGCGTGAAGAAAGAAAAGTGTTTATTATTCTTAGATATAGTGAACTCCATTTTCAATACACTTCTTAATCCATCCATTGTAATTGTGAGGAGGTGTACACACGAGTGTTGAGCGCTAGGTGTGAAGTCCCGCATGTCAAGGAGATCACTAATCAGTAACCTCCGAGCAACTTACTAGTAGAATCCAACCGATTAGTTGTCAGCCGAAGAAGTGGACGTAGGCTTAACCAAAGTCGAACCACTATAAACCCTATATGCAGTTTTCCTTATCTCTTATTTTAATCACTCTAGATATATTGTGATAACTAAACTGTACACGAACAACGAGCATTGATCACATTACATATCCTACATCAATTGAATTACTTGCTCGTTGCGATACACTCTGTCTCCATCATCCGAGATCTTTGTTTTATACTGTGTGATATAAATTCCGCAATAAATTCTTAAAATCACACTATATCACCTATTCACCCTCCTATAGGTAGCATCTCTAGCCATCAACAATTGGTATTAGAGCCTAGTGCTCATATTTTGTGAAGTGTTCTTAGTTCCGAGTTAACGATCTTTATGGTTAGCAATTTCTCTCCTTCTTGGATCGAAGGTGGAAGTAACAACGTGCCACCATACTTTGAAGGAAAAGATTATAGCGACCGGCGGAACAAATTTAAAGCATTCCTCAAATGCCAGGATTCCCAAATCCGGGATGTCGTATAAAGAGGAGTAACACCAACGACGTAAACTACCGTAGCGACCCTTCCTTCCGTGCAAAGGTGAACGGTTAATGAGCCGATCCCTTTTTTTTATGTCGAAAACCCCGGTTGTCGGTGAGATTTTTTTTAGGATCGCGGGTTTCTCCCAAAACCCATTACTCGAATCACGATGTCGGAGAAAATTTATCAAAATCGACCTTAGTGTGGTCGAGTGGCATGTGCGATGTGAACATGCAATTGGAGTCGCCACCGATCAATTTATTGGAGGGTATGATCGGAAAACCCTACCGAGCGGTTGGGAGAAACCGTTTGGTTCCGCGAAAACCAGAAATTTTTGGGTCCGGGGACTTGGTTATGCCGAGATTTTCATCGACGCCCTTTCGGTTATCGATGTTGAGTGATTTTCTAACCTATGAATTCATGCAGATGTGTATCGGATGAGGTAGGCCCTAACAGTTCTAGGTATTCATGCAAATGGGAATTTTCTATTTTGTCAATCACAATCATGAAAATTAAATGCGCAATCAATATTATCGCAAGCAATCAAAATTAATCAATCAAGGCTCAATATATCTAAAATGGCCCTATCGACCCACATAAATATCGAGTTTAGGTTCTGGGAATGGTTCGGGAAAATTTGGGGCGAAAGGCCCGGTAAGGGTAAAATGGTCATTTTGGGGGTTCGGGACCCGAAAATCACAAAATCGGGGTCGGGCCAATTGAATGTGGCCATTTCCCATTTTTTGTGATTTTCCAGAATTTTTCTAATTTTTCTAATTTTTTGGATTATTTATTTATTTTCTAAAAATGTTGGGAATTTTCCGGATCAACACAGATCGACCCTCGAAGTCTCAAAATTTTCGATCCAGACTTTATGAGTCCCGAATCGATCTAGGAATTTTTAGAAATTTTTTGTAAAAATTTGGGAATTTTTATGAATTTTCTAGGTATTTTTGGAATTTTTTGGATTTTTGGAAATTTTTATTTATTTTTACTTATTTTTTATTAATATTCTGGACCGGGTCAAACCGGTCAACGACCGATCAACCCGGTCAGACCACCCTCAGACTACTCGCGACACAAAAACGGCGCCGTTTCCTATTTTTCTATTTTTTTTTATGATTTTCTAAACTAATTTCCGATATTTGAATATATGTAAAAGGAATGGACGGTTGAGATTTATTTCAGGATCAATCTCAGCCGTTTGCGCTCATTAAGCCAAAACGACATCGCATCGGCTCAGCCCACGAAACGACGTCGCATTAAACACCTAATGGACGACCGCGATTCAAGCTAAAACTAATCCGGGCCGTTGAAACCCCTAAACCTCAAAACGACGCCGCTTCTGGCCCTTTACACAAAACGGCGCTGCATCATTCAAAACTTTGGACGGTCACGATCTAAACCTAGATTCGATCTGGATCGTCCGCTCCTTCCATGCCCTAAACGACGTCGCACGCCTTAGTACTCCGAACGGCCGCGATTAATCCTAAAACTCAATCCCGGCCGTTCGTTCTATATAATGCCTAAAACGACGCCGCTTTTGCATTATTCTATTTTTTTTATCTAATTATCTAATATCTGAAATTAAGAAAACGCAGATCCGACGGCCCTAAATCAAACTCATCTAATAATCCCGGCCGTCGGATCGAGTCCGAGTCGGCTCGCTCGCGCCAACGGCCGAGCCGACTCGGACGTGAACCGGACCAATCTCCTCTCGCCACCTAAGCATTTTGACCGATTGACCGCCACGTTGGCATCGTCGTCTTCCTTGCGACGACGCCGAACGAACGGCCGAGAGCTTCTCGACCTCATCGAACGGTGAAACCTTAACGAAATTTCACGAAACCAACTCCATTCGACTCGCTAGAACTTCTAGATCAACATATCCTAAAATTACACGATTTCATTGGCTAAATTGCTAGATACACACTACGCACATAATCAAAATCGCAGAACTCAATCACGGGATATAAAGCACAATAGCTCGATTCAATCACAGGATTCACTCAAATGAAGTATAGAAACCTTACCCGCAGGTCAGATTGACCTGGTTTGGTCTAGAATCACCTAGACAGGCTTTGACAATAGACGGCCATGGAGGTTAGAGTTGACGGACTCGATTGAGGGTGTTCGTGCAAAATCAAAGCCAAAACAAGGTGCATATATGATCAACAACACGCAAGGATAAAAACGCACAAAACAATTGCGAAAATCATGCGTGAATCAGTGCAATACCATGATCGTACCGAGCCGAGGTCGAGAGATCAACTTACCGATTTAGGAGCTCGTAGGTTAATCGAGCCGGCGCGATCGAATCCTGGAGTTGATACGAAGCTTTTGAACTTGATTGCAGGCTTTGATTCGGCTTGGATTGGTCCCACGAAGAACTTGCGGCACCGCTTGAAGCTTCGACGATGGAGTCGCCTAGGAGCTCCTCTCTCTATCTCTCTCTTTCTCTCTCTATTCCGGTACGTTCAGCGAGCACGAATGAGCCCCTCCTTGATCGAGAATCTTCCTTGGCTTTATATACTTGGTTTTCGAATTTTGGCGCGTCGGGTGTGAGCTGGCCGAGAGGTCCTCATGTGCGCCCACGTGATTTTAGGTCGCCGGACGGCGACGGAGTTAGTTGTTATTCCGTCTAAGGCCGTTTGGTGTCCGTTGAACCTTAAACGAGCGTCAATTGTACCTTAGTTCTGTAATGTTGACTTTTATCGCGCCGAGCCTTTGACCGGCAATGCCACCGTTCTCCGGCGACGATTAGCTCTACCACCGGTGAGAATCGATGCTCCTCAACCCGAAGAATAAAAGCCCTAAACCAATTAGTTCAATTAGGCATGAATTGATATCCAATCCGATCATTGAAGTTCATCGTCGAATCTGCAGAATTGGGCGAGCAAAGGTTGAAGACGACACTGTTTGTGCCGGTCCAACTCGCGGTGGGACCGGTCCGAACCGGTTCAGACAGTGTTCCTTGTACAATTTTCGAAATTAATCAAAATTGGCTGGGAATTTTTGCAATTAAACCTCAAAATTGGACTTAGGGGCCTGGATATTACCTAGAAATGCAATTTTGCCCAAAAGTTCGTATCAATTTGCACAAAAGCCCCGGATTTTTCAATTTGCCCAAATTGGGGAAAACCTCAATTGAGTGTCAATTCGATCAAATTGGATTATGAGACCTATGCCAATCGATTTAGAATGTATAAAAACCTAGGGGAACAGTCCAGTTTTACCATGATAGTCCCTAGGTTGTGAGTAATTTTAAAAATTTGAAATCCTAGGGACTAAATTGCAAACATTTTTGGGGATTTGGCCTAATTCATACAATTCGCGCAATTGTGGGTGCAATTGATCAAATTGAAGTTCAAAGGGACTGCAATTGAATGTCTAGACAACAAATGTGCGAAAATTGAAAATAAAAAGACTCAATTGGTATTTTTTGTGCAAATTCAATTCTAGGTATTGTGAAGAAACACCTAAAATTGAACTCAATTTTCAACTTTTTATGAGGTCAATATGAAAAGGGAATTAAATGAAAAATATTGGACATTTTTCTGTATTTTTGTGACCTCGAAAAGTATTTTTAATGAATTTTATAATATTTTCCTATTTTTCGAAAATATTAAAAAATGTGAAAAATATGAAAAATTATTTTTTGTTCCAAATTGGTTCCTTATGCTTGGCCAAGGCTTCCAATGTTGATTTTTTAATTTTTTGATTTTTTGTGAATTTTTACTGAATTTTGGAAAATAAAACTAAAAGAAAATTGATTAAAAATCGGGTGTCAACAAATGCCCCTCTTTGAAAGTAATCTCGGTTAGAGGTTGCTTTCAAAGACAAGGTGACACCTGGATCTTCAATCGACTATGCTGAGGAGAAATCTAAAAAACTAGTCTTGACATCCAATTGCCTTACCTTTGCCGTTTACAGCTTTTGATTCCGCGGGGAATTATTTCCAACTCATGCTCATTTTGTATGAAAGAGAGATGAGAAGAGAGAGACTTACCCGTAGCTCACCTGTTTGTGGTTTGAGATTTGTTGATCCGAGGTTGAGAAAACGATTGCATGGAATTACCTTTGAACGGTTTGGTGCGATTTTATGATGATCAGCGTCCGTTTGGTGTCGAACGGTGGTTTGAAGATTTGGAAGGAAGGTTCACCCTTGTAACAAATGGGTTTTACCTATTCAAAATGAGATTGGCTATCCTCCGGGGATTCACCATTTAAAAAGCAGATCGGTTTTCCTCTAGGAAGGTACTCACCGTCTGGAAGAGAGGTTCACCCTTGTAACAAAGGGGTTTCACCTATTTAAAACGAGATTGACTATCCTCTAGGGATTCACCATTTAAAAAGTAGATCGGTTTTCCTCTAGGAAGGTACTCACCGTCTGGAAGAGAGGTTCACCCTTGTAACAAAGGGGTTTCACCTTGTTGACACCCGATTTTTAATCAATTTTTCTTTAGTTTTATTTTCCAAAATTCACTAAAAATTCACAAAAAAATCAAAAAAATTTAAAAATCAACGTTGGAAACCTTGGCCAAGCCTAAGGAACCAATTTGGAACAAAAAATAATTTTTCATATTTTTTATATTTTTTAATATTTTCGGAAAATAGGAAAATATTTGAAAATTCATAAAAAAATACCTCACGAGGTCGCAAAAATACACAAAAATATCCAATATTTTTATTTTAATTCCCTTTCAATATTGACCTCAAGAAAAACCAAAAATTGAGTCCAATTTTAGGAGTTTCTTCACAACGCCTAGGGTTGAATTTACACAAAAAATACCAATTGAGTCTTTTTATTTGCAATTTTTTGCACATTTGTTATCTAGACATTCAATTGCAGTCCCTTTGAACTTCAATTTGATCAATTGCACCCAAAGTTGCGCGAATTGCACGAATTACATAAAAACCCCCTAAAGTCTTGCAATTTAGTCCCTCAACTTCCCAATTTTTGAAATTACTTTTAATTGGGGGACTTTCTATGCAAAATTGGACCACCCCTAGGGTTTTGACACATTCTAAATCGATTAGTATAGGTCTCATAGTCCAATTTGGTCAAATTGACATCCAATTGAGATTTTCCCCAAATTGGCAATTTTGAAAAATTTGGGGTTTTTGTGCAAATTGATAGAAAATTTTGGGCAAAACCACCTTTCTAGATAATATCCAGGCCCGAAAGTCCAATTTTGAAGTTTAATTGTGAAAATTCCCTACCAATTTTGATTAATTTCAAAAATTTGTGCGTAAAATACTTACCGAACCGGTTGAGACCGGTCCGACCGACGGTCGGACCGGTCCCGAACAAGATTCGTCATCCTTAGAATATCTGCGCACATGAACAGTACTTGGACGAATTTTAACGAGCAAATTGATGGGGCAATCGGCGACAATTAGATCAATTGACCCGAGCGTTTTATTGTTCAGGTAACTACCCGTCGATTGAGCTCGACCTCGGAGCCAATGGTCGCCGGAGGAGCTCCGGCGAGCCGACCAAAGTCCCGGCCATACGAAAAAGTCAACACCCCGCAAACTCAATTCAATTCGCGCATAATTGGCATCGCCGGAGCACCAAACGGAGTCCAACGGAATCGCATTCCGTTCTTAACGCTGTTTAGACCATTTAGCACGCTCGAGCACGTGCGGAGGAGGCTCGGCGAGCTCTCGCCCGTGCGCGCGCTAATTTGAAAACTCACTAGAAAAAGCGAGAAGGTTCCAGACGTTGAAGGGAGGCTCATTTTGGCTCGCGCAGGAATAGAATAGAGAGAGAAAGAGGGGGATTAAGAGAGAGAGAAGCTCCGGCGACGCGATAGTCGGGGTTGCGAACCGAGATCGTGAGACCTTCGCCGGCTTGATTCAGGTCAAATCAAGACCTCGCACCACCACCGGAAGTTCACCGGAGTCCAGCAGAGGCGATCGGCGCGGCTCAATCGTCTTCAAGCTTCCAAAACTGGTGAGTCCGACTTCGAGCTTTGTTCTTGTGCAACTATGGCATCACCTGCTCTCGAGTATAATCTGTGAAATTGATGTGTGCCTTTTGATCTCGGAACTCCTCTAACCTCAATCGCATCCTTTTTATGCATTGATTCTGCGCGATAAACCCGAGTCGAATCGCCTCCTTAGCTCGATCTAGTCGAGCGCCGGCCAGGTCATTCCGGCCACTGCGAGCTCGATCTGAGCTCGAGGTAAGATCCCTAACCTTCTCATAATGTTCGTCTATGGATTGATTGCCTTGATTTGCTCTGAACCCGTGTGTTCGAACTCCGGATTGAGGTTACGTGCGTAGTCCATAGTTCGCAATCTACTCGGTGAAATCGAATGATTTTAGGATATGTTAATCTGGAGGCTTTCGCGAATCGTTTGGTGTTGGTTTGAGGCCGATCGGCCGAGGTTTCACCGTCGGATCTTGCCGGGAAGCCTCGGCCATCCATTCATTGTCGTTGTAGGGAAGAAGATGAAGTTGACGTGGCAGTCAACGCGGTCGCCGCCTTACATGTCGAACGCCGATTGGTCCAACGTGTCGCCGAGTCACCTGGCCGTTAGATCGGTTTAGTCGACTCAATAGATCGGACGGCGAGAATAAATTGAGTCTTTTAATTGTGGGCCGTCGGATCAAATTTTTGAATTTTCGTTTATTAGATAGTAAATAAAAAATAAAAACGTCGTCGTTTAGGTAAGCGAGTGCGCGACGTCATCTAGGTCATAGGCTAGATCCGTCGTCATTTAAGTGACAGAATGGGCGAACGGCTCGGATCGATTTTGAAAATTAATTGTGACCGTTCCTTTTAGTAGCATTGCGACGTCGTTTAGAGTAGGAAGTCCAAAGTGTCGTCGTTTTATGTGTGAGGAGAGCGAACGGCTCGGATTGAGCTCGGGGATTCAATCGTGGCCGTCCGTGTGTTAGAACGGTGCGGCGTCGTTTTAGTTAGTGGAAGGTCGACGGCTGAGATTGATTCCAAGATTGATCTCGGCCGTCCATTTCTTTTATATATCTTCGAATATTCAGAAATTAATTAGAAATTCAATAAAAATCGATAAATAGGATACGGCGCCGTTTTAGTATTGCGAATGAGTCTGCAGGCGGTCCGACCGGGTTGACCGATCGTTGACCGGTTTAATCCGGTCCAAATATTAATAAAAAAATAATAAAAAAATATATAAAAATTTCCAAAAATCCAAAAAAATTGCAAAAATACTTAGAAAATTCATAAAAATTCCCGGATTTTCACAAAATTTTTTAAAAAAATTCCTAGATCAATTCGGGACTCATAAACTCTGGATCGAAAATTCACGAGACTTCGAGGGTCGATCTGTATTGATCCGAAAAATTCCCAACATTTTTACAAAATAAATAAAAAATTCAAAAAAAAAAAGAAAAATTAGAAAAATTCCATAAAATCACAAAAAATGGGAAATGACCACATTCAACTGGCCCGACCCCAATTTTGTGATTTTCGGGTCCCGAACCCCAAAAAATGACCATTCCACCCTTATGGGCCTTCCGCCCAAAATTTTCCCGAACCAACTCCGGAACTCGAACTTGATTGTTTCTGTGGGTCGATAGGGCCATTTTAGGTATGTCTATATGATTGATTGACTTGATTGATTTTGATTTTTCTTGATTGCATTTTTAATGTTTCTAATTGTGATTGATAGAAATAGTAAAATTCCCATCTACATGAATACCCTAGAACTATTAGAGCCTACCTCACCCGATATCGCATCTGCATGAACTCGTAGGTTAGGAAATCACTCAACATTGGTAACCGAAAGGGCGTCAATGTGAATCTTGGCGTAACCAAGTCCCCGGACCCAAAAATCTCTGGTTTTCGCGGAACCGAACGGTTTCTCCCGACCGCTCGGTAGGGTTTTCCGATCATACCCTCCAATAAATTGATCGGTGGCGACTCCAAATTGCATGTACACATTGCACATGCCACCCGACCACACAAAGGTCGTTATTTGATAAATTTTACCCGACATCGCGATTCGAGTAATGGGTCTTGGGAGAGACCTGCGATCCTGAAAGATCCCGCGAACAACCGGGGTCATACACATAAAAATGGATCCGCTCGTTAACCCTACTCGCCCACCGGAACTTTATGGAAGGAAAAATTTCCGACGGAGGGTCGCGACAGATCGGCGACTCCACCGGGGAATTATTTCATAAGATGACTTAAGCCGATAAAAATGTTGAGTGTTTTCTAACCCCGTTTTCTGCAGATGCTCTTGAAGATGAGGTACGTCCACTAACAAAAAGTGTTAAATGTTGATGTAGATAGGAGTTATAAGGGGTGGCGTTTATGCTAACCTTTTTAATGCAGATATGGTGTTTTGGGTTGTGTGTTTATTTATGCAAATATTGAAGCGGTGTTTTGAATATAAATTGTTGTGCATGTCTTGCGTATTCTGAGGATCACGACACTGCACACACAAGCGCCTAAACCCGAGCCGCAAATCACCCTTATAGGTCGCTATAGATAGGGATCGGTATGCAAAGCTATTGTGTTTGATTGCACTTGGGTTGACCATATTTGATCTCGCTCGCTATGCGAGATTGATGATCCTACCCACTTGTTGTTTGATTGCGCTTGTGGGCGGCTCATCGATTCTTATAGCGGGAGCCTTTTTAGGTCCATACCCGAGCCTTTTTTATTTCTTTAGAGTTGAACCTCACTTGTCTCATGCGCATGTGAAATGGACGGTTGGTATACCTAAAACCAAAAACCCAAAAAAAGAGTAACATCGATTGGTAAGGCTTTTTACCCTCTTTATTTTGAACTTGTAAATTTAAATTTTGCATATCATGCATATTCACGACATATCATCACAATTTGTAAGTTCGTGTAAGTGATCGGGGTTGAAGGTCAAATTTTCCTTTTTAGGATAGATGGCGCCCCGAGGTCATATTGATGTACCCGATGTATTCATATGGGAGCGGAGGACCGTCCGACGTAAGGACCGAGTACCCGCTACATTTCGAGTCTTTGGATTTGTCCATGGACGGGAGCTCAATGGATGGAACCGCATTCGTAGCGAGAGTTGCGATTATACCCGTTGTGGACGCCATTTGGAAATCAAGCGTGAAAAAGAGAAAATTTGGGAGTTGTATATGAAATTGGCGAGGAAGTCTCGTGCGACCAAGACGGCCCCAAAGCACTCCCCGATTAAGAAGAAGGAAATCATCACCATATCCTCCGATGACGAAGAAGATGTCAAGTTTCCCGAGATAGTAGAGATCTCATCGGATGAGGACACCATTCCGACTATCTAGTTTAGTATGACTTTGGGGCATTTTCTAGGTTTCATTACGTTTTGAGTCGATTATGTACTTTCATCGACATTTATTGTCCGAACATCTTTAGATGCTATCATGTCCTATCTCTTTTGACTTTATTGTACTAGACTTGTGAATTTTGTGAGTGGACAAATTTGGAGTTGTAAAAGCGGCTTTCTACCCCGATTGCGCTTAAACGATCCTAATCAAATTACATGCCATCTTTGGGTGAGATTAGGTCCATAACTACCCTATTTGGCTTATTTGGGTCAAATGAGAGTAGTTGACCCTCATGTTACCAAAAGATGACATGGAATTTGGTTAGTATATTTGCATCACATTTCATGCATATGCATATTAAATCCGTGGTAATTGACTTTAGGATAATCACTTTTGCATTTTTAGATCATGGGGAATGGAGACATCAAAGTCATCCCAATACCGCGCAAGGAGCTTTCTATATGGTGGGATCGCCTCGACATCATCAACAAGGCTTACGTTGAAGGACGTTTGGGACGGCTAGTAGATCCGATCAAAGTGGAATATGAACCGGCTCTCATTCAAGCACTAGCCAAGGCATGGGACGCGCGTACAATGACATTTAACTTCCGAGGGTAAGAATTGACCCCTACGCTTGAGGAATACACCGCTATTATCGGGGCTAAGTTTGAAGAACGTATAGCTCAACCCCCTTTAGACATGGACTCCACTCGTTCGTTATCGAGTTTTCTCCGTCTTAAAACTTCCGAGATTGAAAAAGTTTATAAATCCAATTCTAACAAGTTCACCTTCTCATTCCTTTTTGACAATTATTCCTTTTTACCCACCGAAACCGGTCATAAATCGGGAAAGGTGTTCATCTTGGCTTTCTTTGCATTTGTCCTATTCCCAACTTCTAGAACTACCTTTGACCCTTCCATAGTCCATATAGCTAGACAAGCATGTTGTCGCTGGAATTACTCATACATGATTTTAGCCGAGACCTTTCTCTCCTTAAACCGTTCCAAAGCTTCCAAAAAGGCCGTTTTCCAAGCATTTAGTGGGCTGCTCCACATGTGGTTCACTTCTCATATAAAGACATTCCAACTCCGAGTAGGGTGTTATGAGATCAACGAGCACGTTCACCCTCTTAGATCCTTCCTCAAGTGTCAATCCCTTGTACCCAAATACTCGTTTAAGAAGTGGGTTGAGCTATTAGAAGATTTGAAGCCCGAACATGTTAGATGGCGTTTGACTTGGCCTAAGATTGTGGAGGCTTGCATTATTGGTGTTGAAGATAGTCCTATCCCCTTATTGGGATGTACTGGCGCCGTGGCATATTACTCCATCCGAGTGGTAAGGCAATTTGGAGTTCTACGGGAGGTGCCACCGGATGTTTGTCCCGGGATTTTTTCGTTTGATATGACACGAGGAAAACTCACCAAGGAAGCAAAGAATTTGTATCGATCTCGGATCAAGTTCATTCTTCACGCTTTGAAGAATTCCCCGCCGCAACTAGTTGAATGGCCGGATTATTTGGATGATGAGATGAACATTCATAGAGCCTCCAAGGAGTACATTCAGAAGTTTAAGGAGTATCGCCAATCGTTGGTGGAGCCATATATACCCGAGTGTGTATCTCCTCGCATCGAGGAAGTGGAATCCTACGAGCCGCAGTACATAGTACCGTACATACCGGGAGTAGAGCCATACATTCCCGAAGATCCAGAGCAATGGATGTCAGAAGAAGGAGAAGACCCATACCTGTGGGACTCCGATGGATCGGAAGAACAAGAAGAGTGGAAGCGTCCTAGACTTGAATAGATTCATTCCCCCATTTAGATTTTCGCATATTTGTTATCTTTTAGATACTTTTGAACAGTTTAGTTTGTAATAAATACATATTATTTCTTTTATGAGCATTTCATGCATACATATAGAAAAGTCAATTACCACGGATCAATGTCTCTAAATCCTTTAATATTTTCCATACCGATTTGATATTCTGAAAACAGGTGAGTGATAAACACGAGGACTCGTAGCAAGACGCGCAAATTAAGAATGGAACAGGAAGAACTCGCACCTCGTGTGGGTAATCCGGAGAACCAAATGAATGTGATCGCCACAATGGTGGCGGAGATGAAGGCGATGCTAATCGCTAGCCGAGGGAGATACCCCGTTGATCCTAATTCCCAAGCCCCCGCGGGCTCTTCCGATGGAGCAAATGCTAATTCGGCACCTGCCGCTAATCCCACTCTGAATTTGGAGCGACCGCCCAAGGATCCTCCCATTGTGATAGATCTGGAAAAGAAGGAGAAACAAGTCCTTAAAATGGAGGAGGAAATTAAGAGGCTTGCTAAGATCGAAGAGTGTTTGGCAAGTCAGGGGTATGAACTTTCAAGGTTCGATAAGGTTGCACCATTTGAGAAGATAGAGGTTCCCGCCGACTACAAGGAACCGGATTTTGTGAGGAAATATAATGGGACTGGATGTCCCAAGGCTCACCTAAAGTATTATTTGCGCCGAATGTCGCAACTCTCGGACAACGTTTCGCATCGGGTCAACAACTTCCGGGAAAGCCTATCTGGGGCAGCCCTGGCGTGGTTTATTGAATTAGAGCCAGAGAGGCTCGCCGATTGGGACAAACCGGGAGACGAGTTCCTTCGGCAATACAAGTTTAACACTTTAACCGCCCTCACTAGAGAGGACCTTCTGAGAACCGTAAAGGGAAAGAACGAAGCCGTTCGCGCCTACGCTCGGAGATGGAGAGCATTGGGGCATGCGGTAAAACCGCCCGTCCCGAAAGAAGAATTGATAAACCTTTTCCTTAAGGCCCTTCCCTTTGAGTTTTTCGACAAGCTGAACACCTCTGGGTGTCGGACGTTTGCGCACCCGATCAAGGTAGCGTAACGCCATGAGTGGGCACCGAGAGAGAAGGAGATACCCGAAGCGCCATTCGTACGCCAATACCCTTTGAGAAGGGATAATAGGGAGCAAACCGGAGAAGTAGCCTTTGTCCCTAACCCGCCAAAGCCTAAAAATTTCTCGCCTTCAATCCCTACCCAAGGAATGTCCTCTTGGACCGCTTCCAAACCACCAGAATTTAGAAGAAAGAACCAACCTGTTTTCACCCCACTACCCCGACCCTTATCCAAATTGTTACCCATGCTGCTGGAGAACCGCCTAGTTGCAAAAGAGCCACCTAGGACTCATCCTCCAAGGTTTCCAAGGTTTGATGAGACCCGGACGTGCATATACCATATGGGAGAAAGGGGACACAATGTAGATAATCGCCTCGCTCTCAAGTTCAAAGTACAAGCGTTGATCGACGGTAAGGTTCTGGAGTTTGATAAAGCTGAACCGAATGTGCAACGTAACCCGTTACCCGAGCATCGCGAGGTGAACGCGATTTTCGGAGGCGAAGAGGAAGAGGTTCTGGAGTTCATAGTGGATATGAGTAAAATGCGGGATGTCTTGGCATTAGCCTCACAATACCCGGAAGGAGATAGTATTTCCCGGGAGCAAAATGAGGCTTGCTTAGAAAAGCTTATTAACTTGGGCGTTATAGGAAGAATGGAAGACACCACTTTTAAGGGTACCTATGTAGCTGTGGACATGCTGTCCGAGGAATTTGCGATGAAACCCACGAGGGGAGCTGTTTTGAAAATACCCTCGGGATATTTAATGAGCATCAAAGATGGCCAAGAAATTGAAGAGATAGACGAATATGAAGTCCGTTTGGATAAAGCACGCAGATGTGATAGAAGATTTATGCAGAAGGCCCTTGAGAGAGGAGAAATAGTTGACAACCTGGGAGAAGATAGTGGTGGTTACAACTTTAAAGTTTTGTATCCAGCGCCCCCAAGCTTTTTCGTTGATTCTGGAGATATAATCCCCGATGGGTGGGTTGGAATGGATGACCCCGAAAGTGAGGAATTTGTGGGAACAATCGATGAAGTTAGAGACCAAGTGGCTCCTCAAAATGAACAGGAGAATCGGGAGGTCGATATGCGGGTTTCTAATCTGGAGACGCATATACGTCATTTGACGACTATGGTAGCAGAGTTATCTCGGTTGTTAGCTAAGAATGACGCCACAAGAGTAGAAGAGAACATGCAGATTCTAGAAATGCGGCGGGCCATGGAGACACAAAATCGAAAGATCGCTCTACTGCAAGAGCAAGGAGACGATGTGTCAAGAAAGATGGATGAGTTGAAAGAGCTGATTACGCCACTTACTCGGGCAAGAAATGTTCCGCCCCAAGGCGTGAACCCGAGAGTGATCTTTCGCACGAAGTATAATGGCGCTGGGTGTCCTCTGGCGCATATATCGTATTATCTCCGTCAAATGGTTGGCCACCATGAAAACGACGAAACATTGATCCGGAATTTCGGACTTAGCTTAACGGGCCCCGCATTGGTGTGGTTCCAATCAATCGATCTGGACCGGGTCCCGAGCTGGGAGGATTTATCAGAGCACTTTATACGGCACTTTGAAGCTGGAATCAGAGGTTATTTCACTAAGGCTAATTTGTTAAACATCATAAAAGGTGAAGACGAGAGTTTTGAACTCTTCGCTAGGAGATGGAAGAAGCACGCCGTGATGGTGCAACCGCCGCTATCGGAAAGGGAGATGCTGGAATTCGTGCTGAAGTCACTTCCGGCTGAATACTTTGACCGCATGTATGCATATACATATTCGTCGTTCCAACATATGGTGGAGATTGGTATGAGAATTGAGGGGATTATCTTGAGAATCGAAAGGAAAGGCGAGAGGTGTCTGGATGAAGAAAATGCCACTCTCGTAAGGCCAGGTCCAGAACATAACCCCGATGATGTCCATGAAGATGAGATGATCGGAATGGTAGATACTCCGATTCGCTTTGTCATTGATCCGAATAAGGTAGATAGTTGGGAAACATCCGCTTCGGAGAAGCCGTCAACGTCCGAATCACCACTAGAAAGGATCATACCGGTGAAGATTAAGTTACCGCTTGTGGAGGAATATAACTCAAAGGCAGTTCATTGGGATTATGGAACGGGCGAGATCGACGCCATAATGAGATCGGGAAGATGTTATCCACCAAGAGAGGCGGATTCTCAAAAGAAAGTCCCGACTGCAGAAGAAGTTGAGAAGTTGCAATCGGTCGTGAGGACCGGTGAATATGAGGTCGTTGACCAACTACGGAAAATGCCGGCGCAGATTTCCTTACCGGATCTCTTTAAAAATTCTGAAAAGCATAAGAATGCCTTCTTGAAAGTGCTGGATGAGGTCCATGTCCCGGAGACCATCAACGAGGTTCAACTGGGGGACTTCGTAGGTGCTATCCTTTTGAAAGACCAGATATCCTTCTCGGATGAAGATTTCCTAAGGGAAGGACGTGTGCATAATAAAACCCTCTATATTGCTGTGAGGTGCCACGGGAAAGAGGTTCCTCACGTCCCGATTGATAACGGTTCTGCTTTTAACCTATGTCCTCTGAGCACTTTGAGAAGCTTGGGGATAAATGAAGATCTCGTCGGGACATCTAAAGCTACCATCCGGTCATTTGACGAGGTCTCCAAAAATGTTGTGGGAGAGATTGAGCTGGACATTGCCATTGGACCGGTAACTTTCTCTATACCATTCCAAGTGCTGGATATCCCTAGCGCTTTCACCTTGCTTCTTGGAAGACCATGGATCCATGTGTCCGGAGCGGTACCTTCCTCCCCGCATCAAAAGTTAAAATTCGTGGTCAAGGGACGGTTGATTACTGTCCATGGCGAGACGGGACATCGGGCTACTTTAAAAGGGATGGTCCCATACATCGAACCCTCAAAGGAGGAGGAACCGAGTTATCATACCTTCGACATTGTATTTGTCATGCATGTATCGCCGGATGCAAAAATAGCCGCACCGGAGCTTTCGAAACCTGCGACTATGGCGGGAAGGGTGCTACTCTCGAATGGATTTATTCCAAGTGCCGGATTAGGGAAACACGGTCGGGGAATCCTTAACCCTCCGAATTTGAGCTCAAATGACCACAAGGTTGGTCCGGGTTATAATGGAATAGTCAAGAATAACACAAGTCGAGGCCGAGGTCGAAACAATCGTTATGGAGACCGTGGACGCCGTGGACACCAAGGTGGCCGTTTTATAGGCACCGACGCATGGAAAGCTAGAGGAAAAATTTTCCTAAACCCCTTATTCGAGGTATTCTCTAAAGGAGGCGGATGGCTGGAAGATGAGGACATTTCTGAAGATGCAGAGCCGGACTTATTCAACCCGCTCCTAGATAATCGGGTGAATGTGATAATTGAGTGACTGGACGATGATTTCCCCACCCCCGAGTAAAAGGCTCTTTCTGAACTTTATCTTTTAATGCATTTTGATTACTGCATTTATTTTCAAAACTTTTTGTTGTTTTAGCACCCTTTGGGTCGCATGCTGCGATCCAAGAAGTGCAGTCTTGTATTGCTCTTAGTTGCATCTATTAATGAAAATCATCTCAAGTTTTATTACGGACATGTGGAACAACGGATTGGACCGATGATGACAATTACTTATACTATGGGACTTGAGGCCCGATCCGCCACGTGATCTTGAATTTTAAATAGCTTTTTAAGAACAAGGATGTCCGAAAAGTTATGGACTAGTTCTCTTTCCTTTTTCTTCAAAATTAAATTCGAAAAATGTTTTCATGGTAAAAAAAAATCATCATACGTTCTTCAATTTTATCATCTTTGAATACTAACCTTTCATGGTGCATTTCGGGCATGTCATCCCACCCATACATAACAGGTTAATATGTGACTCGGATCAGCTCGATGACTATGCATGCGAAGTTGATATAGACGAGGTTGATGTGAGCGATATCAAGAAAGAATGGGATTGTTTCGAAGAATCTAAACCCCCTATTTCCGAAGAACCCATCACTATTAATCTGGGAGATTCTGATTGCGTCAAGGAAGTGAAAATAGGAGGACACCCGTCTGCAGCAGATGTTTTAAGAATGACAGCATTGCTCGGGGAATATCAAGATATTTTCGCCTGGTCATATGCCGACATGCCGGGTTTAGATCGTGAAATTGTGGAGCATGCTCTGCCTACAAATCCTTCTTGCACACCAGTAAATCAATCGCCCGGAAGAATGAATCCCGAACTCGCAGATAAGATCAAGGAAGAGGTGATGAAGCTCATTAAAGTTGGATTTATCGAGGCGGTCCCATATGCTGATTGGGTCGCTAACATCGTACCAGTAAAGAAGAAAGATGGGAGAATTAGAATATGTGTGGATTATAGAGACTTGAACAAAGCTAGTCCGAAGGATGATTTTCCCTTACCGCACATTGATGTATTCGTCGATAGTACCGCGGGCTTTGAATTATTCTCTTTTATGGATGGATTCTCGGGATACAATCGGATCATGTTGAAGGAAGAAGATAAATTCAAGACCTCATTCACTACACAATGGGGAACCTTTTGTTACAAGGTAATGCCCTTTGGATTGAAAAATGCAAGGGCAACATATCGAAGGGCTATGGTGACCCTTTTTCATGACATGATACATAAGGAGATCGAGGTCTATGTGGACGATATGATTGCCAAGTCCAAGCCTGGAGAAGACCATGTTAAAGTGCTAAAGAAGTTATTCGATCGATTGAGAAAGTATAAGCTCAAGTTGAATCCTGCGAAATGCGTATTTGCGCAAGATCTAGAAAGCTGCTAGGGTTTGTGGCGAGCAGTCGTGGTATTGAAATTGACCCTTCCAAGATCAAAACCATATGGGAAATAGGGACTCCTTCTACTGTTAAGGAAGTAAGGGGCCTACTTGGAAGATTGAATTATATATCCAGATTCATATCCCAACTATCAGAAACAATGAAACCCTTTTTCAAGCTGCTAAAGAAAGGCGCGAAAGTGAAATGGGATTGGGAATGCCAACAAGCATTTGAAAAGATGAAGGAATATTTGGTACAACCTCCAGTATTGGTACCTCATATCCCTAACGTTCCTTTAACTCTATACCCGACGGTTAATAATGAATCCTTGGGAGCTTTACTTGCCCAAACTAACCCCAAGGATCGTAAAGAGCGGGCCATCTATTATCCGAGCAAAAAGTTCACAACATCTGAAGCTAAGTACTTATCGGTGGAAAGGACTTGCGTAGCATTGGTTTGGGTCCTTCATAGATTGAGGCAAGATACGCTGTATTATCATATAGAACTGGTCACCGAGAATGACTCCATCAAATACCTTTTGGAGAAACCAACATTGTTAGGAAAGATGGCTAAATGACAAATATTGCTTTCAGAGTTTGATATCAAAACCTCTCCCCAAAAGTACGTTAAGGGAAGAGCAATTGCTGACATGCTAGCCGAGAATCCTCCTAAAGACGTTTCAGAGCAAAGCAAAGGAGGTCAAATTCTGAACATATCCGAAGACAAATGGACAATGTACTTTGACGGCGCAGTGAACCTCACTGGATCAGGCACTTGGGCGCTTCGATATCCCCCGAAGATCAACATTATCCAGTTTCAGCCAAGTTGGTGTTTCCATGCACCAACAACATTTCTGAATATGAAGCTCGCATCCTTGGGTTACAATTGGCCATCTCATTAAAAGTAAAGAAGCTGCTGGTATATGGAGATTCCATGCTGATTATCTTACGGACCCAAGGAGAATGGAAGACAAAGGATCCCAAGCTTATCCCTTATCATAAGTATCTCGAAGAGCCGATCCGACATTTTGAGGAGATCACTTTCGAGTATCTACCAAGAACTCAGAATCATTTTGTGGACGCTCCGGCCACATTATCAGCCATGTTACAAGTACAAGATGGCCTTGAGATAGAACCTTTAAGGATTGATATCTTGGAGCAACCCGCATACCGCATGGTCATTGAAGAAGAACCCGATGAAGAACCGTGGTATCATGACATTAAGAATTATCTGCTGAAGGGCGAATCCCACAAGACAATCAACCATAAGATAAAAAGTATATCAGCAAGATGGTATCTAAATTTTTCCTCAGCGGACAGATCCTATACAAGAGATCCTTTGACTCGGTCCTATTGAGGTGCGTGAACTCGAAAGAAACAAATCTCATTATGAAAGAGATTCATGAAG
This sequence comes from Rhodamnia argentea, assembly GCF_020921035.1. NCBI lineage: Eukaryota > Viridiplantae > Streptophyta > Magnoliopsida > Myrtales > Myrtaceae > Rhodamnia > Rhodamnia argentea. The sequence continues at coordinate 11,525,576 of NC_063155.1, forward strand.
GGGAATGTGGGCCGCATATGAATGGTCACCTCCTTGCCAAGAAAATCATGAGACTACGTCGCGACCCTCCCTCCGGCGGAAGGTTAACGAGCCGATCCTTTTAAATTTTATATGAGGAAGACCCCGGTTGTCTGCGGGATCTTTTTTTAGGATCGCGGGTCTCTCCCAAGACCCATTACTCGAATCGCGATGTCGGGTAAAATTTATCAAATATCGATATCGACCTTAGTGTGGTCGGGTGGCATGTGCAAATGTGTACATGCAATTTGGAGTCGCCACCGATCGGTTTATTGGAAGGTACGATCGGAAAACCTTACCGAGCGGTCGAGAGAAACCGTTCGGTTCCGCGAAAACCGGAGATTATTGGGTCCGGGGACTTGGTTACGCCAAGATTCACATTGGCGCCCTTTCGGTTACCGATGTTGAGTGATTTTCTAACCTAGGAATTCATGCAGATGAAATTTCGGATGAGGTAGGTTCTAACGGTTCTAAGGTGTTCATGCAAATGGAAATTTTCTATCTTATCAAACACAATCATGAAAATTAAAAGCACAATCAATGCAATCGCAAACAATTCAGACAATCAATCAAATAAAGGAGTCTAATACGGTCCTATCGACCCAAAGAAATAACTAAATTAAGTTCCGGGGTTAGTTCGGGAAAATTTGGGGCGGAAGGCCCAAAAGGGTAGAATGGTCATTTTTGGGGTTCGGGACCCGAAAATCACAAAATCGGGGTCGGGCCAGTTGAATGTGGCCATTTCCCATTTTTTGTGATTTTATGGAAATTTTCTAATTTTTTCTAATTTTTTTGAAAATTTTTATTATTTTCTAAAAATGTCGGGAATTTTTCGGATCGACTGAAATCGACCCTTGAAGTCTCAAAAATTTTTGATCCAGACTTTATGAGTCCCGAATCGATCTAGGAATTTTTAGAAATTTTTTGTGAAAATCTGGGAATTTTTATGAATTTTCTAAGTATTTTTGCAATTTTTTTTGGATTTTTGGAAATTTTTGTCTATTTTTTATTATTGTTTTTTTTTATTAATATCTCAAACCGGGTCAACCCGGTCCGACCGCCCGTAGACTATTCTACCTCAATACGGCACCGTATACGTACTTATACTATATATTTTTTGTTTTTCTAAACAAAATTTCTAATATTCGAAATTATAAAGAATAAAACGAATGGTTGAGATCAATGCTAGATTTAATCTCAGCCGTTGGCGCGCCCAAGATCAAAACGGCGACACATTTGGCTATGTCCCTAAAACGACGCCGCATCGGTCAAAAATGGACGAACGGCTACGATTTCCTCTAGATCTAATCCAAGCCGTTCGCCTCGCCCTTAAGTAAAACGACGCCGCTTCTATTAATATGTTGAACGGCCACGATTAAACACTGAGGCTCGATCTGAGCCGTTGACTCGCTTATACCACTAAACAACGACGCTTCAGCCATAATACACGGAACGACGCCGCATTGATTAAAACGCTGAACGGCTGCGATTGATCCTAAACCTAATCTGCACCGTCCATTCCTCTAAACTACAAAACGGCGACGCATTTTCCTCGGACATAAAACGACGCCGCTCAACCACTATCCTAAACGACACGGTTTCGCATTTTCTATATTTTCTATCTAATATATACGAATATTCGAAAACACAAAATAATGATCTAACGGCCTAGGATTGAAATCAACTATTTATAGTAACCGTCCGATCAAGGCCGAGTCGGCCTCTTCGCGCGCACGACCCATCTGATCGGACACCGACCTGGACCAATCAAGGATCGCCACCTAAGCATTTTGACCGATTGACCAGCCACCTCAGCTCGTCTCCTTCCTCGCGCCGCCGAGCGAATGGACGGCCGAGAGGCTCCGGCGAGATCTAACGGTGAGATCTCGCCGGATCGACACAAAACCACCGCCGTTCAAAACGTCTTAACATCCAGATCAACATATCTTAAAACCAAGCATTTCTACCGGCTAAATCACAAGAATCGAGCTACGCACAGTCATGGCATTCCAGATCTCAAACAAGAAATACAGAGCATAACAATCAAATCCAAGCTTCGATCATGCATAAATCGAGTTCGGAATACTCACCTCGGGCTCCGATCGAGCCCGGAGTTGCCAAATTTGTACGGCCGAAGATCGGCCGAACCGCGAAATGTTGGAGGTTTGATTCGGGTGACTCGGGCAGGATTGATGCAAAAATCAAATGCGAGCATGATTAGGGAGGTTCCAGAACAAAAATGCACAAAATAATTTCAAGAATCGTGTTCGGAACAAGACGATGCCATTGATGCACAGTAGAGGAATCGGAAGTTCGACTTACCAGTTTTGAGGATCCAGAGGCAATTGAATGAGTGCGATCGCTTCTCCTAGATGCCTGGGAGCTTCGGGAAGTGATTTGGCAGCTCGAAGTGGCTCGAGATGACCGGGCGACCGGCTCACAGTTTGAACTCCGGCGGACGACGACGAAGCTCGCGACAACCTCTCTCACTACTCGCTCTCCCTTTCTCTCTCTAGTACATTGCGAGAATGAGCAGAATGAGCCTCCCTTTTGTTCGCGAATCTTCTTGCCTATTTATACTCGGATTTGAATTTGCACGCGTCCGGTGCTTGAGTCGGCGAGGTGATTCACGCGCCATTCACGTGATTTTTGGCTCCCCGGACCGTGACGGAATCACTAGGATTCCGTCCAAGTCCGTCGAGCCTCCGTTGAGTCCAAAACGAGCGTGAATTGCCCTTGAATTCGAGAATGTTGACTTTTGGACGCCGGCGCCTTTGACCGGCAATGCCGCCGTCCTCCGGCGACGATTAGCTCTGCCGCCGATGGGAATCAATGCTCCTCAACCCGAACAACCAAAGCCCTCTATCAATTGAATCAATTAGAGTCAAATTAGCTCTCAATTTGGTCACTGAAATTCATCGTCAATTCTGCAATTCGTGCGACGATTTGGGGAAGACGATGTACTGTTCGGGACCGGTTCGACCGGTCCGACCAATCGATCAGACCGGTCTGAACAGGTTCGGACAATAAATTTCATTGAATTTTCAAAATTAATCAAAATCGACTGGGAATTTTTGAAATTAAACCTAAAAATTGGACTTAAGGGCCTGAATTCTATATAAAAATGTGATTTTGCCCAAAAATTCTTATCAATTTGCACAAAAGCCCCAAATTTTTCAATTTGCCCAAATTTGGGAAAAGTTCAATTGAGCGTCAATTTGATAAAATTGGACTACGAGACCTATACCAATCGATTCAGAATGTTTCAAAACCCTAGGGGTGGTCCAATTGTGTATAGAAAGTTCCCCAATTAATAGTAATTTCAAAAATTAAGAAATTGAGGGACTAAATTGCAAAGAAATTGGGGAATTTTGTGCAATCCGTGCAATTAGCGCAATTAAGGGTGCAATTGATCAAATTGAGGCTCAAAGGGACTGCAATTGAATGTCTAGACTCTAAATGTGCAAAAATTGCAAATAAAAAGACTCAATTGGTATTTTTTATGGAAATTCAACCTTAGGCATTGTGAAGAAACACCTAAGATTGAACTCAATTTTTGGTTTTTCTTGAGGTCAATATTAAAAGGGAATTAAAAGAAAAATATTGGACATTTTTGTGTATTTTTGCGACCTCGAAAAGTATTTTTTATGATTTTTCAAAGATTTTTCTATTTTTCGAAAATATATTAAAAAATGTGAAAAATATGAAAATTTATTTTTTGTTCCAAATTGGTTCTTTAAGCTTGGCCAAGGCTTCCAATGTTGATTTTTTTTTTAATTTTTTTGATTTTTTGTGGATTTTTAGTGAATTTTGGAAAATAAAACTAAATGAAAATTGATTAAAAATCGGGTGTCAACAATTGCCCCTCTTTGAAAGTAATCTCGGTTTAGAGGTTGCTTTCAAAGACAAGGTGATACCTGGATCTTTAATCGACTCTGCTGGGGAAAAATCTAAAGAACTAGTCTTGACATCCAATTGCTTTACCTTTGCTGTTAAAGTTCTAACTCCGTGGGGAATTGTTTTGACTCATGCTCATTTATATGAAAGAGAGATAAGAAGAGAGAGAAACTTACATGTAGCTCACCTGTCTATGGTTTGAGATTTGTCGATCCGAGGTTGAAAGATTCGGTGTATGGAATTACCTTCGAATGAATGGCGAGATTTCGCGATGGTCGGCGTCCGTCCGGTGTCGAGTGGTGATTTGAAGACTTAGGAGGGAGGTTCACCCTTGTAACAAAGGGATTTCACCTATTCAAAATGGGTTTGACTATCCACTCGGGATTCATCATTTAAAAAGGGGCAGATCGGCTTTCATCTAGGAAGCTACTCACCGTCTGGAAGGGAGGTTCACCCTTGTAACAAAGGGGTTTCACCTATTTAAAAGAGATTGGCTATCCTCTATGCGGGGACTCACCATCTAAAACACAGATCGGCTTTCATCTAGGAAGCTACTCATCGTCTAGAAGGGAGGTTCACCCTTGTAACAAAGGGGTTTCACCTATTTAAAAGAGATTGACTATCCTCTATGAAGGGACTCACCATCTAAAACACAGATCGACTTTCATCTAGGAAGCTACTCACCGTCCGGAAGGGTGCCATCCGAGGACCTAGGTTGACTAGTGTACCTACTGAAGCTCAAACCCTATTTCAAATTTTCTAAAAAGCGAGATCGGCTTTCATCTAGGAAGCTACTCACCGTCCGAGAGGGTGCCATTCCGAGGACCTAGGTTGACTAGTGTACCTACGAAGCTCAAACCCTATTTCAAATTTTCTAAAAAGCGAGATCGGCTTTCATCTAGGAAGCTACTCACCGCCTCGGAGGGTGCCATCTGAGGACCTAGGTTGACTAGTGTACCTACGTAAGCTCAAACCCTATTTCAAATTTTCTAAAAAGCAGATCGGCTTTCATCTAGGAAGCTACTCACCGTCCGAGAGGGTGCCATCTGAGGACCTAGGTTGACTAGTGTACCTACGTAAGCTCAAACCCTATTTCAAATTTTCTAAAAAGCAGATCGGCTTTCATCTAGGAAGCTACTCACCGTCCGAGAGGGTGCCATCTGAGGACCTAGGTTGACTAGTGTACCTACAAAAGCTCAAACCCTATTTCAAATTTTCTAAAAAGCGGATCGGCTTTCATCTAGGAAGCTACTCACCGTCCGAGAGGGTGCCATCCGAGGACCTAGGTTGACTAGTGTACCTACAGAAGCTCAAACCCTATTTCAAATTTTCTAAAAAGCAGATCGGCTTTCATCTAGGAAGCTACTCATCGTCCGAGGGGGTGCCATCCGAGGACCTAGGTTGATTAGTGTACCTACAGAAGCTCAAACCCTATTTCAAATTTTCTAAAAAGCAGATCGGCTTTCATCTAGGAAGCTACTCACCGTCCGAGAGGGTGCCATCTGAGGACCTAGGTTGACTAGTGTACCTACGTAAGCTCAAACCCTATTTCAAATTTTTCTAAAAAGCAGATCGGCTTTCATCTAGGAAGCTACTCACCGTCTGAGAGGGAGCCATCTGAGGACCTAGGTTGACTAGTGTACCTACGGAAGCTCAAACCCTATTTCAAATTTTCTAAAAAGCGGATCGGCTTTCATCTAGGAAGCTACTCACCGTCGGGAAGGGTGCCATCCGAGGACCTAGGTTGACTAGTGTACCTACGGAAGGTCAAACCCGATTTCAAATTTTTAAAAGAGGAGGGTGCCATCTGAGGACCTAGGTTTACTAGTGTACCTACAGAAGCTCAAACCCTATTTCAAATTTTCAAAGGAGAGGGTGTCATCGGAGGACCTAGGTTTACTAGTGTACCTCTGTAAGCTCAAACCCCTATTTCAAATTTTCAAAGGAGAGGGTGGTGCCATTTGAGGACCTAGGTTTACTAGTGTACCTACTGAAGCTCAAACCCTATTTCAAATTTTCAAAGGAGAGGGTGCCATCCGAGGACCTAGGTTTACTTGTGTACCTATAGAAGCTCAAACCCTATTTCAAATTTTCAAATTGGGGATCCGAGGACCTGGGGATGCCGGAAGACCCGCAGAAAATCGAAGTTAATCAAATCTCTAAAATGCAACTTTTCCGAGGATTTGGGATCACCAGGGAACCTGCGCAAAGTTCAATCAAACCTCATTAGAATGACAATTTCAAGTTTTGGAGAGAAACTTTAGAATTCCAGACAAATTTTCAAAGTATATTTGCGAAGGAAATGTGTCCAAATCACAATTTCAAATTTCCATCGAGGATGGTTTTTGAATGACACATCCCGAGTGTTCTCCAAAAAGGTTGTTTTAAAAGTTTTTCAAAAGATTTTCCTTTATCCAAGAGGGCTTCTCACCATTTGGGAAGGCTTTTCTTGAAATTCAAATCCGCTCACGGGAAACCTAACCTCGAGGTTTCGGGATCATTCAAGATGCATACAATCTGACTAATCAGAGAAGGCATTTTAAAAGGGACCGTAATTCGGGCCAGGTCAAAGGCTTATCAAAGGATGTTCATTTTAAGGTTTAGAAATGAATTTTGATCAACAATAGCTTCTTCGGGTTTACAAGTCAAGAACCCCGTAGTCATAATAAGACAGGATTGTACTTACCTCTTTAAGCGGTAGCTTCCTGTGTGATTTCTTGCATAAACCTAAAACACCTTTTAGATCAGAAACGTTTTGGTGACGGGTTATATCTTGGCTTAAGGTGGGCTCTTTAAGAATGGCCACATTTTGAAGAGAGGGGTGAACTTTGGTGATCACCTTGACATTTTTACCAGCATTCATTTGCTTTTGCAATAGATTCATGCTCATTCTTTCGTCAATTGACTTTGAGGATTTTCCTCTTTTCATCTTGATGATTTTTCTTTAGGATTTGCCCCTTTTCGGGGTGCTCTTTTCATGGGCTTTGGCCTTGCTTTTACCAGGCACTTTCCTTTTTCCAGCCCTTTCATTTCTCGTCATTTTTTTGCACTGACCGGCTCTTTTGAGACCAGTATCAAAAATTCTTCCGATCATACTTTTTGACTCATTGCTGGTAATTCCTTTGTTTGCCCCAGTGTGGGGAGGCGATCACCAACAAGGGTTTAGAAATGAATATTCAATGGCTCAAATTGGCTTTTTAGAGGATAAGTGTTTAGGGATATAGAAATGAAATGCTTTTCTTCACTTTGAGGTGTTCCAAGTCTCTGCCAAAAATCACCCGAAGCTATCACAAAAAGATTGATGCGAGTCAGCACAATAAAGTCTTACCCGATCTTTTCTCCAAGGAATCGTCCAATGAACCTCCAAATATGCCCTAGTGTGGGGTGGCTCTTGACAGGGTTATATTCAGAAAATTCTCCCTTTTGGCTCGGATTGGTTGTCAAGGGATATAAATGTGTATGGATAATTTTGAAATGGAAATGCCTTTCATCATTTCAATCCATGTAATCACCGCGAATGATCCCTACGTCCCAAAATTAAGCTATTTCGCTCTATCACTCTCACTCATCACTCAAGTGTATCAAGGACGTGTTTGAGGATAATGCCTGCCTCTTTTCATCTGAAGGATCATTCTCTTGAAAAGCTTTCAAAACATGCCCTTTTATAGAAACTCGGGGCATTTAATCAAAATTCATCGTTTGCAAAATGTTCTCATCAAAAGATATATTCAAAAGATGTTTTTGAAATTTGCAATGAATGTCTCTTTGAAAGGGGCTTGTGGCTCTATAAATCCAAGTTTTTCAATTTCAAGCACGACGGTGTATGAAAATACTTTGTAAAGAAGGAGAACCTCAAACCTGTCTTCTTCAAATATTGACTTTTATCCCCTGTAAAAACAAAAGGAAACAATCAGTTCAAGATATTCAAAATTTTAAGTTCCGAAGCGACTTCTCTTGTCTCTTACGTGTGTTGACTCCCGCTTCCTATAAAAACAAAAGGAAACAAATCGGTTAAAATGTTCAGAATTTCAAATCCGGAAGCGACTTCCTCCTGTCTTCTTCGGTTGTTGACTCCTGTTTCCTGTAAAAACAAAAGGAATCAATTAGTTCAAAAATGTTCAAAATTTCCGATCACATTCAAAATTTCAAATCCCGAAGCGACTTCCTCCTGTCTCCTTCGGATGTTGACTCCCGTTTCCTGTAAAAACAAAAGGAAACAATCAGTCAAAGATATTCAAAATTTCAAATCCCGAAGCGACTTCGTCCCGTCTCCTTCGGATGTTGACTCCCGTTTCCTGTAAAAACAAAAGGAATCAATTAGTTCAAAGATGTTCAAAATTTCCGATCCCGAAACGACTTCCTCTTGTCTTCTTTGGATGTTGATTTCTGTTTCCTGCAAAAACAAAATGAAACAATCGATTAAAGATATTCAAAATTTCAAATTCTGAAGCTACTTCCTCTTGTCTTCTTCGGATGTTGACTCCCGTTTCCTGTTTTGATCAATTGCTCTGCAGAGTTCTTCATGATTCCCAGTCCACCTATAAAATACAGACATATGCAAATGCATGTATGCAAATGTCATGCGAATGCAAAACTTTATGTGACTCAGATCTGCTCATCAATCGCTCCGAAGCTCAATTTTATTTCAAGGATAATATCTCTTCACGGCGTCTGCATTTCTTGGACTTGCCAATTCTTCTCCATCCATGTTTACAAGTATAAGAGCTCCCCCGGATAAGACCTTCCGAATCACGTAGGGGCCTTCATAATTTGGCATAAATTTGCCTCCTGGGTGTTGGGCATTTGGGAGCATTTTCTTCACAATCGGCATCCTCGCTTCAAAATTTCTAGGCTTGACCTTCTTGTTAAAAGCCCCGGCTACTTTCTTCTGGTAACTTTGACCATGACAGATAGCCATTAATCGTTTTTCATCAATCAAATTCAATTGTTCATGTCTCCGCCGATTCCACTCATCTTCCGAGAGTTCAACTTGAGACAGAATCCTTGAAGAGGGGATTTCCACCTCTACTGGTAGGACTGCTTCCATACCGTATACTAAAGAGTAGGGAGTTGCCCCGGTTGAAGTACGAATTGAAGTTCGATAGGCCATGAGAGCATATGGCAATCTTTCGTGCCGGTCTCGATATTTCTCAGCAGTTTTAGCCAATATCTTCTTAATGTTCAAGCCAATATCTTCTTAATGTTCTTATTTGCCGCTTCCACAGCTCCATTCATTTGCGGGCGGTAAGGTGAAGAATTAAGGTGTCGTACCTTAAATTGTTCTAATAGGTGATCGACTACCTTGTTGTTCAAATTGGAGCCGTTATCCGTGATGATGGCTCTTGGCACTCCATATGTTGAGATGATATCTCGCTTGATGAATTTAGCCACGTTGTTCGCAGTGACATTGGCATATGAGTTAGCTTCAATCCATTTGGTGAAATAATCAATAGCCACCAGAATGAAACGATGTCCGTTGGAGGCCTTTGGGTTGATAGGGCCAATCATATCAATTCCCCACATGCAGAATGGCCATGGTTCTGACATTTGATGTAGCTCGGTTGGTGGCGCATTTATCCTGTCGCCGTATACCCGATATTGATGACAGGATCTAACATGTTGGTTGCAATCCGACTCGATAGTCATCCAAGAGTATCCGAGTCTCATAATTTTCTTGGCGAGGAGGTGACCATTCATATGCGGTCCGCATTCCCCTTCATGAATCTCTTTCATAATGAGATTTGCTTCTTTCGAGTTTACGCACCTCAATAGGACCGAGTCAAAGGATCTCTTGTATAGGATCTGTCCGCTGAGGAAAAATTTAGATGCCATCTTGCTTATGTACTTCTTATCTTCTGGTTGACTATCCTGTGGGAATTCGCCCTTCAGTAGGTAATTCTTAATGTCATGATACCATGGTTCTTCATCGGGTTCTTCTTCAACGACCATGCAATACGCAGGTTGCTCCAGGATGTCAATCCTTAACGGCTCTATCTCAAGGCCATCTTGCACTTGTAACATGGCTGATAATGTGGCCAAAGCATCAGCAAAATGATTCTGAGTTCTTGGCAGATATTCGAAAGTGATATCTTCAAAATGTTGGATTAACTCTTCAAGATACTTATGATAAGGGATAAGCTTGGGATCCTTTGTCTTCCACTCCCCTTGGGTTTGTAAGATAATCAGCATGGAATCTCCATATACCAGTAGCTTCTTTACTTTTAATGAGATGGCCAATTGTAACCCAAGTATGCGGGTTTCATATTCAGAAATGTTGTTGGTGCGGGGGAATACCAACTTGGCTGAAACTGGATAATGTTGATCTTCGGGGGATATCAGAATTGCCCTAGTACCTGATCCAGTGAGGTTCATTGTGCCGTCAAAGTACATCGTCCATCTGTCTTCGGATATGTTCAAGATTTAACCTCCCATGTTTTGCTCTAAAACGTCCTTAGGAGGATTCTCGGCTAGCATGTCAGCAATTGCTCTTCCCTTGACGGACTTTTGGGGAGAGGTTTTGATATCAAACTCTGAAAGCAGTATTTGCCATTTAGCCATCTTTCCTAACAATGTTGGTTTCTCCAAAAGGTACTTGATAGGGTCATTTTCAGTGACCGGTTCTATATGGTAATGCAGCGTATACTGCCTCAATGCGTGGAGGATCCAAACCAATGCTACGCAAGTCCTTTCCACCGCTGGGTACTTGGCTTCGGATGTTGTGAACTTTTTGCTCAAATAATAGATGGCCCGTTCCTTTCGATCTTTGGGGTTGGTTTGGGCAAGTAAAGATCCCAAGGATTCATCATTAACTCGTCGATATAGAGTTAAAGGAACGTTAGGGATAAGAGGTACCAACACTGGAGGTTGTACCAAATATTCCTTGATCTTCTCAAACGCTTGTTGGCATTCTGAATCCCATTTCACCTTTGCACCTTTCTTCGGGAGCTTGAAAAGGGGTTTAGCCGTTTCTGATAGTTGAGATATAAATCTGGATATATAATTCAATCTTCCCAGTAGACCCCTTACTTCTTTGACAGTAGAAGGAGTCCCTATTTCCCATATGGCTTTGATCTTGGAAGGGTCAATTTCAATACCACGATTGCTCACTACAAACCCTAGCAGCTTTCCGGATCTTGCGCCAAATACGCATTTCGCAGGATTCAACTTGAGCTTATACTTTCTCAATCGATCGAATAACTTCTTCAGCACTTTAACATGATCTTCTCCAGGCTTGGACTTGGCAATCATATCGTCCACATAGACCTCAATCTCCTTATGTATCATGTCATGAAAAAGGGTTACCATAGCCCTTTGATATGTCGCCCCTGCATTTTTCAATCCAAAGGGCATTACCTTGTAAATGAAGGTTCCCCATTGTGTAGTGAATGAGGTCTTGATCTTATCTTCTTCCTTCAACATGATCTGATTATATCCCGAGAATCCATCCATAAAGGAGAACAATTCAAAGCCCGCGGCATCGTCAACGAGTACATCAATGTGCGGTAGAGGAAAATCGTCTTTCGGATCGGCTTTGTTTAAATCCCGATAATCCACGCATATTCTAATTCTCCCATCCTTCTTCTTAATCGGTACAATGTTGGCGACCCAATCAGCATATGGGACAGCCTCGATAAATCCAACTTTGAGGAGCTTCATTACTTCCTCTTTGATCTTATCTGCTAATTAAGGATTCATTCTTCCGGGTGATTAATTTTCTGGTGTGCAAGTAGGATTTGTGGGCAGAACATGTTCCACAATTTTACGATCTAAACCCGGTATGTCAGCATATGACCGTGCGAAAATATCTTGATATTCCTTGAGTAACGCCGTCATTCTTAAAACATCTGCTGCAGATAGGTGTCCTCCTATTTTCACTTCCTTGACGCAGTTAGAATCTCCCAAATTAATAGTAATGGGTTCTTCAGAGATAGGGAGTTCAGATTCTTCAAAACAATCCCACTCTTTCTTGATATTGCTCACATCAACCTCTTCTATATCAACTTCGCATGCATAATCATCGAGCTGATCCGAGTCACATATTAACCTGTTATGTATGGGTAGGATGACATGCCTGAAATGCACCATGAAAGGTTAGTATTCAAAGATGATAAAAATTGAAGGATGCATGATTTTTATCATGAAAACATATTTCAAATTCCAATTTTTAAACAAAGAAAGGAGAACTAGTCCACGATCTTCCGGACATCCTGGTTCTCAAAAGCTATTTAAAACCCAAGATCACATGGCGGATCGGGCCTCAAGTCTCATGGTAGAGTCAATTGTCATCATCGGACCAATCCGTTGCTCCATATGTCTGTAATCAAATTTGTGATGATTTTCATTAATAGACGTGACTAATGACAAGACAATATCGCACTTCTTGGATCACAGTATGAGATCCAAAGGGTGCTAAAGAAGAAAGGAATTAAAAACTAATGCAGTAATCAAAATGCATTAAAAGATAAAGTTCGGAAAGAGCCTTTTACTTAGGGGTGGAGAAATCATCGTCCAGCCACTCAATAATCACATTCACCCGATTATCCGAGAACGGGTTGAATAAGTCCGGCTCTGCATCCTCGGAGATATCCTCATCTTCCAGCCATTTGCCTCCTTTAGAGAATACCTCGAATAAGGGGTTTAGGAAAATTTTTCCCCTAGCTTTCCATGCGTCGGTGCCTATAAAACGGCCACCTTGGTGTCCACGGTCTCCATAACACTTGTTTCGACCTCGGCCTCGACCTGTGTTATTCTTCACTATTCCGTTATAACCCGGACCAACCTTGTGGTCATTTGAGCTCAAATTTAGAGGGTTAAGGATTCCCCGACCGTACTTCCCTAATCCGGCACCTGGAATAAATCCATTCGAGAGTAGCACTTTTCCCGCCATAGTCGCGGGTCTCGAAAGCTTTGGTGTAGCCACCTTTGTATCCGGTGACACGTGCATGACAGATACAATGTCGAAGGTATGATAACTCAGCTCCTCCTCCTTTGAAGGCTCGACGTATGGAACCATCCCTTTTAAAGCGGCTCGATGTCCCGTCTCGCCATGGACGGCGATCAACCGACCCTTAACCACAAATTTTAACTTTTGATGCGGGGAAGAAGGTACCGCTCCGGACACATGAATCCATGGTCTTCCCAGGAGCAAGGTAAAGGCGCTAGGGATGTCCAGTACTTGGAACGGTATAGAGAAAGTTAACGGTCCAATGTCAATGTCCAGCTCAATCTCTCCTACAACAATTTTAGAGACTCCATCAAATGACCGAATGGTAGCTTTAGATGTCCCGACGAAGTCTTCATTTATCCCCAAGCTTCTCGGGGTGCTCAAAGGACATAGGTTGAAAGCGGAACCGTTATCGATCGGGACGTGAGGAACCTCTTTCCCGTGGCACCTCACAGCGATATAAAGAGCTTTGTTGTGGACACGTCCTTCCTTTGGGAAATCTTCATCCGAGAAGGATATCCGGTCCTTCAAAAGGATAGCACCTATGAAATCCCCTAGTTGCACTTCGTTAATTATCTCCGGGACATGGACCTCATCTAGTACCTTCGGGAGGGCATTCTTGTGCTTTTCGGAATTCTTGAAGAGATCTAATAAGGAAATCTGTGCCGGCATTTTCCGCAGTTGGTTAACGACCTCATATTCACCGGTCCTTACGACCGATTGCAACTTCTCAACTTCTTCCGCAGTCGGGACCTTCTTTTGAGAATCCGCCTCTCTTGGTGGATAACACCTTCCCGATCTCATTATGGCGTCAATCTCGCCTGTTCCGTAATCTCAATGCACTACCTTCGAGTTGTACTCTTCCATAGGCGGTACTTAATCCTCACCGGTATGATCTCTTCCCGACGTGATGACTTAGATGTTGACGGTTTTTCCGAACTAGAAGTTTCCAACTCCCAGCTATCAATTTTGTTCAAATCAATCACGAAACAAATCGGGGTATCTACCATCCCGATCATTTCATCCTCATGTACATCTTCGGGGTTATGTTCTGGACCCGGCCTCACCAACGTGGCATTTTCTTCATCCAGATCCCTCCGCCTTTCCCTTCTGATTCTCGGGATAATCCCCTCAATTCTCATACCAATCTCCACCAGATGTTGGAATGAGGAGTACGTGTATGCATACATGCGGTCAAAGTATTCCGCCGGGAGTGACTTGAGTACAAACTCCAGCATTTCTCTCTCGACAAGTGGCGGTTGCACCATCACAGCATGTTTCTTCCATCTCCCGGGGAAGAGTTCAAAACTCTCATCTTCACTTTTCCCGATATTTAACAAATTAGCCTTAGTGAAATAACCTCTGATTCCAGCTTCAAAGTGCCGTATAAAGTGCTCTGATAAATCCTCCCAGCTCGGGATCCAATCCAAATCGATTGACTGAAACCACGCTAGTGCGAGGCCCCGCGGACTTCGTCCGAAATTCCGAATCAGCGTTTCATCATCCTCATGATGGCCAACCATTTGGCGAAGATAATATGAGACATGCGCCGGAGGACATCCAGCACCATTATACTTCGTGCGGAAGGTCACTCTCGGGTCACGCCTTGAGGCGGAACATTTCTTGCTTGAGTAAGTGGCGTAATCAGCTCTTTTAGCTCATCCATCTTTCTTGACACGTCATCTCCTTGCTCTTGCAGTAGGGCGATCTTTCGATTTTGTGTCTCCATGGCCCGCCGCATTTCCAGAATCTGCATGTTCTCTTCTACTCTCGTGGCGTCATTCTTAGTCATCGGTTGCGATAATTCCGCTACCATGGTTGTTAAATGTCGCATATGGGTCTCCAAATTAGAAAGTCGCACGTTGGACTCCCGATTCACCTGTTCATTCCGAGGAGCCGCTTGGTCTTTAACTTCATCGACCGTTCCCACAAATTCTTCACTTTCGAGGTCATCCATTCCACCCCACCCATCGGGGACTACATCTCCAGAATCGACGAAAAAGCTTGGGGGCGCCGAATATAGCACTTTAAAGTTATAACCGCCACTATCTTCTCCGAGCTTATCCACTATTTCTCCTCTCTCAAGAGCTTTCTGCATAAATCTTCTATCACCTATGCGCGCCTTATCCAGACGGACTTCATATTCGTCTATCTCTTCAATTTCTTGGCCATCTTTGATGCTCATCAAATATCCCGAGGGTATTTTCAAAACAGCTCCCCTCGTAGGTTTCATCGTAAACGCCTCGGACAGCATGTCTACCGCCACGTAGGTCCCCTTGAAAGCGACATCTTCCATTTTTCCTATGACGCCCAGATTGATCAACTTTTCTAAGCAATCCCCCTTTTGCTCCCGGGAAATACTCTCTCCTTCCGGGTATTGTGAGGCCAAGGTCAAGACATCCCGCATTTTACTCATATCCACTATAAACTCCAGAACTTCTTCGTCTTCGCCTTCGAAGATCGTATTCACCTCGCGATGCTCGGGTAGAGGGTTCCGTTGCACATTTGGTTCAGTCTTATCAAACTCTAGAACTTTTCCATCGATCAATGTTTGCACCTTGAACTTCAGCGAGAGCAGCTTGTCCACATTATGCCATCTTTCTCCCATATGGTATATGCACGTTTGGGTCTCATCATACCCAGGAAATCTTGGCGGGTGAGCTCTAGGTGGCTCTTTTGCAACTAAGCGGTTCTCCAGAAGCGTTGGTAATAATTTGGATAAGGGTCGGGGTAGTGGGGTGAAAACAATTTGGTTCTTTTTTCCGAATTCCGGTGGTTTGGAAGCGGTCCAGGAGGACGTTCCTTGGGTAGGGATTGAAGGTGAGAAATTTTTAGGTTTTGGCGGGTTAGGGACAAAGGCTACTTCTCCGGTTTGCTCCCTATTATCCCTTCTCAAAGGGTATTGGCGTCAAAAAGGCGCCTCGGGTATCTTCTTCTCCCTTAGTGCCCACTCATGGCGTTACGCCACCTTGATCGGGTGCGCAAACGTCCGACACCCAGAGGTGTTCGGTTTGTCGAAAAACTCAAAGGGAAGGGCCTTGAGAAACAAGTCTATTAGTTCTTCTTCCGGGACGGGCGGCTTTACTCGCACTGCCAACGCTCTCCATCTTTGGGCGTAGGCGCGAACGGCCTCGCTCTTTCCTTTCACGGTCCTCGGAAGGTCCTCTCTAGTGAGGGCGGTCAAAGTGTTAAACTTATATTGCCGAAGGAATTCGCCTGCCAGGTTGTCCCAATCAGCGAGCCTCTCTGGCTCCAATTCAATGAACCACGCCAGGGTCGCCCCAGATAGGCTCTCCTGGAAGGTATTGACCGACGGTGGGATGTTGTCGGAGAATTGCGACATTCGGCGCAAATAATATTTCAAATGCGCCTTGGGACACCCGGTCCCATTATATTTCCTCACAAAGTCCGGTTCCTTGTAGTCTGCAGGAACCTCTATCTTCTCAAACGGTGCTACCTTATCGAACCTTGAAAGTTCATATCCCCGACTTGCCAAACACTCTTCGATCTTAGCAAGCCTCTTGATCTCCTCTTCAATTTTGAGGACCTGTTTCTCCTTCTTTTCCAAATCTATCACAACAGGAGGATCCTTAGGTGGTCGCTCCGGGTTCAAAGTGGGATTAGCGGCGGGCGCCGGATTAGCGTTCGCCCCATCGGTAGAGACTGCAGGGGCTTGGGAATTAGGATCAACGGGGTATCTCCCCTGGCTTGCAATCATCATTGCCTTCATCTCCGCCACCATTGTGGCGATCACATTCATTTGGTTCTCCGGATTACCCACACGAGGTGCGAGCTCTTCTTGTTCCATCCTTAATTTGCGCGTTTTGCTACGAGTCCTCGTATTTGTCACTCACCTGTTTTCAGAACATCGAATCAGTATGGAAAATATTAAAAGATTTGGAGATGCAGATCCGTGGTAACTGACTTTTCTATATGAATGCATGAAATGCTCATAAAAGAAATAATATGTATTTATTACAAACCAAACTATTCAAAAGTATCTAAAAGATAACAAATATGCGAAAATCTAAATGGGGGAATGGATCTATCCAAGTCTAGGACGCTTCCACTCTTCTTGCTCTTCTGATCCATCGGAATCCCACGGGTATGGGTCTTCTCCTTCTTCCGACATCCACTGCTCCGGATCTTCGGGAATGTACGGCTCTACTCCCCGTACGTATGGTACTATGTATTCTGGCTCGTAGGACTCTACTTCTTCAATCCGAGGAGATACGCACTCAGGTACATATAGCTCAACCATTGATTGGCGATACTCCTTAAATTTTTTGATATACTCCTTGGAGGCTCTGTGAACGTTCATCTCATCATCCAAATAATCCGGCCATTCAACTTATTGCAGCGGGGAATTCTTCAAAGCGTGAAGAATAAGCTTGATCCGAGCCCGATATAACTTCTTTGCTTCTTTTGTAAGTTTTCCTCGTGTCATGTCGAATGAGAAAATCCGGGGACAAACATCCGGTGGCACTTCCCGTAAAACTCCAAATTGCCTTACCACTCGGATGGGGTAATATGCCACAGCGCCAGTACATCCTAATAGGGGGATAGGACTATCTTCCACACCAATAATGCGAGCCTCACAATCTTAGGCCAAGTCAGACGCCATTTAATATGCTCGGGTTTCAAATTGTCCAATAGCTCAACCCATTTTTTAAACGAGTGTTTGGGTATAAGGGATTGACACTTGAGGAAGGATCTAAGAAGGTGAATGTGCTCATTGATCTCATAACACCCCACTCGGAGTTGGAAAGTCTTTATATGAGAGGTGAACCACATGTGGAGTAGCCCACTAGACGCTTGGAAAACAGCCTTTCTTGAAGCTTTGGAACGGTTTAAGGAGAGAAAGGTATCAGCTAAGATCATGTACGAATAATCCCAGCGACAACATGGTTGTCCGGCTATATGGGTTATGGAAGGGTCAAAGGTAGTTCTAGAAGTTGGGAATAGGACAAATGCAAAGAAGGCCGTAATGAACACATTTCCCGATTTATGACCGGTTTCGGTGGGTAAAGAGGAATAATTGTCGAAAAGGAACGAGAAGGTGAACTTGTTAGAATTGGACTTGTAAACTTTTTCAATCTCGGAAGTTTTAAGGCGAAGGAAACTCGACAAAGAACGAGTGGAGTCCATGTCCAAAGGGGGTTGAGCTATTCGTTCTTCAAATTTGGCCTCGATAATAGCGGTATACTCTTCGAGTGTAGGGGTCAATTCTAATCCTCGGAAGTTAAATGTCATTGTACGCGCGTCCCATGCCTTGGCTAGTGCTTGAATAAGCGCCGGTTGATATTCCACTTTAATCAAATCTATAAGTCGTCCCAAACGTCCTTCCACGTAGGCCTTGTTGATGATGTCGAGGCGGTCCCACCATATAGCGAGTTCTTTGCGTGGTACCGGAATGATCTTGATGTCTCCATTCCCTATGATCTAAAAAGAATGCAAAAAATGATGATCCTAAAGTCAATTACCACGGATTTAATATGCATATGCATGAAATGTGATGCAAATGTGCTAACCAAATTCCATGTCATCTTTTGGTAACATGAGGGTCAACCACTCCCACTTGACCCAAATAAGCCAAATAGGGTAGTTACGGACCTAATCTCACCCAAAGATGGCATGTAATTTGATTAGGATCGTTTAAGCGTAATCGGGGTAAAAAAGTCGCTTTTACAACTCCAAATTTGTCCACTCACAAAATAAAATCGAAAGAGATAGAACATGATAGCATCTAAAGATGTTCGGACAATAAATGTCGATGAAAGTACATAATCGATTCAAAACGTAATGAAACCTAGAAAATGCCCCAAAGTCATACTAAACTAGATAGTCGGAATGGTGTCCTCATCCGATGAGATCTCTACTATCTCGGGAAACTTGACATCTTCTTCGTCATCGGAGGATATGGTGACGATTTCCTTCTTCTTAATCGGGGAGCGCTTTGGGGCCGTCTTGATCGCACGAGGCTTCCTCGCCAATTTCATATACAACTCCTAAATTCTCTCATTTTCACGCTTGATTTCCAAATGGCGTCCACAACGGGTATAGTCGCAACTCTCGCCACGAGTGTGGTTCCGTCCATCTAGCTCCTGTCCATGGACAAATCCAAAGACTCGAAATGTAGCGGGTACTCGGTCTCGCGTCGAACAGTCCTCCGCTCCCATGTGAATATGTCGGGTACATCAATATGACCTCGGGGCGCCATCTATCCTAAAAAGGAAAATTTGACTTTCAACCCCGATCACTTAAACGATCTTACAAATTGTGATGATATGTCGTGGAAATGCATGATATGCAAAATTTAAATTTACAAGTTCAAAGTAAAGAAGGTAAAAAGCCTTACCAACCGATGTTACTCTTTTTTTTTGGTTTTTGGTTTTAGGTATACCAACCATCAATTTCACATGCGCATGAGACAAGTGAGGGTCAACTCTAAAGAAATCAAAAGAGGCTTGGGTATGGACCTAAAAGGCTCCAGCTATACAAATCGATGAGTCGCCCACAAGCGCAATCAAACAACAAGTGGGTAGGATCATCAATCTCGCATAGCGAGCGGGATCAAATATGGTCAACCCAAGTGCAATCAAACACAAGGGCTTCGCATACCGATCCCTATCTACGGCGACCTATAAGGTTGATTCGCGGCTCGGGTTTAGGCGCTTGTGTGTGTAGTGTCGTGATCCTCAAAATATGCAAGGCATGCACAACAATTTATATTCAAAACGCCGCTTCAATATTTGCATAAATAAACAAACAATCCCAAAACACCAAATCTGCATCAAAAATGGTTAGCATAGACACCACCCCTTATAACTCCCATCTGCATCAACATTTAACACTTTTGTTAGTGGACTTACCTCACCTTCAAGAGCATCTGCAGAAAACGAGATTAGAAAATACTCAACATTTTAATCGGCTTAAGTCCTCTTAATTCGTCCCCAGTGGAGTCGCCGGTCTGTCGCGACCCTCCCTCCCGCGGAAGGTTAACGAGCCGATCCTTTTAAATTTTATATGAGGAAGACCCCGGTTATCCGCGGGATCTTTTTTTAGGATCGCGGGTCTCTCCCAAGACCCATTACTCGAATCGCGATGTCGGGTAAAATTTATCAAATATCGATATCGACCTTAGTGTGGTCGGGTGGCATGTGCAAATGTGTATATGCAATTTGGAGTCGCCACCGATCGGTTTATTGGAAGGTACGATCGGAAAACCTTACCGAGCGGTCGGAAGAAACCGTTCGGTTCAAGTAAAACCAGAGATTATTGGGTCCGGGGACTTGGTTACGCCAAGATTCACATTGGCGCCCTTTCGGTTACCGATGTTGAGTGATTTTCTAACCTAGGAATTCATGCAGATGAAATTTCGGATGAGGTAGGTTCTAACGGTTCTAAGGTGTTCATGCAAATGGAAATTTTCTATCTTATCAAACACAATCATGAAAATTAAAAGCACAATCAATGCAATCGCAAACAATTCAGACAATCAATCAAATAAAGGAGTCTAATACGGTCCTATCGACCCAAAGAAATAACTAAATTAAGTTCCGGGGTTGATTCGGGAAAATTTGGGGCGGAAGGCCCGGAAGGGTAGAATGGTCATTTTTGGGGTTCGGGACCCGAAAATCACAAAATCGGGGTCGGGCCAGTTGAATGTGGCCATTTCCCGTTTTTTGTGATTTTATGGAAATTTTCTAATTTTTTCTAATTTTTTTTGAAATTTTTTATTATTTTCTAAAAATGTCGGGAATTTTCCGGATCGACACAAATTGACCCTCGAAGTCTCAAAAATTTTTGACCCAGACTTTTTGAGTCTCGAATCGATCTAGGAATTTTTAGAAATTTTTTGTAAAAATCTGGGAATTTTTATGAATTTTCTAAGTATTTTTGCAATTTTTTTTTGGATTTTTGGAAATTTTTGTCTATTTTTTATTATTTTTTTTTTATTAATATCTCAGACCGGGTCAACCCGGTCAGCGACCGGTCAACCCGGTCCGACCGCCCGTAGACTATTCTACCTCAATACGGCACTGTATACGTACTTATACTATATATTTTTTGTTTTTCTAAACAAAATTTCTAATATCCGAAATTATAAAGAATAAAACGGACGGCCGAGATCAATGCTAGATTTAATCTCAGCCGTTGGCGCGCCCAAGATCAAAACGGCGACACATTTGGCTATGTCCCTAAAACGACGCCGCATCAGTCAAAAATGGACGAACGGCTACGATTTCCTCTAGATCTAATCCAAGCCATTCGCCTCGCCCTTAAGTAAAATGACGCCGCTTCTATTAATATGCTGAACGGCCACGATTAAACACCGAGGCTCGATCCGAGCCGTTGACTCGCTTATACCACTAAACGACGACGCTTCAGCCATAATACACGGAACGACGCCGCATTGATTAAAACGCTGAACGGCTGCGATTGATCCTAAACCTAATCTGCACCGTCCATTCCTCTAAACTACAAAACGGCGACGCATTTTCCTCAGACATAAAACGACGCCGCTCAACCACTATCCTAAACGACACAGTTTCGCATTTTCTATATTTTCTATCTAATATATACGAATATTCGAAAACACAAAATAATGATCCAACGGCCTAGGATTGAAATCAACTATTTATAGTAACCGTCCGATCAAGGCCGAGTCGGCCTCTTCGCGCGCACGACCCATCCGACCGGACACCGACCTAGACCAATCAAGGATCGCCACCTAAGCATTTTGACCGATTGACCAGCCACATCAGCTCGTCTCCTTCCTCGCGCCAGCGAGCAAATGGACGGCCGAGAGGCTCCGGCGAGATCTAACGGTGAGATCTCGCCGGATCGACACAAAACCACCGCCGTTCAAAACGTCTTAACATCCAGATCTACATATCTTAAAACCAAGCATTTCTACCGGCTAAATCACAAGAATCGAGCTACGCACGGTCACGGCATTCCGGATCTCAAACAAGAAATACAGAGCATAACAATCAAATCCAAGCTTCGGTCATGCATAAATCGAGTTCGGAATACTCACCTCGGGCTCCGATCGAGCCCGGAGTTGCCAAATTTGTCTGGTCGAAGATCGGCCGAACCGCGAAACGTTGGAGGTTTGATTCGGGTGACTCGGGCGGGATTGATACAAAAATCAGATGCGAGCATGATTAGGGAGGTTCCAGAACAAAAACGCACAAAATAATTTCAAGAATCGTGTTCGGAACAAGACGATGCCATTGATGCACAGTAGAGGAATCATAAGTTCGACTTACCGGTTTTGAGGATCCAGAGGCAATTGAATGAGTGCGATCGCTTCTTCTAGATGCTTGGGAGCTTCTGGAAGTGATTTGGCAGCTCGAAGTGGCTTGAGATGACCGGGCGACCGGCTCACAATTTGAACTCCGGCGGACGACGACGAAGCTCGCGACAGCCTCTCTCACTACTCGCTCTCCCTTTCTCTCTCTAGTCTATTGCGAGAATGAGCAGAATGAGCCTCCCTTTTGTTCGCGAATCTTCTTGCCTATTTATACTCGGATTTGAATTTGCGCGTGTCCGGTGCTTGAGTCGGCGAGGTGATTCACGTGCCATTCACGTGATTTTTGGCTCCCCGGACGGTGACGGAATCACTAGGATTCCGTCCAAGTCCGTCGAGCCTCCGTTGAGTCCAAAACGAGCGTGAATTGCCCTTGAATTCGAGAATGTTGACTTTTGGACGCCGACGCCTTTGACGGGCAATGCCGCCGTCCTCCGGCGACGATTAGCTCTGCCGCCGGTGGGAATCAATGCTCCTCAACCCGAACAACCAAAGCCCTCTATCAATTGAATCAATTAGAGTCGAATTAGCTCTCAATTTGGTCACTGAAATTCATTGTCAATTCTGCAATTCGTGCGACGATTTGGGGAAGACGATGTACTGTTCTGGACCGGTTCGACCGGTCTGACCACCGGTCAGACCGGTCCGAACCGGTTCGCACAAGAAATTTCATTGAATTTCAAAATTAATCAAAATCGACTGGGAATTTTTGAAATTAAACCTAAAAATTGGACTTAAGGGCCTGAATTCTATATAAAATGTGATTTTGCCCAAAAGTTCTTATCAATTTGCATAAAAGCCCCAAAATTTTCAATTTGCCCAAATTTGGGAAAAGTTCAATTGAGCGTCAATTTGATAAAATTGGACTACGAGACCTATACCAATCGATTCAGAATGTTTCAAAACCCTAGGGGTGGTCCAATTGTGTATAGAAAGTTCCCCAATTAATAGTAATTTCAAAAATTAAGAAATTGAGGGACTAAATTGCAAAGAAATTGGGGAATTTTGTGCAATCCGTGCAATTAGCGCAATTAAGGGTGCAATTGATCAAATTGAGGCTCAAAGGGACTGCAATTGAATGTCTAGACTCTAAATGTGCAAAAATTGCAAATAAAAAGACTCAATTGGTATTTTTTATGGAAATTCAACCTTAGGCATTGTGAAGAAACACCTAAGATTGAACTCAATTTTTGGTTTTTCTTGAGGTCAACATTAAAAGGGAATTAAAAGAAAAATATTGGACATTTTTGTGTATTTTTGCGACCTCGAAAAGTATTTTTTATGATTGAAGCCGGTTCATATGCCAACGTTATCGCAAATAGTGTGGCTAAATTCATCAAGCGAGATATCATCTCAAGATATGGAGTGCCAAGAGCCATAATTACAGACAATGGCTCTAACCCGAACAACAAGGTTGTTGATCAACTATTGGAACAATTTAAGGTACGACACCTTAATTCTTCACCTTACCGCCCGCAAATGAATGGAGCTGTGGAAGCAGCGAACAAGAACATCAAGAAGATATTGGCTAAAACTGCTGAGAAATATCGAGACCGGCATGAGAGATTGCCATACGCCCTCATGGCCTATCGAACTTCGATTCGTACCTCAACCGGGGCAACTCCCTACTCTTTGGTATACGGTATGGAAGCAGTCCTACCAGTAGAGGTGGAAATCCCCTCTCTAAGGATCCTGTCTCAAGTTGAACTCACGGAGGATGAGTGGAACCGACAGAGACATGAACAATTGAATTTGATTGATGAAAAACGATTGAAGGCTATCCGTCATGGTCAAAGCTATCAGAAGAAAGTGGCCAGAGCTTTTAACAAGAAGGTCAAGCCTAGAAATTTTTATACGGGGATGCTAGTTGTGAAGAAGATGCTCCCAAATGCTCAACACCCAGGAGGCAAATTTATGCCAAATTATGAAGGCCCCTACGTGATTCATAAGGTCTTATCCGGGGGAGCTCTTATACTTGTAAACATGGACGGAGAAGAATTGGCGAGTCAAATGCGGACGCCGTGAAGAGATATTACCCTTGAAATAAAATTGAGCTTCAGAGCAATTGATAAGCAGATCCGAGTCACATAGAGTTTTGCATTCGCATGACACTCGCATATATGCATTTGCATACGTTTGTATTTTGCAGGTGAACTGGGAATCATGAAGAACCTTGCAGAGCAATTGATCAAAACAGGAAACAAGAATCAACATCCAAAGGAGACGGGAGGAAGTCGCTTCGGGATTTGAAATTTTGAACATCTTTGATCGATTGTTTCCTTTTGTTTTTGCAGGAAACGGGAGTCAACATCCGGAGGAGATGAGAAGAAGTCGCTTCGGGATTTGAAATTTTGAACATTTTAACTGATTAATTCCTTTTGTTTTTACTGGGAACAAGAATTGACATCCGAAGAAGATAGGAGGAAGTCGCTTCGGGATCTGAAATTTTGAACATCTTTAATCGATTGATTCCTTTTGTTTTTACAGGAAACGGGAGTCAACATCCGAAGGAGATAAGAAGAAGTCGCTTCGGGATTTGAAATTTTGAACATCTTTAATCGATTGATTCCTTTTGTTTTTTACGGGAAACGGGAATAACATCCGAAGGAGACAGGAGGAAGTCGCTTCGGGATTTGAAATTTTGAACATCTTTGACTGATTCTTTCCTTTTGTTTTTACAGGAAACGGGAGTCAACATCCGGAGGAGATGAGAATAAGTCGCTTCGGGATTTGAAATTTTGAATGTCTTTGAACTGATTGCTTCCTTTTATTTTTACAGGGGGGAGAAGTCAATATTTGAAGAGGACAGGTTTGAGGCTCTCCCCCTATATGAAATACCTTCACACACTGTCATACTTAAAAATTGAAAAAAATTTGGATTTGTAAAGCCATAAAGGCTCTTTAAAAGAAACATTCCTTTCAAGTTACAAAAACATCATTTGAATACATCTTTTGATAAGAACTTTTTGCAAACAATGAATTTTTGATTAAACGCCCTGGGTTTTTATAAAAGGGCATGTTTTGAAAGCTTTTCAAGAGAATGATCCTTCAGACGAAAAGAGGCAAACTTTGTCCTTAAACACGTCCCCGATACACTTGAGTGATGAGTGAGAGTGATAGAGCGAAAGAGCTTAATCTTGAAACGTAAGGATCATTCGTGGTGATTACATGGATTGAAATGATGAAAGGCATTTCCATTTCAAAATAATCCATACACAGTTATATCCCTTGATAACCAATCTGAGCCAAAGGGAGATTTTCTAAATATCACCCTGTCAAGAACCACCCCACATTGGGGCATATTTGGAGGTTCGTTGGATGATTCCTTGGAGAAAAGATCGGGTAAGACTTTATTGTACTAACTTGCATCAATCTTTTTGTGATAGCTTCAGGTGATTTCTGGCAGAGACTTGGAACACCTCAAAGTGAAGAAAATCACTTCATTTCTATATCCCTAAATACTTATCCTTTGAAGAGCCGATTTGAGCCTTTGAATATTCATTTCTAAACCCTTGTTGGTGATTACCTCCCTACACTGGGGCAAACAAAGGAATAACCAGCAATGAGTCAAACAGCATGATCGGAAGAATTTTTTTATACTGGTCTCCAAAAGAGCCAGTCAATACAAAAAATGATAAAGATTGAAAAGGCTAGAAAAGGCAAAGTGCCTGGTAAAAGCAAGGCCAAAGCCCATGAAGAGCATCCCGGAAAGGGGCAAAGTTTGAGAAATCAAGATGAAAAGAGGAAAATCCTCAAAGTCGATTGAAGAAAGAATGATCATGAATTTACTGCAAAAGCAAATGAATGTTGGTAAAAATGTCAAGGTGATCACCAAAGTTCACCTCTCTTTTGAAAATATGGCCATTCTTAAAGAGCCCACCTTAAGCCAAGATACAGCCTGTCACCAAAACTTTTCTGATCTAAGAGGTGTTTCAGGTTGATGCAAGAAATCATACAGGAAGCTACCGCTTAAAGAGGTAAGTACAATCTTGTCTTATCATGACTTCGGGGTTCTTGACTTGTAAACCCGAAGAAGCTATTTCGGATCAAAATTCATTTCTAAACCTCAAGATGAACATCCTTTGATAAGCCTTTGACCTGGCCTGAATTACGGTCCCTTTTAAAAATGTCTTCTCTGATTAGTCAAATTGTATGCATCTCGAATGATCCCGAAACCTCAAGGTTAGGTTTCCTGTGAGCGGAATTGAATTTTAAGAAAAAGCCATCCCAAAATGTGAGAAGTCCTCTTGGATGAAGGAAAACCCTTTTGAAGAACTTTTAAAACAACCCTTTTGTAGAACACTCGGGATGTGTCATTCAAAATCCATCCCCAGTGAAAATCTGAACTTCTGATTGAACACATTTCCTTCACAAATACACTTTGAAAATTTGTCTGGAATTCTTAAGTTTCTCCCCGGAACTTAGAATTGTCATCCTAATGATATTTGATTGAACTTTCTGCAGGTTCACCGGTGATCCCAAATCCTCGGAAAAGTTACATTTTAAAGATTTGATTAACTTGGATTTTCTGCGGGTCTTTTGGCATCCCCGTGTCCTCGGATCCTTAATTTTGAAAATTTGAAATAGGGTTTGAGCTTCTGTAGGTACACTAGTAAACCTAGGTCCTCAGATGGCACCCTCTCCTTTGAAAATTTGAAATAGGGTTTGAGCTTCCGTAGGTACACTAGTCAACCTAGGTCCTCGGATGGCACACTCTCATTTGAAAATTTGAAATAGGGTTTGAGCTTATGTAGGTACACTAGTAAACCTAGGTCCTCGGATGGCACCCTCTCCTTTGAAAATTTGAAATAGGGTTTGAGCTTCTGTAGGTACACTAGTAAACCTAGGTCCTCGGATGGCACCCTCTCCTTTGAAAATTTGAAATAGGGTTTGAGCTTCTGTAGGTACAATAGTAAACCTAGGTCCTCGGATGGCACCCTCTCCTTTGAAAATTTGAAATAGGGTTTGAGCTTCTGTAGGTATACTAGTCAACCTAGGTCCTCAGATGGCACCCTCTCCTTTGAAAATTTGAAATAGGGTTTGAGCTTCTGTAGGTACACTAGTCAACCTAGGTCTTCAGATGGCACCCTCTCCTTTGAAAATTTGAAATAGGGTTTGAGCTTCTGTAGGTACACTAGTCAACCTAGGTCCTCAGATGGCACCCTTTCATAGGTGAAACCCCTTTGTTACAAGGGTGAACCTCCCCTTCCAATCGGTGAGTAGCTTCCTAGATGAAAACCGATCTGCGTTTTAGATGGTGAGTCCCCGCATAGAGGATAGCCAATCTCTTTTGAATAGGTGAAACCTCTTTGTTACAAGGGTGAACCTCCTTTTCAAACGGTGAGTAGCTTCCTAGATGAAAACCGATCTGCGTTTTAGATGGTGAGTCCCTTTATAGAGGATAGCCAATCTCTTTTAAATAGGTGAAACCCCTTTGTTACAAGGGTGAACCTCCCTTCCAGAAAGTGAGTAGCTTCCTAGATGAAAACCGATTTGCCTTTTAGATGGTGAGTCCCTTCCTAGAAGATAGCCAATCTCTTTTAAATATGTGAAACCCCTTTGTTACAAGGGTGAACCTCCCTTCCAGACGGTGAGTAGCTTCCTCGATGAAAACCGATCTACGTTTTAGATGGTGAGTCCCTTCATAGAGGATAGCCAATCTCTTTTAAATAGGTGAAACCCCTTTGTTACAAGGGTGAACCTCCCTTCCAGACGGTGAGTAGCTTCCTAGATGAAAACCGATCTGCCCTTTAGATGGTGAGTCCCTTCCTAGATGATAGCCAATCTCTTTTAAATAGGTGAAACCCCTTTGTTACAAGGGTGAACCTCCCTTCCAGACGGTGAGTAGCTTCCTAGATGAAAACCGATCTGCGTTTTAGATGGTGAGTCCCTTCATAGAGGATAGCCAATCTCTTTTAAATAGGTGAAACCCCTTTGTTACAAGGGTGAATCTCCCTTCCGCACGGTGAGTAGCTTCTTAGATGAAAACCGATCTGCGTTTTAGATGGTGAGTCCCTTCCTAGAGGATAACCAATCTCTTTTAAATAGGTGAAACCCCTTTGTTACAAGGGTGAACCTCCCTTCCAGACGGTGAGTAGCTTCCTAGATGAAAACCGATCTGCCCTTTTAAATGGTGAATCCCCAAAGGATAGCCAATCTCATTTTGAGTAGGTGAAACCCCTTTGTTACAAGGGTGAACCTTCCTTCCAAATCTTCAAACCACTGTTAGACACCGGACGGACGCCGATCATCATAAAATTGCGCCAAACATTCAGAGGTAATTCCATATAATCATTTTCTCAACCTCGGATCAACAAATCTCGGACTACAGACGGGTGAGCTACGGGTAAGTATCTCTCTCTCGTCATCTCCCTTTCACATAAGATAAGCATGAATTGGAAATAATTCTCCGCGGAGTCAGAGCTTTAACGGTAAAGGTAAGGCAATTGAATGTCAAGACTTATTTTCTTTAGATTTTTCCCCAGCAGAGTCGATTAAGGATCCAGGTGTCACCTTGTCTTTGAAAGCAACCTTTAATCGAGATTACTTTCAAAGAGGGGTATGTTGACACCCGATTTTTAATCAATTTTCCTTTAGTATTATTTTCCAAAATTCACTAAAAATTCACAAAAAATCAAAAAATTAAAAAATCAACATTGGAAGCCTTGGCCAAGCCTAGGGAACCAATTTGGAACAAAAAATAATTTTTCATTTTTTTAAATATTTTCGAGAAATAGGAAAATACTTGAAAATTCATAAAAAAAAATACCTCACGAGGTCACAAAAATACACAAAAATGTTCAATATTTTTCTTTTAATTCCCTTTTCATATTGACCTCAAGAAAAACCATAAATTGAATTCAATTTTAGGAGTTTCTTCACAACGCCTAGGGTTGAATTTACACAAAAAATACCAATTGAGTCTTTTTATTTGCATTTTTTGCACATTTTAGGTCTAAACATTGAATTGCAGTCCCTTTGAACTTCAATTTGATCAATTGCACCCTCAATTGCACGAATTGCGCGAATTAGACAAAAATCCCCAAAAGTTTCGCAATTAAGTCCTTCAACTTGCCAATTTTTGAAATTACTTTTAATTGAGAGACTATCATAGTAAAATTGGACTGTCCCCCTAGGTTTTCATGCATTCTAAATCAATTGGAATGGGTCTCATGGTCCAATTTGATCGAATTGACATCCAATTGAACATTCCCCAATTTGGGCAAATTGAAAACTTTGGGGCTTTTGTGCAAATTGATATGAACTTTTGGGCAAAATTGCATTTCTAGATAATATCCAGGCCCCTAAGTGCAATTTTGAGGTTTAAATGCAAAAATTCCCACTCAATTTCAATTAATTTTGAAAATTCTATGAATTTTATTGTTCGAACCGGTTCGGACCGGCCTGACCGCGGGTCGGACCGGCTAAACCAGTCCGGAATAGTATCATCTTCCTCGGGCGACTCACACGATTTTGCAGGTTTTGAAGGCGAACTTTGATCGTCAAATTGAAAGCCAATTCGGGCCTAATCAAATCAATCACATTAGGCGTTTTGTACGTGGGATCAATACTTGTCGATCGGGACTTGTTTCACGATCAATGGTCGCCGGAGGAGCTCCGGCGACCCAGTCAAAGCCTCGGCAGTTTGAAAAATTCAACCATTCGCAGAATGCACAAGTTCAAGCCTAATTCGCGATTGACGGAGAACCAAACGGAGTTCAACGTGATAGTCATCGCCGTCCGACCTCGGGCGACCAAAAAAAAAACCCGTGATTGGCACGTGATCGCATCACCGACTCAAGCTCCCGTGCGCGCCCAATTTGAAAATCCAATATAAAAGGCCAAGGAAGATTCTGGACGCGAGAAGGGGCTCATTTGGTTCGCGAGACTAAACAGAATAGAGAGAGAGAGAGAGAGTTAGAGAGAGTTAGAGAAAGCTCTCGTCGTTCGCCATTGAAGGAAGTTCGAGCTCGAGCCGTACATCGCTCGCCAGGCCGATTCAGAGCAAATCGAAGCCAGCCACCACTTCCAGAAGCTTGCTCTCGCCTCCAGGAATCTATCGCATCAAGCCAATTAGCTTGCGATCTCCAAACCAGGTGAGTTGAACTTCGATTCTCCTTCTTGTGCGATCATGACACATCCATTTTACGAGCATCATTCTTTGAATTAGCGTGTGCCTTTTATTCCTAAAGCACTTTCGACCTTGATCGCACCTTCTTTTCGCATCGATTTTGCCCGAGTCACCCGAATCGAGCTTCCAACATCCCGCGGTCCGGCCGAACTTCGGCCAGACGAATCTGGCAATTGCGGGTTCGATCCGAACCCGAGGTAAGTATTCTGAACTCACCTTGAATGATTCTGAAGCTTAGATTTGATTGTTATGCTCTGTGTGATGTGATTGGGTGCTGAGAAATCGAGGCTGATTTTCGGTGATTTTGTGGATGAAATTGTGTGATTTTTGAGTATGTTAATCTGGATGTTGAATAGAATCGAACGGCGGTGGTTTCGAGCCATTCCGGCGAGATCTCACCGTTAGATCTCGCCGGAAGAGCCTCGACCGTCCATTCCCGTGTCGTCGCGAGGAAGAAGACGACCGACGTGGCGTGGTCAAACAGTCAACGAGATGACGTGTCGAGTCTAGGTTGGTCCACGGTGTCGCTGACTCGGCTCGGCCGTTGGCGCGGACGAGCCGAGTCGATCTTGATCCGACGGTGACATTAAATAAATGAGTTCAATTGTGGGCCGTCGGATCGTCTTTTTTTGTTTTTAGATATTCGAATAATAGGTAGAAAATAATAAAAGCCAAAGGCGACGTCATTTAGGTTAAGAATTCCACGACGTCGTTCTAGAGCAGGAGTAGATCCGGCGTTGTTTTAGCCTGAGGAAGAACGGACGGTCCAGATTAGGTTCAGAGTCAATCGTGGTCGTTCGG
This sequence comes from Rhodamnia argentea, assembly GCF_020921035.1. Lineage (NCBI taxonomy): Eukaryota > Viridiplantae > Streptophyta > Magnoliopsida > Myrtales > Myrtaceae > Rhodamnia > Rhodamnia argentea. The sequence goes on from NC_063155.1 coordinate 11,556,683, forward strand.
GATATTAAGGCGTGCGGTGTCGTTTCGGTCTAAGTGGAATGAACGGTGCAGATTAGAATTGAGGTAGATCGTAGCCGTCCGTATATTTAAGCGATGCGGTGTCGTTTTTGTCGAGGGCAAGCGAGCGGCTCGGATCGAGCCTTGGGATCAAATCGTGGCCATTCATTTCAAATACCCGGTGTAACGCCGTTTTAAGGTGATAGGCTGAAGCGTCGTCGTTTTGTAGAAGAGTTAATCGACGGTCGAGATGGATTCCAAATCTAATCTCGGCCGTCCGTTCTTTTTTTAGTTTTTTTTTTTAATAATAGAAAATCGATTTAAAAAACAAAAAATGAATAGGAAAATAGCGTACGGTGCCGTTTTGGTGTTGTGGGTGGGTCCGCGAGCGGTCGGATCGGGTTGACCGGCCGTTGACCGGTTTGACCCGGTCCGGTTTATTAATAAAAAATAAATAAAAATTTCCAAAAATCCAAAAAATTACAAAAATACTTAGAAAATTCATAAAAATTCCCAGATTTTCACAAAAAATTTCTAAAAATTTCTAGATCGATTCGGGACTCATAAAGTCTGGATCGAAAATTTTGAGACTTCGAGGGTCGATCTATGTCGATCCGGAAAATTCCCGACTTTTTTAGAAAATAAATAAAAAATTCAAAAAAATTAGAAAGATTAGAAAAATTCTATAAAATCACAAAAAATGGGAAATTGCCACATTCAACCGGCCCGATCCCTATTTTGTGATTTTCGGGTCCCGAACCCCAAAAATGACCATCCTATCCTCCCGGGCCTTCTGCCCAAAATTTTCCCGAACCAACCCCGAAATCCAAATTTGACATTGTTGTGGGCCGATAGGGCCATTTTTAGATATATCAAGCCTTGATTGATTCAATTGTTTGCGATTATTTTGATTGCGCTATTAATTTCTGATTGTGATCGTAGTAAAATTCCCATCTGCATGAACACTTTAAGATTGTTAGGGCTTACCTCACCCGATATCGCATCTGCATGAATTCATAGGTTAGAAAATCACTCAACATCCGTAACCGAAAGGGCGTCAATGTAAATCTTGGCGTAACCAAGTCCCCGGACCCAAAAATCTCGGGTTTTCGCAGAACCGAACGGTTTCTCCCGACCGCTCGGTAGGGTTTTCCGATCATACCCTCCAATAAATTGATCGGTGGCAACTCCAAATTGCATATACACATCGCACATGCCACCCGACCACACTAAGGTCGATATCGATATTTGATAATTTTTACCCGACATCGCGATTCGAGTAATGGGTCTTGGGAGAGACCCGCGATCCCGAAAAGATCCCGCGGACAACCGGGGTTTTACTTATAAAAACGGATCGGCTCGTTAACCCTCTCACCACCGGAACTTTATGGAAAAAATCCGGAGGAGGGTCGCGACAGGGCAGCTATTGATACCCGATTTTTAATCAATTTTTCTTTAGTTTTTTTTTTCAAAATTCACTAAAAATTCACAAAAAAAATCAAAAAAATTTAAAAATCAACATTGGAAGCCTTGGCCAAGCCTAAGGAACCAATTTGGAACAAAAAATAATTTTTCATATTTTTTAATATTTTCAGAAAATAGGAAAATATTTGAAAATTCATAAAAAATACCTCACGATGTCGCAAAAATACACAAAAATATCCAATATTTTTATTTTAATTCGCTTTCAATATTGACCTCAAGAAAAACCAAAAATTGAGTCCAATTTTAGGAGTTTCTTCACAACGCCTAGGGTTGAATTTACACAAAAAATACCAATCGAGTCTTTTTATTTGCAATTTTTTGCACATTGTTGACACCCGATTTTTAATCAATTATCCTTTAGTTTTATTTTCCAAAATTCACTAAAAATTCACAAAAAAATCAAAAAATTTAAAAATCAACATTGGAAGCCTTGGCCAAGCTTAGGGAACCAATTTGGAACAAAAAATAATTTTTCATATTTTTCACATTTTTTTATATTTTCGAAAAATAGGAAAATACTTGAAAATTCACAAAAAATACATCGCGAGGTCACAAAAATACACAAAAATGTTCAATATTTTTCTTTTAATTCCATTTTCATATAGACCTTAAGAAAAATTGAAAATTAAGTTCAATTTTAGGTGTTCCTTCACAACGCCTAGGGTTGAATTTCCACAAAAAATACCAATTGAGTCTTTTTATTTGCAATTTTTGCACATTTAGGGTCTAGACATTCAATTGCAATCCCTTTGAACTTCAATTTGATCAATTGCACCCTCAATTGCACGAATTGCATGAATTGGACAGGATTTCTAAAAAATCTTGCAATTTAGTCCCTCAATTTCTCAATTTTTGAAATTACTTTTTGTTGAGGGACTATTGTTGCAAAATTAAACCACCCCTAGGGTTTTCATACATTCTGAATCGATTGGTAGGTTTGATTTGGTCCAATTTAATCATTAGGGTACTCAATTGAACCTTTCCCCAATTTGGGAATTTAGAAAAATTTGGGGGTTTTGTTGAAATTGACATGAAATTTTGGGCAAAATCACATTTTTATATAAAATTCCGGCCCCTAAGTCCAATTTTAAGGTTTAATTGCAAAAATTCCCACTCAATTTCAACTAATTTTGAAAATTCCATGCGATTTATCGTCTGAACCGGTTCGGACCTGTCCGACCGCCGGTCGAACCGATCGAACCGGTCCAGAACAGTATCATCTTCTTCACCGAGCTCGTGCATTTTGCAGGTTTTAAAACTGAGATTCAATGGACAAATTGAAGGGTAATTCGTAACTAATTGATCCAATTGACCTAGGGTTTTTGTGTATTAGGTCGGGCCGCGTCGATTGCCACCGGCGGCACGGCCAATGGCCGCCGGGAATGGCCGGAATCGATGGTCAAAGGCGCCGGCGTCCAAAAGTCAACATTCTCAAATTCAAGGGCAATTCACGCTCGTTTTGGACTCAACGGACATCTAACAGACTTGGACGGAATCCTAGTGATTCCGTCACCGCCTGGCGAGCCAAAACTCACGTGTTGGCACGTGAGGAAGCTCGGCCGATTCACACCCCAGGCGCGCCAAATTTCAAAAATCCAGTATAAATAGCGAGGAATATTCGCGAAGGAAGGGGAGGCTCATTCGGTTCACGAGCATCTCAGAAAACTAGAGAGAGAGAGAGAGAAAGAGAGAAGGAGCTCCCCTTCTCGCCCGCGCGATCGAAGGTTCGAGTTCAAACCGTGAAGTCTTCGCCCAATCGATCCAGAGCAAATCGTAGTCGGCAACCAAGTTCAGAAGCTCACCGGAGCCGAGAAGAAGCGATCGCAACCGCTAGATCAGCTCGACACCTTCAAAATCGGTGAGTTGATCTCCAAAGCTTCACTCTGTGCATCCATGGTAACGCAAGTTCACGAGCATGATTAATGCAATTGGCATGTGCGTTTTGGTCTCCGAATGTCGCCGATCACCCCTGTGTATCCTTTTTACTTCGATTTTGCATAAAACCCGCCAATCGAGTCCTCGAAATCCAACCTCCACAGCCGATCAACGTCGAAGCTTGCCTAGGCGATTCTAGGCCAAACCAGGTCGATCCGACCTGCGGGTAAGTGTTCCTAACTTGATCTTAATGTGTTTGAAACTTGAATGGCATTGAAATGCTCAATATCGCTCGATTGAGGTCCGAGATGTCGCGACTGTATATAGTTTGATTCTCATGATTCAACCGATAGAATTCTTTGATTTTGAGATATATTGATCCGGGAGTTTAGGCGAGTCGGCGGGTGTTGGTTTGAGGTTGATCGGCCGAGGTTTCACCGTCGGATCTCGCCGAGAAGCCTCGGCCGTCCGTTCTGTGTCGTCGCCGTGAAGAAGACGAGTCTATGTGGCAAGTCAACGGGTCGCCGAGCTTAGGTGTCACTCGGTGATAGGTCCAGCTCGTCGCCGACTCGGCTCGGCCGTTGGCGCGGGCGAGCCGAGTCAGATCTCATCCGACGGCCCCGATTATTAGTTGAGTTTGATTCGTGGCCGTCGGATCTGATTTTTGTTTTTATAGTTATTAGTATATTAGTTAGAAAATACGAAAAATCAAAAACTGTGTCATTTAGTGTAGGCAATGTGATGTCGTTTAGGTGTTAGATAGGGCGAACGGCCCGGATTAGCTCTGGGATAGATCGTGGCCGTTCAAGGTTTTGATCAATGTGACGTCGTTTAAGGCTAGAAGGCGGATTCGACGTCGTTCTATACATAGGCGATACGAACTGTCTAGATTAGAGTTAAGTCTAAATCGTGGCCGTTTATTTGTAGAGCAATGCGGCGTCGTTTTGATAGAAATAGTTCAACGATTCAGATTAGACTTTGGTTTAGATCGTGACCGTCCGCTCGTTTGGTAAATGCGATGTCGTTTTTTGTGAAGGTGGTCGAGACGTCGTCGTTCTCGTTAGGGCGCGAGTCGACGGCTGAGATCAAATCTGGGATTGATCTCGGCCGTCCATTATTTTCTTTTATATTTTCGGATATTACAAATTTCGTTTAGAAAATCAAAAATAAATCAAATAAATAAGAAGCGGTGTCGTTTTGAGGTAGAGAGGGTCCGTGGGCGGCCGGACCGGGTTGACCGGCCGTTGACCGGTTTGACCCGGTCCAGAATTATAAATAAAAAATAAAAAAAATTAAAAAAATTTCCAAAAAATTCAAAAAAATTGCAAAAATACTTAGAAAATTCATAAAAATTCCCAGATTTTCATAAAAAAAATTTCTAAAAATTCCTAGATCGATTCGGGACTCACAAAGTCTGGATCGAAAATTTTGAGACTTCGAGGGTCGATGAATGTCTATCCGGAAAATTTCCAACATTTTTAGAAAATAAATAAAAAATTCAAAAAAATTAGAAAAATTAGAAAAATTCCATAAAATCACAAAAAATGGGAAATGACCACATTCAACTAGCCCGACCCCAATTTCGTGATTTTCGGGTCCCGAATTCCAAAAATGACCATTCTACCCTTCTAGGCCTTCCGCCCCAAATTTTCCCGAATCATCCGCCGTAACTAAAATTCGATATTTTTTTGTGAATCGATAGAATCCTCTTAGGCTCGTTTATTTGATTTGTTTGACTGATTTGACATTGATTGTTTTGATTGTGCATTTTAATTTTTGATTTTGATTGTTAGAATAAAAATTCCCATCCGCATGTACACTTAGAACTTTTAGGGCCTACCTCACCCGATATCGCATCTGCATGAACTCGTAGGTTAGAAAATCACTCAGCATCGGTCACCGAAAGGGCGTCAATGTGTATTTTGGTGTAACCGAGTCCCCGGACCCAAAATCTCTGGTTTTCGCGGAACCGAACGGTTTCTCCCGACCGCTCGGTAAGGTTTTCCGATCGTACCTTCCAATAAACCGATCGGTGGCAACTCCAATTGCATGTACACATTTGCACATGCCACCCGACCACACTAAGGTCGATATCGATATTTGATAAATTTTACCCGACATCGCGATTCGAGTAATGGGTCTTGGGAGAGACTCGCGATCCTAAAAAAGATCCCGCCGACAACCGGGGCCATATACATACATATAAAATTTAAAAGGATCGGCTCGTTAGCCCTACTCGCCCGCCGGGGAACTTTATGGAAATTTTCCGACGGAGGGTCGCGACAGACCGGCGACTCTACTGGGGAAATTCATAAGAGGACTTAAGCCGATAAAAATGTTGATTGTTTTCTAACCTAGTTTCCTGCAGATGCTCTTGAAGGTGAGGTACGTCCACTAACAAAAGTGTTAAAATGTTGATGCAGATAGGAGTTATAAGGGGTGGTGTCTATGCTAACCCTTTTGATGCAGATATGGAGTTTCGGGTTGTGTGTTTATTGTCGCGACCCTCCCTCCAGCGGAAGGTTAACGAGCCGATCCTTTTAAATTTTATATGAGGAAGACCCCGGTTGTCTGCGGGATCTTTTTTTAGGATCGCGGATCTCTCCCAAGACCCATTACTCGAATCGCGATGTCGGGTAAAATTTATCAAATATCGATATCGACCTTAGTGTAGTTGGGTGGCATGTGCAAATGTGTACATGCAATTTGGAGTCGCCACCGATCGGTTTATTGGAAGGTACGATCGAAAAACCTTACCGAGCGGTCGGGAGAAACCATTCGGTTCCGCGAAAACCAGAGATTATTGGGTCCGGGGACTTGGTTACGCCAAGATTCACATTGGCGCCCTTTCGGTTACCGATGTTGAGTGATTTTCTAACCTAGGAATTCATGCGGATGAAATTTCGGATGAGGTAGGTTCTAACGGTTCTAAGGTATTCATGCAAATGGAAATTTTCTATCTTATCAAACACAATCATGAAAATTAAAAGCACAATCAATGCAATCGCAAACAATTCAGACAATCAATCAAATAAAGGAGTCTAATACGGTCCTATCGACCCAAAGAAATAACTAAATTAAGTTCCGGGGTTGGTTCGGGAAAATTTGGGGCGGAAGGCCCGGAAGGGTAGAATGGTCATTTTTGGGGTTCGGGACACGAAAATCACAAAATCGGGGTCGGGCCAGTTGAATGTGGCCATTTCCCATTTTTTGTGATTTTATGGAAATTTTCTAATTTTTTCTAATTTTTTATTATTTTCTAAAAATGTCGGGAATTTTCCGGATCGACACAAATCGACCCTCGAAGTCTCAAAAATTTTCTATCCAGACTTTATGAGTCCCGAATTGATCTAGGAATTTTTAGAAATTTTTTGTGAAAATCTGGGAATTTTTATGAATTTTCTAAGTATTTTTGCAATTTTTTTTGGATTTTTGAAAATTTTTGTCTATTTTTTATTATTATTTTTTTTTATTAATATCTCAGACCGGGTCAACCCGGTCAGCGACCGGTCAACAGGGTCCGACCGCCCGTAGATTATTCTACCTCAATACGGCACCGTATACGTACTTATACTATATATTTTTTGTTTTTCTAAACAAAATTTCTAATATCCGAAATTATAAAGAATAAAACGGACAGCTGAGATCAATGCTAGATTTAATCTCAGCCGTTGGCGCGCCCAAGAGTATCTCTCTCTACTTCTCTCTCTTTCTCCCTCTATTCTGTTCGTGAGCGAGCCAAAATGAACCTCCCTCTGTTCTAGAATCCTCTTGGCCCTTTTATACTCACTTTTGAAATTTCGTGCGAGTGGGCGAGCTTCGCCGGGCCTGTTCACGTGCGTTGGCACGTGCTTTTTGGTCACCGGACGGTGACGGAATCGGTTATAATTCCGTCATCGTCCGTTTGGCATTCATGCGAGCACAAACGAGCGCGAATTGCTCGTTATTTCAAGGATGTTGACTTTTTGCCCTCCGAACCTTTGACTGGATCCTCCGCCGTGCTCCGGCGACGATTGGTCGCGCCGCCGGTCCCGATCGACGCGGCATAGCCTGAAAGACAAAACCCCTACACTAATCGTTCCAATTAGTATTGAATCGATCCTCAATTTAACCATTGAAATTCAGCACCCAAACCTGCAATTCGCGCCATTCATTTGGGGAAGACGGAATACTGTTTGGGACCGGTTCGACCGGTCCGACCGGTGGTCGACCGGTCTCGAACCGGTTCAGACAGTGAAATTTGCCCAATTTTTTTGAAATTAATCAAGATTTACTGGGAATTTTTGTAATTAAACCTCAAAATTGAACTTAGGGGCCTGGATATTATCTAGAAATGCAATTTTGCCCAAAATTTCACTTCGATTTCTATGAAAACCCCAAATTTTTCTAAATCGGCAAATTGGGGAAAAACTCAATTGAACGTCAATTCGATCAAATTAGACTACGAGACCTATCCCAATCGATTCAGAATGTGTCAAAAACCCTAGGGGTGGTCCAATTGTGTATAGAAAGTTCCCCAATTAAAAGTAATTTCAAAAATTAAGAAATTGAAGGACTAAATTGCAAAGAAATTGGGGAATTTTGTGCAATCCGTGCAATTCGCGCAATTGAGGGTGCAATTGATCAAATTGAAGTTCAAAGGGACTGCAATTGAATGTTTAGACCTAAAATGTGCAAAAATTGCAAATAAAAAGACTCAATTGGTATTTTTTGTGCAAATTCAACTCTAGGTATTGTGAAGAAACACCTAAAATTGAACTCAATTTTCAATTTTTCTTGAGGTCAATATTAAAAGGGAATTAAAAGAAAAATATTGAACATTTTTGTGTATTTTTGTGACCTCGAAAAGTATTTTTTATGAATTTCCAAGTATTTTCCTATTTTTCGAAAATATATTAAAAAATGCGAAAAATATGAAAAATTATTTTTTGTTCCAAGTTGGTTCCTTAGGCTTGCCCAAGGCTTCCAATGTTGATTTTTTAATTTTTTTTTTGATTTTTTGTGAATTTTTAGTGAATTTTGGAAAATAAAATCGAAGAAAAACCGACTAAAAATTCGGGTGTCAACAGTTGCCCCTCTTTGAAAGTAATCTCGGTTAGAGGTTGCTTTTAAAGACAAGGTGACACCTGGATCCTTAATCGACTCTGCTGGGGAAAAATCTAAAGAAAATAAGTCTTGACATTCGATTGCTTTACCTTTGCTGTTAAAGTTCTAACTCTGTGGGGAATTGTTTCAGCTCATGCTCATTTATATGAAAAAGAGATAAGAAGAGAGAGAGACTTACCTGTAGCTCACCTATCTATGGTTTGAGATTTATCGATCCGAGGTTGAAAGATTCGGTGTATGGAATTACCTTCGAATGAATGGCGAGATTTCGCGATGGTCGGCGTTCGTCCGGTGTCGAGTGGTGATTTGAAGACTTAGAAGGGAGGTTCACCCTTGTAACAAAGGGATTTCACCTATTCAAAATGGGTTTGACTATCTACTGGGGATTCATCATTTAAAAAGGGGCAGATCGGCTTTTATCTAGGAAGCTACTCACCGTCTGGAATGGAGGTTCACCCTTGTAACAAAGGGGTTTCACCTATTTAAAGGAGATTGGCTATCCTCTATGCGGGTGTCGCGACCCTCCGTCGGTTCCGTTAGGGTCCCGGCGGGGCGAGTAGGGTTAACGAGCCGATCCCTTTATATACATATTTATGTGGGATCGCGGGTCTCTCCCAAGACCCATCACTCGAATCGCGATGTCGGGTAAAAATTTATTGAATATCGAAATTGACCTTGTGTGGTCGGGTGGCATGTGCGAGGTGTACATGCAATTTGGAGTCGCCACCGATCGATTTATTGGAAGGTACGATCGGAAAACCTTACCGAGCGGTCGGGAGAAACCGTTCGGTTCCGCGAAAACCGGAGATTTTTGGGTCCGGGGACTTGGTTACACCGAAATTTTAATCGACGCCCTTTCGGTTACCGATGTCGAGTGTTTTTCTAACCTAAGAATTCATGCGGATGCAATATCGGGTGAGGTAGGTTCTAACAGTTCTAGGTGTACATGCAGATGGGGATTTTCTATCCTAATCAATCACAATCAAAGAATTTAATACGCAATCAAAATCATCACAAGCAATCAAATCCATCAATCAAGGTTTGACATGTCTAAAATGGCCCTATCGGCCCACACAAAAATCAACTTTGGGTTTCGGGGTGATTTGGTGAAAATTTGGAGTGGAAGGCCTAGAAGGGTAGAATGGTCATTTTTGGGGTTCGGGACCCGAAAATCACGAAATTGGGGTTTGGCCAGTTGAGTGTGGCCATTTCCCGTTTTTTGTGATTTTCTTGAATTTTTCTAAATTTTCTAATATTTTTGGAATTTTCATTTATTTTTCAAAAATATTGGAAATTTTCCGGATCAACATAGATCGACCCTCGAAGTCTCAAAATTTTCGATCCAGACTTTATGAGTCCCGAATCGATCTAGAAATTTTTAGAAATTTTTTTTGTGAAAATCTGGGAATTTTTATGAATTTTCTAAGTATTTTTACAAAATTTTTTGGATTTTTTGGAAATTTCTTTTTATTTTTTATTATTTTTTTATTAATGAACCGGACCGGGTCAACCCGGTCAACCCGGTCTGACCACTCGCCGAACTACCCGACACCCAAAACGACACCGTAATTGCTTTTTTTATTTATTTATTTTCTATTTTCTAAGCTATTTTCTAATATTCCGAATATACTAAAATAGAATGGACGGCCGAGATCAATTCCTGGATCAATCTCGGCCGTCGACTCCTCTCTAGAAGAAACGGTGACGTCTCGGCCTCCTACACAAAAACGACGTCGCCTCCGGTTATTAAAAGACAGACGGTCACGATCTGATCCAAATTTGATCTGAGCCGTCTATTCGCCCGGCTATAAAACGACGCCGCGTTCACTAAACACACGGACGGCCACGATCAAAAGACCGGATCTAATCCGGGACGTTCATTTCAACTATGCTTAAAACGACGACGCATTAGACTCGACACATAAAACGACGCCGCACCAATTAAGATCTCGAACGGCTGCGATTAATCCTAGCTTAGATCTGAACCGTTCATCCTTCATACGCCCTAAACGACGTCGCAGCACGCATTCTAAACGCCACCGTTTGATTTCCTATTTTATATCTAATATATCTAATATCTAAAATACAAAAATCAAGATCCGACGGCCCTAAATCAAACCTATCAAATTACCATGGCCGTCGGATCTGGGCCGACTCGGCTCGTCCGCGCCAACGGCCGAGCCGAGTCGGCGACAGCTCGGACCAATCACCGGGCGACACATCAGCCCGTTGACTCGTTTGACTCGCCACGTCATCGTCTTCAACCTCGCAGCAAGACCAGACGGACGGCCGAGGCTTTCCGGCGAGATCCGACAGTGAAACCTCGGCCGATCGACCCCAAACCAACACTAATCGATTCCTAAAGACCTCCGGATCAACATACTAAAAAATCAAAGGATTCCATCGACTAAATCACAAGTATTGCTCTTCGCACGGAATGATATCCTAGAGTTCAATCTCAAATCACAGAGCATAATAAGCTAATTACTTCATACACAAGAATCACGGGAAGTTTAGGAGACTTACCTCGAGCTCGGATCGAGCTCGCGGCGGCTGAAATCGTCTAGCCGAGGTCCGACCGGAGCGAGGGAGGTTGGAGGTCCGACTCGGGGTTTTCACGCGAGATTAATGCAAAATGAAGACGCGATCGTGATTAGTGATGTTCAAAGAGTAAAACGCCTACATTAATTGAGAAAATCATGATCGCGAGGATGAGATGCCATGATTGCACGGTGGAAGAATGTGAAGCTCGACTCACCTGTTTTGAAGACGTTGAGGCGATCCGGCGGTCGCGACCGCTTCTCCAAGGTCCGAGCAAGCTTCCCGAAGTGATGGCGAGTCTCGATTCTCTCTGGATCGTCTCCACGAAGATCTCACAATTCGAGTTCAAACCTTCGATCGCGCGGGCGAGAAGGTGAGCTCTCTCTCCCTTTTCTCTCTCTCTCTCTCTCTTCTGTTAGGCTTGGTGAGCACGAATGAGCCTCTCCTTGCTCTAGAATTCTCTCTGGCTTTTATAGTGGACTTTTGAAATTTGGCGCGTCGGGCGTGAGCTGGCCGAGGGTGATTCACGTGCGCCCACGTGATTTCGGGCCCGCCGGACGGTGACGGAATCACTAGGATTCCGTCCAAGTCCATTAGACGTCCGTTGAGTCCAAGCGAGTGTCAATTGCACGCGTTTTTGCCAAGTTTGACTTTTCTGTGCGGTTGTGACTTTGACCGGCAATACCGCCGTCCTCCGGCGACGATTGGCCGTGACGTCGACGGCAATCGACGCACATTGTCCCGATACACAAAAGCCCTAAGTCAATTGGATCAATTAGGATCGAATTGACGTTCAATTTGATCACCAAAGTTCGTTTTCAATTCTGCAAAAATGGGATGGTCGCGCGAGGAAGAAGAAGCACAGCTTCGGACCGGTTCGACCGGTCCGACCGGCTGTCGGACCGGTCCGAACCGGTTCGAGCGGTGAATCTTGCACAATTTTCAAAATTAATCAAAATTGACTGGGAATTTTTGTAATTAAACTTCAAAATTGAACTCGGGGGCCTGGATATTGTCTAGAAATGGGTTTTTTCCCAAAATTTCCCATCAATTTATATGAAATCCCCAAATTTTTCTAAATCGGCAAATTGGGGAAAAACTCAATTGGACGTCTAATTGATAAAATTGGACTATGAGACCCATGCCAATCGATTCAGAATGCATGAAAACATAGGGTGACAGTCCAATTTTACCATGAGAGTCCCTCAATAAAAAGTAATTTCAAAAATTGGCCAATTGAGGGACTAAATTGCAAAAAATTTGGGGATTCTTGACTAATTCGTGCAATTCGTGCAATTGAGGGTGTAATTGACCAAATTGAGGTTAAAAGGGACTACAATTGAATGTCTAGACTCTAAATGTGCAAAAATTGCAAATAAAAAGACTCAATTGGTATTTTTTGTGTAAATTCAACCTTAGGCATTGTGAAGGAACACCTAAAATTGAACTCAATTTTTGATTTTTCTTGAGGTCAACATTAATAGGGAATTAAAAGAAAAATATTGGACATTTTTTTGTATTTTTGCGACCTCGAAAAGTATTTTTTATGATTTTTCAAGTATTTTCCTATTTTCCGAAAATATTAAAAAGAAGTGAAAAATGTGAAAAATTATTTTTGGTTCCAAATTGGTTCCTCATGCTTGGCCAAGGCTTCCAATGTTGATTTTTTAATTTTTTGATTTTTTTGAGAAATTTTAGAAAATAAAACTAAAGGAAAGATGACTAAAAATTCGGTGTCAACAACGGAGGACTCACCATCTAAAACACAGATTGGCTTTCATCTAGGAAGCTACTCACCGTCTGGAAGGGAGGTTCACCCTTGTAATAAAGGGGTTTCACTTATTTAAAAGAGATTGGCAATCCTCTATGAAGGGACTCACCATCTAAAACACAGATCGGCTTTCATCTAGGAAGCTACTCACCGTCCGGAAGGGTGCCATCTGAGGACCTAGGTTGACTAGTGTACCTACTGAAGCTCAAACCCTATTTCAAAATTTTCTAAAATGCAGATCGGCTTTCATCTAGGAAGTTACTCACCGTTTGAGAGGGTGCCATCCGAGGACCTAGGTTGACTAGTGTACCTACGTAAGCTCAAACCCTATTTCAAATTTTCTAAAATGCAGATCGGCTTTCATCTAGGAAGCTATTCACCGTCCGAGAGGGTGCCATCCGAGGACCTAGGTTTACTAGTGTACCTACAGAAGCTCAAACCCTATTTCAAAATTTTCTAAAATGCAGATCGGCTTTCATCTAGGAAGCTACTCACCGTCCGAGAGGGTACCATCTGAGGACCTAGGTTGACTAGTGTACCTACAGAAGCTCAAACCCTATTTCAAATTTTCTAAAATGCAGATCGGCTTTCATCTAGGAAGCTACTCACCGTCCGAAAGGGTGCCATCCGAGGACCTAGGTTGACTAGTGCACCTACGGAAGCTCAAACCCTATTTCAAATTTTCTAAAATGCAGATCGGCTTTCATCTAGGAAGCTACTCACCGTCTGAAAGGGAGGTTCACCCTTGTAACAAAGGGGTTTCACCTATTCAAAAGAGATTGGCTATCCTCTATGAAGGGACTCACCATCTAAAACACAGATCGGCTTTCATCCGGGAAGCTACTCACCGTCTGGAAGGGAGGTTCACCCTTGTAACAAATGGATTTCACCTATTTAAAAGAGATTGGCTATCCTCTATGCAGGGACTCACCATCTAAAACACAGATCGGCTTTCATTTAGGAAGCTACTCACCGTCCGAGAGGGTGCCATCTGAGGACCTAGGTTGACTAGTGTACCTACAGAAGCTCAAACCCTATTTCAAATTTTCTAAAATACAGATCGGCTTTCATCTAGGAAGCTATTCACCGTCCGAGAGGGTGCCATCCGAGGACCTAGGTTTACTAGTGTACCTACAGAAGCTCAAACCCTATTTCAAATTTTCAAAGTTGAGGATCCGAGGACCTGGGGATGCCGGAAGACCTGCAGAGAATCAAAGTTAGTCAAATATTTAAAATGTAACTTTTACGTGGATTTGGGATCACCAGGGAACCTGCAGAAAGTCCAAGTTAATCAAATTTTTAAAATGCAACTTTTCTGAGGATTTGGGATCACCAGGGAACCTGCAGAAAGTTCAATCAAACATCATTAGAATGACAATTCTAAGTCCTGGGGAGAAACTTAAGAATTCTTAGACAAATTTTCAAAGTGTATTTGCGAAGGAAATGTGTCCAAATCACAATTTCAAATTTCCATCGAGGATGGTTTTTGAATGACACATCCCGAGTGTTCTACAAAAAGGTTGTTTTAAAAGTTTTTGAAAAGATTTTCCTTTATCCAAGAGGGCTTCTCACCATTTGGGAAGGCTTTTCTTGAAATTCAAATATGCTCACGGGAAACCTAACCTTGAGGTTTCGGGATCATTCGAGATGCATACAATCCGACTAATCAGAGAAGGCATTTTAAAAGGGACCGTAGTTCAGGCCAGGTCAAAGGCTTATCAAAGGATATTCATTTTAAGGTTTAGAAATGAATTTTGATCAGAAATAGCTTCTTCGGGTCTACAAGTCAAGAACCCCGAAGTCATGATAAGACAGGATTGTACTTACCTCTTTAAGTGGTAGCTTCCCGTATGATTTCTTGCATCAACCTGAAACACCTCTTAGATTAGAAAAGTTTTGGTAACAGGTTGTATCTTGGCTTAAGGTGGGCTCTTTAGGAATGGCCATATTTTCAGAAGAGGGGTAAACTTTGGTGATCACCTTGACATTTTTACCAGCATTCATTTGCTTTTGCAATAGATTCATGATCATTCTTTCTTCAATTGACTTTGAGGATTTTCCTCTTTTCATCTTGATGATTTTTCATTAAGATTTGCCCCTTTTCGGGGTGCTCTCTTGGGCTTTAGCCTTGCTTTTACCAGGCACTTTGCTTTTTCCGGCCGTTTCAATCTTTATCATTTTTTGCATTGAGTGGCTCTTTTCGAGACCAGTATCAAAAATTCTTCCGATCATGCTTTTTGACTCATTGCTGGTTATTCCTTTGTTTGCCCCAGTGTAGGGAGGTGATCACTAACAAGGGTTTAGAAATGAATATTCAAAGGCTCAAATTGGCTTAACAAAGTTCAAGTGTTTGGGGATATAGAAATGAAATGCTTTTCTTCACTTTGAGGTGTTCCAAGTCTCTGGCGTAAATCACCTGAAGCTATCACAAAAAGATTGATGCAAGTTAGCACAATAAAGTCTTACCCGATCTTTTCTCCGAGGAATCATCTGATGAACCTCCAAATATGCCCCAGTGTAGGGTGGTTCTTGACGGGGTTATATTCATAAAATTCTCCCTTTTGGCTCGGATTGGTTATCAAGGGGTATAAATGTGTATGGATGATTTTGAAATGGAAATGCCTTTCATCATTTAGATCCATGTAATCATCGCGAATACTCCCTACGTCCCGAGATTAAGCTCTTTCTCTCTGCCACTCTCACTCATCACTCAAGTGCATCGGTGACGTGTTTGAGGATAATGTCCGCCTCTTTTCATCTGAAGGATTATCCTCTTGAAAAGCTTTCAAAACATGCCCTTTTACAGAAACTCAGGGCGTTTTCATCAAAATTCATCATTTGCAACAAGTTCTCGTCGAAAGATATATTCAAAAGATATTTTTGTAACTTGAAAGGAATGTTTCTTTGAAAGAGCCTTATGGCTTTACAAATCAAAAGTTTTTTAAATCTTAAGCATGACAGTGTATGAAGGTATTTCATAAAGGAGGAGAACTTCAAACCTGTCTTCTTCAAATATTGACTTCCGTTTCCTGTAAAAATAAAAGGAAGCAATCGGTTCAAAGACATTCAAAATTTCCAATCCCGAAGCGACTTCTTCTCATCTCCTTCGGATACCGACTCCCGTTTCCTGTAAAAACAAAAGGAATCAATCGATTAAAGATGTTCAAAATTTCAAATCTCGAAGCGACTTCCTCCCGTCTTCTTGAGATGTTGACTCTCGTTTCCTGTAAAAACAAAAGGAAATAATCAGTTAAAGATATTCAAAATTTCAAATCCCGAAGCGACTTCTTCTCATCTCCTTCGGATGTTGACTCCCGTTTCCCGTAAAAACAAAAGGAAACAATCAGTTCAAAGACATCCAAAATTTCCAATCCCGAAGCGACTTCTTCTCATCTCCTTCAGATATCGACTCCCGTTTCCCGTAAAAACAAAAGGAATCAATCGGTTAAAGATGTTCAAAATTTCAAATCCCGAAGCGACTTCCTCCTGTCTTCTTCGGATGTTGACTCCCGTTTCCCGTAAAAACAAAAGGAAACAATCGGTTCAAAGACATTCAAAATTTCCAATCCCGAAGCGACTTCTTCTCATCTCCTTCGGATACCGACTTCCGTTTCCTGTAAAAACAAAAGGAATCAATCGGTTAAAGATGTTCAAAATTTCAAATCCCGAAGCGACTTCCTCCCGTCTTCTTCGGATGTTGACTCCCGTTTCTCTGCAAGGTTCTTCGTGATTCCCAGTTCACCCGCAAAATACAAACGTATGCAAATGCATGTATGCAAATGTCATGCGAATGCAAAACTTTATGTGACTCAGATCTGCTCATCAATCGCTCTGAAGCTCAATTTTATTTCAAGGGTAATATCTCTTCACGGCGTCTGCATTTACGGGTCTTGCCAATTCTTCCCCATCCATGTTTACAAGTATAAGAGCTCCCCCGTATAAGACCTTCCGAATCACGTAGGGGCCTTCATAATTTGGCGTAAACTTGCCTCCCGGGTGTTGGGCATTTGGGAGCATTTTCTTCACAATCAGCATCCCCGCTTCAAAATTTCTAGGCCCGACCTTCTTGTTAAAAGCTCTGGCCACTTTCTTCCGGTAGCTTTGACCATGACAGATAGCCCTTAATCGCTTTTCATCAATCAAATTCAATTGTTCGTGTCTCTGTTGGTTCCACTCATCTTCCGAGAGTTCAACTTGAGAAAGGATCCTTAAAGAGGGGATTTCCACCTCTACCGGTAGGACCGCTTCCATACCGTATACCAAAGAGTAGGGAGTTGCCCCGGTTGAGGTACGAATTGAAGTTCGATAAGCCATGAGAGCATATGGCAATCTCTCATGCCGGTCTCGATATTTCTCAGCAGTTTTGGCCAATATCTTCTTGATGTTCTTGTTTGCCGCTTCCACAGCTCCATTCATTTGTGGGCGATAAGGTGAAGAATTAAGGTGTCGTACCTTAAATTGTTCCAATAGTTGATCGACAACCTTGTTGTTCAAATTGGAACCGTTATCCGTGATGATGGCTCTTGGTATTCCATATCTTGAGATGATATCCCTCTTGATGAGTTTAGCTACGTTGTTTGCAGTGACATTGGCATATGAGCTGGCTTCAATCCATTTGGTGAAGTAGTCAATAGCCACCAAAATAAAATGATGCCCGTTTGAGGCCTTTGGGTTGATAGGGCCAATCATATCAATTCCCCACATGCGGAATGGCCAAGGTTCTGACATTTGATGTATCTCAGTTGGTGGCGCATTTATCCTGTCGCCGTATAGCCGACATTGATGACAGGATCTAACATGCTGGTTGCAATCTGACTCGATAGTCATCCAATAATACCCGAGTCTCATGATCTTCTTGGCGAGGAGGTGACCATTCATATGCGGTCCACATTCTCCTTCATGAATCTCCTTCATAATGAGATTTGCTTCTTTGGAATTTACGCACCTCAGTAGGATCGAATCAAAGGATCTCTTGTATAGGATCCGTCCGCCGAGGAAAAATTTAGATGCCATCTTGCTGATGTACTTTTTATCTTCCGGTTGACTGTCTTGTGGGAATTCGCCCTTCAGCAGATAATTCTTGATGTCATGATACCATGGTTCTTCATCGGGTTCTTCTTCAATGGCCATGCAATATGCAGGTTGCTCCAGGATGTCAATCCTTAACGGCTCTATCTCAAGGCCATCTTGTACTTGTAACATGGCCGATAGTGTGGCCAGAGCATCCACGAAGTGATTCCGAGTTCTTGGCGGATATTCGAAAGTGATCTCTTCAAAATGTTGGATTAACTCTTCAAGATACTTATGATAAGGAATAAGTTTGGGATCCTTTGTCTTCCACTCCCCTTGGGTTTGTAAGATAATCACATGGAATCTCCATATACCAGTACCTTCTTCACCTTTAATGATATGGCCAATTGTAACCCAAGTATGCAGGCTTCATATTCAGAAATGTTATTGGTGCACGGAAACACCAATTTAGCTGAAACTGGATAATGTTGATCTTCAGGGGATATCAGAATCGCCTCATGATTCGATCTAGTGAGGTTCACTGCGCCGTCAAAATACATCGTCCATCCGTCTTCGGATATGTTCAAAATTTGACCTCCCTTGTTTTGCTCTGAAACGTCTTTAGGAGGATTCTCGGCTAGCATGTCAGCAATTGCTCTTCCCTTGACAGACTTTTGGGAAGAGGTTTTGATATCGAACTCTGAAAGCAGTATTTGCCATTTAGCCATCTTTCCTAACAATGTTGGTTTCTCCAAAAGGTATTTGATGGGGTCATTCTCGGTGACCGGTTCTATATGGTAATGCAGCGTATACTGCCTCAATCTGTGGAGGATCCAAACCAATGCTACGCAAGTCCTTTCCATCGCTGGGTATTTGGCTTCGGATGTTGTGAACTTTTTGCTCAAATAATATATGGCCCACTCTTTACGATCCTTGGGGTTAGTTTGGGCAAGTAAAGCTCCAAAGGATTCATCATTAACCGTCGGATATAGAGTTAAAGGAATGTTAGGGATAGGAGGTACCAACACCGGAGGTTGTACCAAATATTCCTTGATCTTCTCAAACGCTTGTTGGCATTCTGAATCCCATTTCACCTTTGCGCCTTTCTTCGGGAGCTTGAAAAGGGGTTTAGCCGTTTCTGATAGTTGAGATATAAATCTGGATATATAATTCAATCTTCCCAGTAGGCCCCTTACTTCTTTGACAGTAGAAGGAGTCCCTATTTCCCATATGGCTTTGATCTTGGAAGGGTTAATTTCAATACCACGATTGCTCACTACAAACCCTAGCAGCTTTCCGGATCTTGTGCCAAATACGCATTTCGCAGGATTCAACTTGAGCTTATACTTTCTCAATCGATCGAATAATTTCTTTAGCACTTTAACATGGTCTTCTCCAGGTTTGGACTTGGCAATCATATCGTCCACATAGACCTCAATCTCCTTATGTATCATGTCATGAAAAAGGGTCACCATAGCCCTTTGATATGTCGCCCCCGCATTTTTCAATCCAAAGGGCATTTACCTTATAACAGAAGGTTCCCCATTGTGTAGTGAATGAGGTCTTGATCTTATCTTCTTCCTTCAACATGATCTGATTATATCCCGAGAATCCGTCCATAATGGAGAACAAATCAAAGCCCACGGCATCGTCAACGAGTACATCGATGTGCGGTAGAGGAAAATCGTCTTTCGGATCGGCTTTGTTCAAATCCCGATAATCCACGCATATTCTAATTCTCCCATCCTTCTTCTTTACTGGTACGATGTTGGCGACCCAATCAGCATATGGGACCGCCTCGATAAATCCAACTTTAAGGAGCTTCATCACCTCTTCCTTGATTTTATCTGCCAGTTCGGGATTCATTCTTCCGGGCGATTGATTTACGGGTGTGCAAGAAGGATTTGTGGGCAGAGCATGTTCCACGATTTCACGATCTAAACCCGGTATGTCAGCATATGACCAGGCGAAAATATCTTGATATTCTTTGAGCAAAGCCGTCATTCTTAAAACATCTGCTGTAGACGGGTGTCCTCCTATTTTCACTTCCTTGACGCAATCAGAATCTCCCAAATTAATAGTGATGGGTTCTTCGGAGATAGGGGGTTCGGATTCTTCAAAACAATCCCATTCTTTCTTGATATCGTTCACATCAACCTCGTCTATATCAACTTTGCATGTATAATCATCGAGCTGATCCGAGTCACATATTAACCTGTTATGTATGGGTGTGATGACATGCCCGAAATGCACCATGAAAGGTTAGTATTCAAAGATGATAAAAATTGAAGGATGCATGATTTTTATCATGAAAACATTTTTCAAATTCCAATTTTTAGACAAAGAAAGGAGAACTAGTCCACGATCTTTCGGACATCCTGGTTCTCAAAAGCTATTTAAAACCCAAGATCATATGGCGGATCGGGCCTCAAGTTTTCATGATAGAATCAATTGTCATCATCGAACCAATCCGTTGCTCCATATGTCCGTAATCAAATTTGTGATGATTTTCATTAATAGACGTGACTAATGACAAGACAATATCGCACTTCTTGGATCACAAGACGAGATCCAAAGGGTGCTAAAGAAGAAAGGAATTAAAAACGAATGCAGTAATCAAAATGCATTAAAAGATAAAGTTCGGAAGGAGCCATTTACTCAGGGGTGGGGAAATCATTCTCCAGCCACTCGATGATCACGTGCACCCGATTATCCAGGAACGGGTTGAATAGGTCCGGCTCCGAATCCTCGGAGATGTCCTCATCTTCCAGCCATTTGCCACCCCTAGAAAATACCTCGGATAGGTGACTTAGGAACATCTTCCCTCTAGCCTTCCATGCATTGGTGCCTATAAAATGGCCACCTTGGTGTCCATGGCGTCCACGGTCTCCATAACACTTGTTTCGACCTCGGCCTCGACCTGTGTTATTCTTCAATATTCCGTTATAACCCATACCAACCTTGTGGTCATTTGAGCTCAAATTTAGAGGGTTAAGGATTCCCCGACCGTACTTCCCTAATCCGGCACCTGGAATAAATCCATTCGAGAGTAGCACTTTTCCCGCCATAGTCGCAGGTCTCGAAAGCTCGGGTGTAGCCACCTTTGCATCCGGTGACACGTGCATGACAGATACAATGTCGAAGGTATGATAACTTAGCTCCTCCTCCTTTAAAGGCTCGACGTATGGAACCATCCCTTTTAAAGCGGCTCGATGTCCCGTCTCGCCATGGACGGTGATCAACTGACCCTTAACCAAAAATTTTAACTTTTGATGCAGGGAAGAAGGTACCGCTCCGGACACATGAATCCATGGTCTTCCCGGGAGCAAGGTGAAGGCGCTAGGGATGTCTAGTACTTGGAACGGTATAGAGAAAGTTACCGGTCCAATGTCAATGTCCCGTTCAATCTCTCCTACAACATTTTTAGAGACTCCATCAAGCGACCGAATGGTAGCTTTAGATGTCCCGACGAAGTTTTCATTTATCCCCAAGCTTCTTAGGGTGCTCAAAGGACATAGGTTGAAAGCGGAACCGTTATCGATCGGGACGTGAGGAACCTCTTTCCTGTGGCACCTCACAGCGATATAAAGAGCTTTGTTGTGGACACGTCCTTCCTTTGGGAAATCTTCATCCGAGAAGGATATCTGGTCCTTCAAAAGGATAGCACCTACGAAATCCCCTAGTTGCACTTCGTTAATTGTCTCCGGGACATGGACCTCATCTAGTACCTTCAGGAGGGCATTCTTGTGCTTTTCGGAATTCTTGAAGAGATCTAATAAGGAAATGCATGCCGGCATTTTCTGCAGTTGGTCAACGACCTCATATTCACCGGTCCTTACGACCGATTGCAACTTCTCAACTTCTTTCGCAGTCGAGACCTTCTTTTCGGAATCCGCCTCTCTTTGTGGATAACACCTTTCTGATCTCATTATGGCGTCAATCTCGCCTGTTCTGTAGTCCCAATGCACCGCCTTTGAGTTGTACTCTTCCACAGGCGGTAACTTAATCCTCACCGGTATGATCTCTTCCCGAGGTGATGACTTAGATGTTGACGGTTTTTCCGAACTAGAAGCTTCCAACTCCCAGCTATCAATTTTGTTCAAATCAATCACGAAACGAATCGGGGTATCTACCATCCCGATCATTTCATCCTCATGTACATCTTCGGGGTTATGTTCTGGACCTGGCCTCACCAACGTGGCATTTTCTTCATCCGGATCCCTCTGCCTTTCCCTTCTGATTTTCGGGATAATCCCCTCAATTCTCATACCAATCTCTACCGGATGTTGGAATGAGGAGTACGTGTATGCATACATGCGGTCAAAGTATTCCGCCGGGAGTGACTTGAGTACAAACTCCAGCATTTCTCTCTCTGACAGTGGCGGTTGCACCATCACAGCATGTATCTTCCATCTCCTGGCGAAGAGTTCAAAACTTTAATCTTCACTTTTCCCGATATTTAACAAATTAGCCTTAGTGAAATAACCTCGATTCCAGCTTCAAAGTGCCGTATAAAGTGCTTTGATAAATCCTCCCGACTCGGGATCCAATCCAAATCGATTGACCGAAACCACACTAGTGCGAGGCCCGCCGGACTTCGTCCGAAATTCCGAATCAGCGTTTCATCATCCTCATGATGGCCAACCATTTGGCGAAGATAATATGAGACATGCGCCGGAGGACATCCAGCGCCATTATACTTCGTGCGGAAGGTCACTCTCGGGTTCACGCCTTGAGGCGGAACATTTCTTGCTTGAGTAAGTGGCGTAATCAGCTCTTTTAGCTCATCCATCTTTCTTGACACGTCATCTCCTTGCTCTTGCAGTAGGGCGATCTTTCGATTTTGTGTCTCCATGGCCCGCCGCATTTCCAGAATCTGCATGTTCTCTTCTACTCTCGTGGCGTCATTCTTAGTCATCGGTTGCGATAATTCCGCTACCATGGTTGTTAAATGTCACATATGGGTCTCCAAATTAGAAAGTCGCACGTTGGACTCCCGATTCACCTGTTGTTGACACCCGATTTTTAATCAGTTTTCCTTTAGTTTTATTTTCCAAAATTTACCAAAAATTCACAAAAAATCAAAAAATTAAAAAATCAACATTGGAAGCCTTGGCCATGCATAAGGAACCAATTTGAAACAAAAAATAATTTTTCACATTTTTCACTTCTTTTTAATATTTTCGGAAAATAGGAAAATACTTGAAAAATCATAAAAAATACTTTTCGAGGTCGCAAAAATACACAAAAATGTCCAATAATTTTTCTTTTAATTCCCTATTAATATTGACCTCAAGAAAAATCAAAAATTGAGTTCAATTTTAGGTGTTCCTTCACAATGCCTAAGGTTGAATTTACACAAAAAATACCAATTGAGTCTTTTTATTTGCAATTTTTGCACATTTAGAGTCTAGACATTCAATTGTAGTCCCTTTTAACCTCAATTTGGTCAATTACACCCTCAATTGCACGAATTGCACGAATTAGACAAGAATCCCCAAATTTTTTGCAATTTAGTCCCTCAATTGGCCAATTTTTGAAATTACTTTTATTGAGGGACTCTCATGGTAAAATTGGACTGTCACCCTATGTTTTCATGCATTCTGAATCGATTGGCATGGGTCTCATTGTCCAATTTTATCAATTAGACGTCCAATTGAGTTTTTCCCCAATTTGCCGATTTAGAAAAATTTGGGGATTTCATATAAATTGATGGGAAATTTTGGGCAAAAACACATTTCTAGATAATATCCAGGCCCCCGAGTTCAATTTTGAAGTTTAATTATAAAAATTCCCAGTCAATTTTGATTAATTTTGAAAATTGTGCAAGATTCACTGTCTGAACCGGTTCGGACCGGTCTGATCGCCGGTCGGACCGGTCGAACCGGTCCCAACAAAGGCTTCTTCTTCCTCGCGCGACCATCCCATTTTTGCAGAATTGAAAACGAACTTTGGTGATCAAATTGAACGTCAATTCGATCCTAATTGATCCAATTGACTTAGGGCTTTTGTGTATCGTGTCAATGTGCGTCGATTGCCGTCGACGTCACGGCCAATCGTCGCCGGAGGACGGCGGCATTGCCGGTCAAAGTCACGGCTGCACGGAAAAGTCAAACTTGGCAAAAACGCGTGCAATTGACACTCGCTTGGACTCAACGGACGTCTAATGGACTTGGACGGAATCCTAGTGATTCCGTCACCGTCCGGCGGGCTCGAAATCACGTGGGCGCACGTGAATCACCCTCGGCCAGCTCATGGCCGACGCACCAAATTTCAAAAGTCCACTATAAAAGCCAGAGAGGATTCTAGAGCAAGGAGAGGCTCATTCGTGCTCACCAAGCCTAACGTAAGAGAGAGAGAGAGAGAGAAAAGGGAGAGAGAGCTCACCTTCTCGCCTGCGCGATCGAAGGTTTGAACTCGAACCGTGAGATCTTCGTGGAGACGATCCGGAGAGAATCGAGACTCGCCATCACTTCAGGAAGCTTGCTTGGACCTTGGAGAAGCGGTCGCGACCTCTGGATCGGCTCAACGTCTTCAAAACAGGTGAGTCGAGCTTCACATTCTTCCACTGTGCAATCATGGCATCTCATCCTCGCGATCATGATTTTCTCAATTAATGTAGGCGTTTTACTCTTTGAACATCACTAATCACGATCGCGTCTTCATTTTGCATTAATCTCGCGTGAAAACCCCGAGTCGGACCTCCAACCTCCCTCGCTCCGGTCGGACCTCGGCTAGACGATTTCAGCCGCTGCGAGCTCGATCCGAGCTCGAGGTAAGTCTCCTAAACTTCCTGTGATGCTCGTGTATGAAGTAATTAGCTTATTATGCGCTGTGATTTGAGATTGAACTGCGGGATATCATTACGTGCGAAGAGCAATACTTGTGATTTAGTCGATGGAATCCTTTGATTTTTTAGTATGTTGATCGGGGGGTCTTTAGGAATCGATTAGTGTTGATTTGGGGTCGATCGGCCGAGGTTTCACCGTCGGATCTCGCCGGGAAGCCTCGGCCGTCCGTCTGGTCTTGCTGCGAGGTTGAAGACGATGACGTGGCGAGTCAAACGAGTCAACGGGCTGATGTGTCGCCCGGTGATTGGTCCGAGCTGTCGCCGACTCGGCTCGGCCGTTGGCGCGGACGAGCTGAGTCGGCCCCGATCCGACGGCCATGGTAATTTGATAGGTTTGATTTAGGGCCATCGGATCTTGATTTTTGTATTTTAGATATTAGATATATTAGATATAAAATAGGAAATCAAAAACGGTGGCGTTTAGAATGCGTGCTGCGACGTCGTTTAGGGCGTATGAAGGATGAACGGTTCGGATCTAAGCTAGGATTAATCGCGGCCGTTCGAGATCTTAATTGGTGCGGCGTCGTTTTATGTGTCGAGTCTAATGCGTCGTCGTTTTAAGCATAGTTGAAATGAACGTCCCGGATTAGATTTGGTCTTTTGATCGTGGCCGTCCGTGTGTTTAGTGAACGCAGCGTCGTTTTATAGTCGGGCGAATAGACGGCTCGGATCAAATTTGGATTAGATCGTGACCGTCTGTCTTTTAATAACCGGAGGCGACGTCGTTTTTGTGTAGGAGGCCGAGACGTCACCGTTTCGTCTAGAGAGGAGTCGATGGCTGAGATTGATCTAGGAATTGATCTCGGCCGTCCATTCTATTTTAGTATATTCAGAATATTAGAAAATAGCTTAGAAAATAGAAAATAAATAAAAAAAAAAGCAATTATGGTGTCGTTTTGGGTGTCGGGTAGTTCGGCGAGCGGTCGGACCGGGTTGACCGGCCGTTGACCGGGTTGACCCGGTCCGGTTCATTAATAAAAAAATAATAAAAAATAAAAAGAAATTTCCAAAAATCCAAAAAAATTTGTAAAAATACTTAGAAAATTCAGAAAAATTCCCGGATTTTCACAAAAAAAATTTCTAAAAATTTCTAGATCGATTCGGGACTCATAAAGTCTGGATCGAAAATTTTGAGACTTCGAGGGTCGATCTATGTTGATCCGGAAAATTTCCAGTATTTTTGAAAAATAAATGAAAATTCCAAAAAAATTAGAAAATTTAGAAAAATTCAAGAAAATCACAAAAAATGGGAAATGGCCACATTCAACTGGCCAAATCAAAATTTTGTGATTTTCGGGTCCCGATTCCCAAAAAATGACCATTATACCCTTCCGGGCCTTCCGCCCCAAATTTTCACCAAATCATCTCGAAACCCAAATTTGAATTTTGTGTGGGTCGATAGGGCCATTTTAGACATGCCGGACCTTGATTGATTTGATTTGATTGATTGCGATTATATTGATTGCGCATTTAATTTTCATGATTGTGATTGTTAGGAATAGTAAAATCCCATATGCATAAATACTTAGAATTGTTAGGGCCTACCTCACCCGATATCGCATCTGCATGAAATCCTAGGTTAGAAAACACTCGACATCGGTAACCGAAAGGGCGTCAATATGAAATTTGGCATAACCAAGTCCCCGGACCCAAAATCTCTGGTTTTCGCGGAAGTGAACGGTTTCTCCCGACCGCTTGGTAAGGTTTTCCGATCGTACCTTCCAATAAATCGATCGATGGCGACTCCAAAATTGCATGTACACCTCGCACATGCCACCCGACCACACAAGGTCAATTTCGATATTTGATAAATTCTACCCGACATCGCGATTCGAGTAATGGGTCTTGGGAGAGACCCGCGATCCTATATAAAAATATAAAAAGAGGGATCGGCTCGTTAACCCTACTCGCCCCGCCGGGACCCTAACGGAACCGACGGAGAGGGTCGCGACACCTGTTCATTCCGAGGAGCCGCTTGGTCTTTAACTTCATCGACCGTTCCCACAAATTCTTCACTTTCGGGGTCATCCATTCCACCCCACCCATCGGGGACTACATCTCCGTAATCGACGAAAAAGCTTGGGGGCACCGAATATAGCACTTTAAAGTTATAACCGCCACTATCTTCTCCGAGATTATCCACTATTTCTCCTCTCTCAAGAGCTTTCTGCAAAAATCTTCTATCACCTCTGCGCGCCTTATCCAGACGGACTTCATATTCGTCTATCTCTTCAATTTCTTGGCCATCTTTGATGCTCATCAAATATCCCGAGGGTATTTTCAAAACAGCTCCCCTCGTAGGTTTCATCGCAAACTCCTCGGACAACATGCCTACCGCCACGTAGGTCCCCTTGAAAGCGACATCTTCCATTTTTCCTATGACGCCCGGATTGATCAACTTTTCTAAGCAATCCCCCTTTTGCTCCCGGGAAATACTCTCTCCTTCCGGGTATTGTGAGGCCAAGGTCAAGACATCCCGCATTTTACTCATATCCACTATAAACTCCCGAACTTCTTCCTCTTCACCTCCGAAGATCGCATTCACCTCGCGATGCTCGGGTAGAGGGTTCCGTTGCACATTTGGTTGAGTCTTATCAAACTCTAGAACTTTTCCATCGATCAATGCTTGCACCTTGAACTTCAGCGCGAAGACAGTTGTCCACATTATGCCCTCTTTCTCCCATATGGTATATGCACGTTTGGGCCTCATCATACCCAGGAAATCTTGGCGGGTGAGCTCTAGGTGGCTCTTTTGCAACTAAGCGGTTCTCCAGAAGCATTGGTAATAATTTGGATAAGGGTCGGGGTAGTGGGATGAAAACAATTTGGTTCTTTTTTCTGAATTCCGGTGGTTTGGAAGCGGTCCAGGAGGACGTTCCTTGGGTAGGGATTGAAGGTGAGAAATTTTTAGGTTTTGGCGGGTTAGGGACAAAGGCTACTTCTCCGGTTTGCTCCCTATTATCCCTTCTCAAAGGGTATTGGCGTCCGAAAGGCGCCTCAGGTATCTTCTTCTCCCTTAGTGCCCACTCATGGCGTTCTGCCACCTTGATCGGGTGCGTAAACGTCCGACACCCAGAGGTGTTCGGTTTGTCGAAAAACTCAAAGGGAAGGGCCTTGAGAAACAGGTCTATTAGTTCTTCTTCCGAGATGGGCGGCTTTACCCGCACAGCCAACGCTCTCCATCTTTGGGCGTAGGCGCGAACGGCCTCGCTCTTCCCTTTCACGGTCCTCGGAAGGTCATCTCTAGTGAGGGCGGTCAAAGTGTTAAACTTGTATTGCCGAAGGAACTCGTCTGCCGGTTTGTCCCAATCAGCGAGCCTCTCTGGCTCCAATTCAATGAGCCACGCTAAGGCTGCCCCGGATAGGCTCTCCTGGAAGGTATTGACCACGAGTGGGATGTTGTCGGAGAATTGCGACATTCGGCGCAAATAATATTTCAAATGCGCCTTGGGACACCCGGTCCCATTATATTTCCTCACAAAGTCCGGTTCCTTGTAGTCGGCGAGAACTTCAATCTTTTCAAACGGTGCTACCTTATCGAACCTTGAAAGTTCATATTCCTAACTTGCCAAACACTCTTCGATCTTAGCAAGCCTCTTGATCTCCTCTTCCATTTTGAGGACCTGTTTCTCCTTCTTTTCCAACTCTATCACAACGGGAGAATCCTTAGGCGGTCGCTCCGGGTTCAGAGTGGGATTAGCGGCAGGCGTCGGATTAGTGCTCGCTCCGTCGGAAGAGCCCGCAGGGGCTTGGGAATTAGGATCAACGGGGTATCTCCCCTAGCTTGCAATCATCATTGCCTTCATCTCCGCCACCATTGTGGCGATCACATTCATTCGGTTCTCCGGATTACCCACACGAGGTGCGAGCTCTTCTTGTTCCATTCTTAATTTGCGCGTTTTGCTACGAGTCCTCGTATTTGTCACTCACCTATTTTCGGAACATCAAGTCAGTATGGAAAATATTAAAGGATTTGGAGACATTGAT
The DNA here is from genome assembly GCF_020921035.1 of Rhodamnia argentea. Classification (NCBI taxonomy): domain Eukaryota; kingdom Viridiplantae; phylum Streptophyta; class Magnoliopsida; order Myrtales; family Myrtaceae; genus Rhodamnia; species Rhodamnia argentea. The sequence goes on from NC_063155.1 coordinate 11,585,305, forward strand.
CCGTGGTAATTGACTTTTCTATATGTATGCATGAAATGCTCATAAAAGAAATAATATGTATTTATTACAAACCAAATTGTTCAAAAGTATCTAAAAGATAACAAATATGCGAAAATCTAAATGGGGGAATGAATCTATCCAAGTCTAGGACGCTTCCACTCTTCTTGCTCTTCTGATCCATCGGAATCCCACGGGTATGGGTCTTCTCCTTCTTCTGACATCCATTGCTCCGGATCTTCGGGAATGTACGGCTCTACTCCCGGTACGTACGGTACTATGTACTCTGGCTCATATGACTCCACCTCTTCAATCCGAGGAGATACGCACTCGGGTACATATGGCTCCACCATTGATTGGCGATACTCCTTAAACTTCCGGATATACTCCTTGGAGGCTCTATGAATGTTCATCTCGTCGTCCAAATAATCCGGCCATTCAACTTGTTGTAACGGGGAATTCTTCAAAGCGTGATAAATAAGCTTGATCCGGGCCCGATATAACATCTTTGCTTCTTTTGTAAGCTTTCCTCGTGTCATGTCAAACGAGAAAATCCCGGGACAAACATCTGGTGGTACCTCTTGTAGAACTCCAAATTGCCTTACCACTCGGATGGGGTAATATGCCACGGCGCCAGTACATCCCAATAAGGGAATAAGGCTATCTTCCACACCCATAATGCGAGCCTCCACAATCTTAGGCCAAGTCAGACGCCATCTAATATGCTTGGGTTTCAAACCGTCCAATAGCTCAACCCATTTTTTAAGCGAGTGTTTGGGTACAAGGGATTAACACTTGAGGAAGGATCAAAGAGGGTGGACGTGCTCATTGATCTCATAACACCCCACTCGGAGTTGGAAACTCTTTATATGAGAGGTGAACCACATGTGGAGTAGCCCACTAGACGCTTGGAAAACGGCCTTTTTCGAAGTTTTGGAACGATTTATGGAAAGAAAGGTCTCGACTAGAACCATGTACGAATAATCCCAGCGACAACATGCTTGTCTGGCTATATGGACAATGGCGGGGTCAAAGGTAGTTCTAGAAGTTGGGAATAGGACAAATGCAAAGAAAGTCAAGATGAACACCTTTCCCGATTTATGACCGGTTTCGGTGGGTAAAGAGGAATAATTGTCGAAAAGGAACGAGAAGGTGAACTTGTTAGAATTGGACTTGTAAACTTTTTCAATCTCAGAAGTTTTAAGGCGAAGGAAACTCGACAAAGAACGAGTGGAGTCCATGTCCAAAGGGGGTTGAGCTATTCGTTCTTCGAATTTGGCCCCGATAATAGCGGTATACTCTTCGAGTGTAGGGGTCAATTCTAATCCTCGAAAGTTAAATGTCATTGTACGCGCGTCCCATGCCTTGGCTAGTGCTTGAATGAGCGCCGGTTGATATTCCACTTTAATCAAATCTATAAGTCGTCCCAAACGTCCTTCCACGTAGGCCTTGTTGATGATGTCGAGGCGGTCCCACCATATAGTGAGTTTTTTGCGTGGTACCGGAATGATCTTGATGTCTCCATTCCCCATGATCTAAAAAGAATGCAAAAAATGATGATCCTAAAGTCAATTACCACGGATTTAATATGCATGTGCATGAAATGTGATGCAAATGTGCTAACCAAATTCCATGTCATCTTTTGGTAACATGAGGGTCAACTACTCCCATTTGACCCGGATAAGCCAAATAGGGTAGTTATGGACCTAATCTCACCCAAAGATGGCATGTAATTTGATTAGGATCGTTTAAGCGCAATCGGGGCAAAAAAGTCGCTTTTACAACTCCAAATTTGTCCACTCACAAAATAAAATCGAAAGGGATAGAACATGATAGCATCTAAAGATGTTCGGACAATAAATGTCGATGAAAGTACATAATCGATTCAAAGCGTAATGAAACCTAGAAAATGCCCCAAAGTCATACTAAACTAGATAGTCGGAATGGTGTCCTCATCCGATGAGATCTCTACTATCTCGGGAAACTTGACATCTTCTTCGTCATCGGAGGATATGGTGACGATTTCCTTCTTCTTAATCGGGGAGCGCTTTGGGGCCGTCTTGATCGCACGAGGCTTCCTCGCCAATTTCATATACAACTCCCAAATTCTCTCTTTTTCACGCTTGATTTCCAAACGGCATCCACAACGGGTATAGTCGCAACTCTCGCCACGAATGCGGTTCCGTCCATCTAGCTCCCGTCCATGGACAAATCCAAAGACTCGAAATGTAGCGGGTGCTCGGTTCTCGCGTCGAACAGTCCTCCGCTCCCACGTGAATACGTCGGGTACATCAATATGACCTCGGGGCGCCATCTATCCTAAAAAGGAAAATTTGACCTTCAACCCCGATCACTTAAACGATCTTACAAATTGTGATGACATGTCGTGAAAATGCATGATATGCAAAATTTAAATTTACAAGTTCAAAGTAAAGAGGGTAAAAAGCCTTACCAACCGATGTTACTTTTTTTTTGGGTTTTTGGTTTTAGGTATACCAACCATCCATTTCACATGCGCATGAGACAAGTGAGGTTCAACTCTAAAGAAATTAAAAGAGGCTTGGGTATGGACCTAAAAGGGCTCCCGCTATACAAATCGATGGGCCGCCCACAAGCTCAATCAAACAACAAGTGGGTAGGACCATCAATCTTGCATAGCAAGCGGGATCAAATATGGTCAACCCAAGTGCAATCAAACACAAGAGCTTCGCATACCGGTTCCTATCTATGACGACCTATAAGGGTGATTCGCGGCTCGGGTTTAGGCGCTTGTGTGTGCGGTGTCGTGATCCTCAAAATATGCAAGGCATGCACAACAATTTATATTCAAAACGCCGCTTCAATATGGACATAAATAAACACACAACCCGAAACTCCATATCTGCATCAAAAATGGTTAACACGTACGCCACCCCTTATAACTCCCATCTGCATCAACATTTAACACTTTTATTAGTGGACGTACCTCATCTTCAAGAGCATCTGCAGAAAAACGGGGTTAGAAAGCACTCAACGTTTTTATCGGCTTAAGTCCTCTTATGAACTTCTCCCCACGGAAGTCGCCGATCTGTCGCGACCCTCCCTCCGGCGGAAGGTTAACGAGCCGATCCTTTTAAATTTTATATGAGGAAGACCCCGGTTGTCTGCGGGATCTTTTTTTAGGGTCGCGAGTCTCTCCCAAGACCCATTACTCGAATCGCGATGTCGGGTAAAATTTATCAAATATCGATATCGACCTTAGTGTGGTCGGGTGGCATGTGCAAATGTGTACATGCAATTTGGAGTCGCCACCGATCGGTTTATTGGAAGGTACGATCGGAAAACCTTACCGAGCGGTCGGGATAAACCGTTCGGTTCCGCGAAAACCAGAGATTATTGGGTCCAGGGACTTGGTTACGCCAAGATTCACATTGGCGCCCTTTCGGTTATCGATGTTGAGTGATTTTCTAACCTAGGAATTCATGCAGATGAAATTTCGGATGAGGTAGGTTCTAACGGTTCTAAGGTGTTCATGCAAATGGAAATTTTCTATCTTATCAAACACAATCATGAAAATTAAAAGCACAATCAATGCAATCGCAAACAATTCAGACAATCAATCAAATAAAGGAGTCTAATACGGTCCCATCGACCCAAAGAAATAACTAAATTAAGTTCCGGGGTTGGTTCGGGAAAATTTGGGGCCGAAGGCCTAGAAGGGTAGAATGGTCATTTTTGGGGTTCGGGACCCGAAAATCATAAAATCGGGGTCGGGCCAGTTGAATGTGGCCATTTCCCATTTTTTGTGATTTTATGGAAATTTTCTAATTTTTTCTAATTTTTTTGAAATTTTTTATTATCTTCTAAAAATGTCGGGAATTTTTCGGATCGACACAAATCGACCCTCGAAGTCTCAAAAATTTTCGATCCAGACTTTATGAGTCCCGAATCGATCTAGGAATTTTTAGAAATTTTTTGTGAAAATCTGGGAATTTTTATGAATTTTCTAAGTATTTTTGCAATTTTTTTTTGGATTTTTGGAAATTTTTGTCTATTTTTTATTAATATCTCGGATCGGGTCAACCCGGTCAGCGACCGGTCAACCCGGTCCGACCGCCCGTAGACTATTCTACCTTAATACGGCACCGTATACGTACTTATACTATATATTTTTTGTTTTTCTAAACAAAATTTCTAATATCCGAAATTATAAAGAATAAAACGGACTACTGAGATCAATGCTAGATTTAATCTCAACCGTTGGCGCGCCCATGAGTATCTCTCTCTACTTCTCTCTCTTTCTCCCTCTATTCCGTTCGTGAGTGAGCCAAAATGAACCTCCCTCTGTTCTAGAATCCTCTTGGCCCTTTTATACTCATTTTTGAAATTTCGCGCGAGGGGACGAGCTTCGACGGAACTGTTCACGTGCGTTGGCACGTGCTTTTTGGTCACCGGACGGTGACGGAATCGGTCATGATTCCATCAACGTCCGTTTGGCACTCGGGCGAGCACAAACGAGCGCGAATTGCTCGTTATTTCAAGGATGTTGACTTTTCGCCCTCCGAACCTTTGACTGGATCCTCCGCCGTGCTCCGGCGACGATTGGTCGCGCCGCCGGCCCCGATCGACGCGGCATAGCCTGAAAGACAAAACCCCTACACTAATCGTTCCAATTAGTATTGAATTGATCCTCAATTTAACCATTGAAATTCAGCACCCAAACCTGCAATTCGCGCCTTTCATTTGGGGAAGACGAAGTCTTGTTTGGACCGGTTCGACCGGTCCGACCGGTGGTCATACCGGTCTGAACCGGTTCAGACAATGAAATTTGCCCAATTTTTTTGAAATTAATCAAGATTTATTGGGAATTTTTGCAATTAAACCTCAAAATTGAACTTAGGGGCCTGGATATTATCTAGAAATGCAATTTCGCCCAAAATTTCACTTCGATTTCTATGAAAACCCCAAATTTTTCTAAATCGGCAGATTGGGGAAAAACTCAATTGAACGTCAATTCGATCAAATTGGACTACGAGACCTATCCCAATCGATTCAGAATGTGTCAAAACCCTAGGGGTGGTCCAATTGTGTATAGAAAGTTCCCCAATTAAAAGTAATTTCAAAAATTAAGAAATTGAGGGACTAAATTGCAAAGAAATTGGGGAATTTTGTGCAATCCGTGCAATTCGCGCAATTGAGGGTGCAATTGATCAAATTGAAGTTCAAAGGGACTGCAATTGAATGTTTAGACCTAAAATGTGCAAAAATTGCAAATAAAAAGACTCAATTGGTATTTTTTGTGCACATTCAACTCTAGGTATTGTGAAGAAACACCTAAAATTGAACTCAATTTTCAATTTTTCTTGAGGTCAATATTAAAAAGGAATTAAAAGAAAAATATTGAACACTTTTGTGTATTTTTGTGACCTCGAAAAGTATTTTTTATGAATTTCCAAGTATTTTCCTATTTTTCGAAAATATATTAAAAAATGTGATAAATATGAAAAATTATTTTTTGTTCCAAGTTGGTTCCTTAGGCTTGGCCAAGGCTTCCAATGTTGATTTTTTTAATTTTTTTTTTGATTTTTTGTGAATTTTTAGTGAATTTTGGAAAATAAAACTAAAGAAAAACCGACTAAAAATTCGGGTGTCAACAGATGCCCCTCTTTGAAAGTAATCTCGGTTAGAGGTTGCTTTTAAAGACAAGGTGACACCTGGATCCTTAATCTACTCTGTTGGGGAAAAATCTAAAGAAAATAAGTCTTGACATTCAATTGCTTTACCTTTGCTGTTAAAGTTCTAACTCCGTGGGGAATTGTTTCAGCTCATGCTCATTTATATGAAAAAGAGATAAGAAGAGAGAGAGACTTACCCGTAGCTCACCTATCTATGGTTTGAGATTTGTCGATCTGAGGTTGAAAGATTCGGTGTATGGAATTACCTTCGAATGAATTGCGAGATTTCGCGATGGTCGGCGTTCGTCCGGTGTCGAGTGGTGATTTGAAGACTTAGAAGGGAGGTTTACCCTTGTAACAAAGGGATTTCACCTATTCAAAATGGGTTTGATTATCCACTTGGGATTCATCATTTAAAAAGGGGCAGATCGGCTTTCATCTAGGAAGCTACTCACCGTCTGGAAGGGAGGTTCACCCTTGTAACAAAAGGGTTTCACCTATTTAAAGGAGATTGGCTATCCTCTATGCGGGGACTCACCATCTAAAACACGGATCGGCTTTCATCTAGGAAGCTACTCACCGTCCGGAAGGGAGGTTCACCCTTGTAACAAAGGGGTTTCACCTATTTAAAAGAGATTGGCTATCCTCTATGAAGGGACTCACCATCTAAAACACAGATCGGCTTTCATCTAGGAAGCTACTCACCGTCCGGAAGGGTGCCATCTAAGGACCTAGGTTGACTAGTGTACCTACTGAAGCTCAAACCCTATTTCAAAATTTTCTAAAATGCAGATCGGCTTTCATCTAGGAAGCTACTCACCGTCCGAGAGGGTGTCATTCGAGGACCTAGGTTGACTAGTGTACCTACGTGAAGCTCAAACCCTATTTCAAATTTTTTAAAATGCGAGATCGGCTTTCATCTAGGAAGCTACTCACCGTCCGAGAGGGTGCCATCTCGAGGACCTAGGTTTACTAGTGTACTTACAGAAGCTCAAACCCTATTTCAAATTTTCTAAAATGCAGATCGGCTTTCATCTAGGAAGCTACTCACCGTCCGAGAGGGTGCCATCTGAGGACCTAGGTTGACTAGTGTACCTACTGAAGCTCAAACCCTATTTCAAATTTTCTAAAATGCAGATCGGCTTTCATCTAGGAAGCTACTCACCGTCCGAAAGGGTGCCATCCGAGGACCTAGGTTGACTAGTGCACCTACAGAAGCTCAAACCCTATTTCAAATTTTTTAAAATGCAGATCGGCTTTCATCTAGGAAGCTACTCACCGTCTGAAAGGGAGGTTCACCCTTGTAACAAAGGGGTTTCACCTATTCAAAAGAGATTGGCTATCCTCTATGAAGGGACTCACCATCTAAAACACAGATCGGCTTTCATCCGGGAAGCTACTCACCGTCTGGAAGGGAGGTTCACCCTTGTAACAAAGGGGTTTCACCTATTTAAAAGAGATTGGCTATCCTCTATGCGGGGACTCACCATCTAAAACACAGATCGGCTTTCATCTAGGAAGCTACTCACCGTCCGAGAGGGTGCCATCTGAGGACCTAGGTTGACTAGTGTACCTACTGAAGCTCAAACCCTATTTCAAATTTTCTAAAATGCAGATCGGCTTTCATCTAGGAAGCTACTCACCGTCCGAGAGGGTGCCATTTGAGGACCTAGGTTTACTAGTGTACCTACAGAAGCTCAAACCCTATTTCAAATTTTCAAAGTTGAGGATCCGAGGACCCGGGGATACCAGAAGACCTGCAGAGAATCAAAGTTAGTCAAATATTTAAAATGTATCTTTTCTGAGGATTTGGGATCACTAGGGAACCCGCAGAAAGTCCAAGTTAATCAAAATTTTAAAATGCAACTTTTCCGAGGATTTGGGGTCACCGGGGAACCTGCAGAAAGTTCAATCAAACATCATTAGAATGACAATTCTAAGTCTTGGGGAGAAACTTAAGAATTCTTAGACAAATTTTCAAAGTGTATTTGCGAAGGAAATGTGTCCAAATCACAATTTCAAATTTCCATCGAGGATGGTTTTTGAATGACACATCCCGAGTGTTCTACAAAAAGGTTGTTTTAAAAGTTTTTCAAAAGATTTTCCTTTATCCAAGAGGGCTTCTCACCATTTGGGAAGGCTTTTCTTGAAATTCAAATATGCTCACAGGAAACCTAACCTTGAGGTTTCGGGATCATTCGAGATGCATACAATCCGACTAATCAGAGAAGGCATTTTAAAAGGGACCGTAGTTCGGGCCAGGTCAAAGGCTTATCAAATGATATTCATTTTAAGGTTTAGAAATGAATTTTGATCGGAAATAGCTTCTTCGGGTCTACAAGTCAAGAACCTTAAAGTCATGATAAGACAGGATTGTACTTACCTCTTTAAACGGTAGCTTCCTGTATGATTTCTTGCATCAACCTGAAACACCTCTTAGATTAGAAAAGTTTTGGTAACAGGTTGTATCTTGGCTTAAGGTGGGCTCTTTAGGAATGGCCATATTTTCAGAAGAGGGGTAAACTTTGGTGATCACCTTGACATTTTTACCAGCATTCATTTGCTTTTGCAATAGATTCATGATCATTCTTTCTTCAATTGACTTTGAGGATTTTCCTCTTTTCATCTTGATGATTTTTCATTAAGATTTGCCCCTTTTCGGGGTGCTCTCTTGGGCTTTGGCCTTGCTTTTACCAGACAGTTTGCTTTTTCCGGCCGTTTCAATCTTTATCATTTTTTGCATTGAGTGGCTCTTTTCGAGACCAGTATCAAAAATTCTTCTGATCATGCTTTTTGACTCATTGCTGGTTATTCCTTTGTTTGCCCCAGTGTAGGGAGGTGATCACCAACAAGGGTTTAGAAATGAATATTCAAAGGCTCAAATTGGCTTAACAAAGTTCAAGTGTTTGGGGATACAGAAATGAAATGCTTTTCTTCACTTTGAGGTGTTCCAAGTCTCTCGCGTAAATCACCTGAAGCTATCACAAAAAGATTGATGCAGGTTAGCACAATAAAGTCTTACACGATCTTTTCTCCGAGGAATCATCCGATGAACCTCCAAATATGCCCCAGTGTGGGGTGTTTCTTGACAGGGTTATATTCATAAAATTCTCCCTTTTGGCTCGGATTGGTTATCAAGGGGTATAAATGTGTATGGATGATTTTGAAATGGAAATGCCTTTCATCATTTCGATCCATGTAATCATCGCGAATAATCCCTATGTCCCGAGATTAAGCTCTTTCTCTCTGCCACTCTCACTCATCACTCAAGTGCATCGGGGACGTGTTTGAGGATAATGTCCGCCTCTTTTCATCTGAAGGATTATCCTCTTGAAAAGCTTTCAAAACATGCCCTTTTACAGAAACTCAGGGCGTTTTCATCAAAATTCATCATTTGCAACAAGTTCTCGTCGAAAGATATATTCAAAAGATATTTTTGTAACTTGAAAGGAAAGTTTCTTTGAAAGAGCCTTATGGCTTTACAAATCAAAAGTTTTTTAAATCTTAAGCATGATAGTGTATGAAGGTATTTCATAAAGGAGGAGAACCTCAAACCTGTATTCTTCAAATATTGACTTTCGTTTCCTGTAAAAATAAAAGGAAGCAATCATTTCAAAGACATTCAAAATTTCCAATCCTCAAGCGACTTCTTCTCATCTCCTTCGGATACCGACTCCCGTTTCCTGTAAAAACAAAAGGAATCAATCGGTTAAAGATGTTCAAAATTTCAAATCCCGAAGCGACTTCTTCTCATCTCCTTCGGATACCGACTCCCGTTTCCTGTAAAAACAAAAGAAATCAATCAGTTAAAGATGTTCAAAATTTCAAATCCCGAAGCGACTTCCTCCTGTCTTCTTCGGATGTTGACTCCCGTTTCCCGTAAAAACAAAAGGAAACAATCGGTTCAAAGACATTCAAAATTTCCAATCCCGAAGCGACTTCTTCTCATCTCCTTCGGATACTGACTCCCGTTTCCCGTAAAAACAAAAGGAATCAATCAGTTAAAGATGTTCAAAATTTCAAATCCCGAAGCGACTTCCTCCTGTCTTCTTCGGATGTTGACTCCCGTTTCCTGTAAAAACAAAAGGAAACAATCGGTTCAAAAACATTCAAAATTTCCAATCCCGAAGCGACTTCTTCTCATCTCCTTCGGATGCTGACTCCCGTTTCCTGTAAAAACAAAAGGAATCAATCAGTTAAAGATGTTCAAAATTTCAAATCCCGAAGCGACTTCCTCCTGTCTTCTTGAGATGTTGACTCCCGTTTCTCTGCAAGGTTCTTCGTGATTCCCAGTTCACCTGCAAAATACAAACGTATGCAAATGCATGTATGCAAATGTCATGCGAATGCAAAACTTTATGTGACTCGGATCTGCTCATCAATCGCTCCGAAGCTCAATTTTATTTCAAGGGTAATATCTCTTCACGGCGTACGCATTTACTGGTCTTGCCAATTCTTCCCCATCCATGTTTACAAGTATAAGAGCTCCCCGGGATAAGACCTTCTGAATCACGTAGGGGCCTTCATAATTTGGCGTAAACTTGCCTCCCGGGTGTTAGGCATTTGGGAGCATTTTCTTCACAATCGGCATCCCTGCTTCAAAATTTCTAGGCCTGACATTCTTGTTAAAAGCTCTGGCCACTTTTTTTTGGTAGCTTTGACCATGACAGATAGCCCTTAATCGCTTTTCATCAATCAAATTCAATTGTTCGTGTCTCTGTTGGTTCCACTCATCTTCTGAGAGTTCAACTTGAGAAAGGATCCTTAAAGAGGGGATTTCCACCTCTCTTGGTAGGACTGCTTCCATATCGTATACCAAAGAGTAGGGAGTTGCCCCGGTTGAGGTACGAATTGAAGTTCGATAAACCATGAGAGCATATGGCAATCTCTCATGCCGGTCTCGATATTTTTCAGCAGTTTTGGCCAATATCTTCTTGATGTTCTTGTTTGCCGCTTCCACAACTCCATTCATTTGTGGGCGATAAGGTCAAGAATTAAGGTATCGTACCTTAAATTGTTCCAATAGTTGATCGACAACCTTGTTGTTCAAATTGGAACCGTTATACGTGATGATGGCTCTTGGTATTCCATATCTTGAGATGATATCCCTCTTGATGAATTTACCTACGTTGTTTGCGGTGACATTGGCATATGAGCTGGCTTCAATCCATTTGGTGAAGTAGTCAATAGCCACCAAAAAAAAACGATGCCCGTTTGAGGCATTTGGGTTGATAGGGCCAATCATATCAATTCCCCACATGCAGAATGGCCAAGGTTCTGACATTTGATGTAGCTCAGTTGGTGGCGCATTTATCCTGTCGCCGTATACCTGACATTGATGACAGGATCTAACATCTTTGGTTGCAATCTGACTCGATAGTCATCCAATAATACCCGAGTCTCATGATCTTCTTGGCGAGGAGGTGACCATTCATATGCGGTCCACATTCTCCTTTATGAATCTCCTTCATAATGAGATTTGCTTCTTTGGAATTTACGCACCTCGGTAGGACTGAATCAAAGGATCTCTTGTATAGGATCCGTCCGGCGAGGAAAAATTTAGATGCCATCTTGCTGATGTACTTTTTATCTTACGGTTGGTTTGTCTTGTGGGAATTCGCCCTTCAGCAGATAATTCTTGATGTCATGATACCATGGTTCTTCATCGGGTTCTTCTTCAATGGCCATGCAATATGCGGGTTGCTCTAGGATGTCAATCCTTAACGGCTCTATCTCAAGGCCATCTTGTACTTGTAACATGGGCGATAGTGTGGCCAGAGCATCCGCGAAGTGATTACGAGTTTTTGGCGGATATTCAAAAGTGATCTCTTCAAAATGTTGGATTAACTCTTCAAGATACTTATGATAAGGAATAAGTTTGGGATCCTTTGTCTTCCACTCCCCTTGGGTTTGTAAGATAATCAGCATGGAATCTTCATATACTAGTAGCTTCTTCACCTTTAATGATATGGCCAATTGTAACCCAAGTATGCGGGCTTCATATTCAGAAATGTTATTGGTGCACGGAAACACCAATTTAGCTGAAACTGGATAATGTTGATCTTCAGGGGATATCTGAACTGCACGATCCAGTGAGGTTCATTGCGCCGTCAAAATACATCGTCAATATGTCTTCGGATATGTTCAAAATTTGACCTCCCTTGTTTTGCTCGGAAACGTCTTTAGGAGGATTCTCGGCTAGCATGTCCGCAATTGCTCTTCCCTTGACAGACTTTTGGGAAGAGGTTTTGATATCGAACTCGAAAGCGAGTATTTGCCATTTAGCCATCTTTCCTAACAATGTTGGTTTCTCCAAAAGGTATTTGATGGGGTCATTCTCGGTGACCAGTTCTATATGGTAATGCAGCGTATCTTGCCTCAATCTGTGGAGGATCCAAACCAATGCTACGCAAGTCCTTTCCCGCTTTGGGTATTTGGCTTGAGATGTTGTGAACTTTTTGCTCAAATAATATATGGCCCTCTCTTTACGATCCTTGGGGTTAGTTTGGGCAAGTAAAGCTCCCAAGGATTCATCATTAACTATCGGATATAGAGTTAAAGGAATGTTAGGGATAGGAGGTACCAACACTGGAGGTTGTACCAAATATTCCTTGATCTTCTCAAACGCTTGTTGGCATTCTGAATCCCATTTCACCTTTGCGCCTTTCTTCGGGAGCTTGAAAAGGGGTTTAGCCGTTTCTGATAGTTGAGATATAAATCTGGATATATAATTCAATCTTCCCAGTAGACCCCTTACTTCTTTGACAGTAGAAGGAGTCCCTATTTCCCATATGGCTTTGATCTTGGAAGGGTCAATTTCAATACCACGACTGCTCACTACAAACCCTAGCAGCTTTCCGGATCTTGCGCTAAATACGCATTTCGCGGGATTCAACTTGAGCTTATACTTTCTCAATCGATCGAATAATTTCTTTAGCACTTTAACATGGTCTTCTCCAGGTTTGGACTTGGCAATCATATCGTCCACATAGACCTCAATCTCCTTATGTATCATGTCATGAAAAAGGGTCACCATAGCCCTTTGATATGTCGCCCCTGCATTTTTCAATCCAAAGGGCATTTACCTTATAACAGAAGGTTCCCCATTGTGTAGTGAATGAGGTCTTGATCTTATCTTCTTCCTTCAACATGATCTGATTATATCCCGAGAATCCGTCCATAAAGGAGAACAAATCAAAGCCCACGGTACCGTCAACGAGTACATCGATGTGCGGTAGAGGAAAATCGTCTTTCGGATTGGCTTTGTTCAAATCCCGATAATCCACGCATATTCTAATTCTCCCATCCTTCTTCTTTCTTGGTACGATGTTGGCGACCCAATCGGCATATGGGACTGCCTCGATAAATCCAACTTTAAGGAGCTTCATCACCTCTTCCTTGATTTTATCTCGCGGTTCGGGATTCATTCTTACGGGCGATTGATTTACTAGTGTGCAAGAAGGATTTGTGGGCAGAGCATGTTCCACGATTTCACGATCTAAACCCGGCATGTCAGCATATGACCAGGCGAATATATCTTGATATTCTTTGAGCAAAGCCTTCATTCTTAAAACATCTGCTGTAGACAGGTGTCCTCCTATTTTCACTTCCTTGACGCTGTCAGAATCTCCCAAATTAATAGTGATGGGTTCTTCGGAGATAGGGGGTTCAGATTCTTCAAAACAATCCCATTCTTTCTTGATATCACTCACATCAACCTCGTCTATATCAACTTTGCATGTATAATCATCGAGCTGATCTGAGTCACATATTAACTTGTTATGTATGGGTGTGATGACATGCCTGAAATGCACCATGAAAGGTTAGTATTCAAAGATGATAAAAATTGAAGGATGCATGATTTTTATCATGAAAACATTTTTCAAATTCCAATTTTTAGACAAAGAAAGGAGAACTAGTCCACGATCTTTCGGACATCCCGGTTCTCAAAAGCTATTTAAAACCCAAGATCATATGGCGGATCGGGCCTCAAGTTTTCATGGTAGAATCAATTGTCATCATCAAACCAATCCGTTGCTCCATATGTACGTAATCAAATTTGTGATGATTTTCATTAATAGGCGTGACTAATGACAGTACAATATCGCACTTCTTGGATCACGATACGAGATCCAAAGGGTGCTAAAGAAGAAAGGAATTAAAAACGAATGCAATAATCAAAATGCATTAAAAGATAAAGTTCGGAAGGAGCCATTTACTCGGGGGTGGGGGAAATCATTCTCCGGCCACTCGATGATCGAGTGCACCCGATTATCCGGGAACGGGTTGAATAGGTCCGGCTCTGAATCCTCGGAGATGTCCTCATCTTCCAGCCATTTGCCACCCCTAGAAAATACCTCAGATAGGTGACTTAGGAACATCTTCCCTCTAGCCTTCCATGCATTGGTGCCTATAAAACGGCCACCTTGGTGTCCATGGCGTCCACGGTCTCCATAACACTTGTTTCGACCTCGGCCTCGACTCGTGTTATTCTTCACTATTCCGTTATAACCCGGACCAACCTTGTGGTCATTTGAGCTCAAATTTAGAGGGTTAAGGATTCCCTGACGAAGAGGTTAACGAGCCGATCCTCCTCTTTTATAAATTTTATAGGACCCCCGGTTGTCGGCGGGGTATTTTTTTAAGGATCGCGGGTCTCTCCTAAGACCCATTACTCGAATCGCGATGTCGGGTAAAATTTATCAAATATCGAAATTGACCTTGTGTGGTCGGGTGGCATGTGCGAGATGTACATGCAATTTGGAGTCGCCACCGATCGATTTATTGGAATGTACGATCGGAAAACCTTACCGAGCGGTCGGGAGAAACCGTTCGGTTCCGCCAAAACCAGAGATTTTGGGTCGGGGGACTTGGTTACGCCAAATTTTATATTTGACGCCCTTTCGGTTACCGATGTTGATTGTTTTTCTAACCTAAGAATTCATACAGATGTAATATCGGGTGAGGTAGGCCCTAACAATTCTAAGTTTTCATGCGGATGGGAATTTTCTATCCTAATCAATCACAATCAGAAAAATTAATGCGCAATCAAAATCATTACAAGCAATCAAATCAATCAATCACGGTTTGATATGTCTAAAATGGCCCTATCGGCCCACACAAAAATCAATTTTGGATTTCGGGGTGATTTGGTGAAAATTTGGGGGGCGGAAGGCCTAGAAGGGTAGAAAGGTCATTTTTGGGAGTCGGGACCCGAAAATCACAAAATCGAGGTCGGGCCAGTTGAATGTGGCCATTTCCCATTTTTTGTGATTTTATGGAATTTTTCTAATTTTTTTCTATTTTTTTGGAATTTTTATTTATTTTTCAAAAATATTGGAAATTTTCCAGATTGAAATTAATCGACCCTCGAAGTCTCAAAATTTTCGATCCAGACTTTATGAGTCCCGAATCGATCTAGGAATTTTTAGAAATTTTTTGTGAAAATTTGGGAATTTTTATGAATTTTTTAGGTATTTTTGCAATTTTTTGGATTTTTTTGGAAATTTCTTTTTTATTATTTATTATTTTTTTATTAATGAACCGGACCGGGTCAAACCGGTCAACGGTCGGTCAACCCGGTCCGACCCCCTGTAGACCCGCTCGGACCCTATACGGTGCCGTATGTATACTATTCTATTTATTTTTGATTTTTCTAAAACATTTTCCTAATATCCGAATATATCAAAATGGAATGGACGGCTGGGATCAATCTGCGGATCAATCTCGGCCGTCGATCCTCGCCTAGGTGAAACGACGTCGCCTCCGGTCTCCTAATGAAACGACGCCACATCACTCGAATTAAGCGGACGGCCACGATTAGATCCCGAGACTTCATCACGGCCGTCGATACGCTCAACTATAAAACGATACCGTATCACCCAAAGGACGCGGACGGTCACGATTTCCCCTAAATCTAATCTGAACCGTCCATCTCATCTAAACCAAAACGACGCCGCACGAGTTAAATACACGGACGGCCACGATCAATCCTAGACTTAATCTGGGCCGTCAAACCTATCTAAAGACAAAACGACGCCGCATATCCCTAAGCTAAATGACACCGTTTATGAATTTTTTTAATAAACGAATATATATAAAACGATCCAACGGCTGAAAATCAAATTCATCGATTAATCTCAGCCGTTGGATCGGATCTGAGTCGCCCCACTCGCGCCAACGGCCGAGCCGACTCGAATCCTAGCCGGCCCTATCACACGACGACACCTAGGCCATTTGACACGTTGACTATGCCACATCGGTCGTCTTCTTCACAGCGACGACGCAGAACGGACGGCCGAGGCTTCCCGGCGAGATCCGACGGTGAAACCTCGGCCGATCGATCCCAAATCAACACCAAACGACTCGACTAAAACTCCGGATCAACATATCCTAAGATCAAACAATTCCAACGGCTAAATCGCGCGAATCAACTATGTACGATCATGGCATCTCGGACTTCAACCAAGCATTATCGAGCATAACTATCTAATTAAAGCTTCAGGCACACTCAGAGTGAGTTCGGAAGACTTACCTCGGGTTCGGATTGAACCCGCAGTAGCTGGATTCGTCCGGTCGAAGTCCGACCGGGTCGCGGAATGTTGAAGGCTCGACTCGGGGTTTTCATGCGAGGTTAATGCAAAATGAAGACGCGATCGTGATCAGCAATGCACAAGGACAAAAACGCACACAAAAATTGCAAGGATCGTGCATGAATCGGTGAGATGCCATAGACGCACAAGAAGATAATCGCAAGCTCGGCTCACCCGATTTGGACGATTCAAGCGGATCGAGCTGGTGCGATCAACTCGCCCGAGCTTGGAGGAAGTTCCGGTGATGATCCGCCGCGCCGATTTGGCCTGGATTCGCCGGGCCGAAGTCGCGCAGTTCTGAGTTGAACTCCGGCGAAGACGTCGCCTGACAGCGTCTCTCTCTAACTCTCTCGCTTTCTCTCTCTATTCGGTTCTCGGACGAGCACGAATGAACTTTTTCTTCGCGAATATTCTCCCGAGCCTTTTATACTAACTTTCAAATTTTTGGCGCGTCGGGCAAGGTTGAGTCGATGACGATTACACGTGTTTGTCACGTGATTTTTGGTCACCGGAGGTCGGACGGAGACGGCAATCACCACATATTCCGTTTAGTCCTCCGTTAGTCGCGAATTGAGCTCAAATTTGTGTATTTTTGCGAAGTGTTGATTTTTGTGTGCGCCGAGCCTTTGACCGGCCGCTCCGCCGTACTCCGGCGGCCATTGGCCACGCCGCCGGTGCCAATCGACGCGTAATCACCTGCATAACAAAAACCCTCTATCAATTGAATCAATTAGGGTTGAATTGGCTCTCAATTTGGTGATCAAAATTCACTTCCAAATCTGCAAAATGGCGCGCCTGAGCTGGGGAAGACGACACTGTTTGGACCGGTCCAACCGGCGGTCAGACCCGTCCGAACCGGTTCAGACAGTGGATTTTGTGCAATTTTCAAAATTAATCAAAATTTACTAAGAATTTTTGCAATTAAACCTCAAAATTGGACTTAGGGGCCTGGATATTATCTATAAATGCAATTTTGCCCAAAAGTTCTTATCAATTTGCACAAAAACCCCAATTTTTTTCAATTCGCCCAAATTGGGGAAAACTTCAATTGAGTATCAATTTGATAAAATTGGACTATGAGACCCATCCCAATCGATTCAAAATGTGTCAAAACCTTAGGGGTAACCCAATTGTGTATAGAAAGTTCCTCAATTGAAAGTAATTTCAAAGATTGCAAATTGAGGGACTAAATCGCAAATATTTTGGGGATTTTGTGCAATCTGTGCAATTCGCGCAATTTAGGGTGCAATTGATCAAATTGAAGTTCAAAGGGACCACAATTGAATGTCTAGACTCCAAATGTGCAAAAATTGCAAATAAAATGACTCAATTTGTATTTTTTATGCAAATTCAACTCTAGGCATTGTGAAGAAACACCTAAAATTGAACTCAATTTTCAATTTTTCTTGAGTTCAATATGAAAAGAGAATTAAAATAAAAATATTGGACATTTTTCTGTATTTTTGTGACCTCGAAAAGTATTTTTTTATGAATTTTCAAGTATTTTCCTATTTTCCGAAAATATTAAAAAAAAGCGAAAAATATGAAAAATTATTTTTTGTTCCAAATTGGTTCCTTAGGCTTGGCCAAGGCTTCCAATGTTGATTTTTTAATTTTTTAATTTTTTATGAATTTTTAGTGAATTTTAGAAAATAAAAATAAAAGAAAAATGATTAAAAATCAGGTGTCACCAGTTGCCCCTCTTTGAAAGTAGTCTCGATTAGAGATTGCTTTCAAAGACAAGGTGACACCTGAATCCTTAATCGACTCTGCTAGGGAAAAATCTAAAGAAAATAAGTCTTGACATTCGATTACTTTACCTCTGTCGTTAAAGCTCGGACTACGTGGGGAATTATTTCAGTTCATGCTCATTTATATGAAAGAGAGATAAGAAGAGAGACTTACCTGTGGCTCACCTGTATATGGTTTGAGACTTGTTGATCCGAGGTTTAAAGATTCGGTGTATGGAATTACCTTTGGATGAACGGCGAGATTTGCAATGGTTAGCGTTAGTCCGGTGTCGAGTGGTGATTTGAAGACTTAGGAGGGAGGTTCACCCTTGTAACAAAGGGGTTTTACCTATTCAAAATGGGTTTGACTATCCACTGGGGACTCAACATTTTTAAAAAAAGGGGCAGATCGGCTTTTATCTAGGAAGCTACTCACCGTCCGGAAGGGGAGGTTCACCCTTGTAACAAAGGGGTTTCACCTATTTAAAAGAGATTGGCTATCCTCCATGCGGGGACTCACCATCTAAAAAGCAGATCGGCTTTCGTCTCTCCAGCTACTCACCGTCAGAGAGGGGAGGTTCACCCTTGTAACAAAGGGGTTTCACCTATTTAAAAGAGATTGGCTATCCTCCATGCGGGGACTCACCATCTAAAAAGCAGATCGGCTTTCATCTCTCCAGCTACTCACCGTCTGAGGGGGAGGTTCACCCTTGTAACAAAGGGGTTTCACCTATTTAAAAGAGATTGGCTATCCTCCATGCGGGGACTCACCATCTAAAAAGCAGATCGGCTTTCGTCTCTCCAGCTACTCACCATCTGAGGGGGAGGTTTACCCTTGTAACAAAGGGGTTTCACCTATTTAAAAGAGATCGGCTATCCTCCATGCGGGGACCCACCATCTAAAAAGCAGATCGGCTTTCGTCTCTCCAGCTACTCACCGTCCGAGAGGGTGCCATTCGAGGACCTAGGTTGACTAGTGTACCTACGGAGCTCAAACCCTATTTCAAATTTTCAAATAAGCGGATCGGCTTTCGTCTCTCCAGCTACTCACCGTCCGAGAGGGTGCCATTCCGAGGACCTAGGTTGACTAGTGTACCTACGTGAGCTCAAACCCTATTTCAAATTTTCAAATAAGCAGATCGGCTTTCGTCTCTCCAGCTACTCACCGTCCGAGAGGGTGCCATCCGAGGACCTAGGTTGACTAGTGTACCTACTGAGCTCAAACCCTATTTCAAATTTTCAAATAAGCGAGATCGGCTTTCGTCTCTCCA
The DNA here is from genome assembly GCF_020921035.1 of Rhodamnia argentea. NCBI lineage: Eukaryota > Viridiplantae > Streptophyta > Magnoliopsida > Myrtales > Myrtaceae > Rhodamnia > Rhodamnia argentea. The sequence continues at coordinate 11,604,549 of NC_063155.1, forward strand.
GGCTACTCACCGTCCGAGAGGGTGCCATCCGAGGACCTAGGTTGACTAGTGTACCTACGAGCTTAAACCCTATTTCAAATTTTCAAATAAGCGAGATCGGCTTTCGTCTCTCCAGCTACTCACCGTCCGAGAGGGTGCCATCTGAGGACCTAGGTTAACTAGTGTACCTACAGAGTTCAAACCCTATTTCAAATTTTCAAATAAGCGGATCGGTTTTCGTCTCTCCGGCTACTCACTTGTCCGAGAGGGTGCCATTCGAGGACCTAGGTTGACTAGTGTACCTACGGAGCTCAAACCCTATTTCAAATTTTCAAATAAGCGGATCGGTTTTCGTCTCTCCAGCTACTCACCGTCCGAGAGGGTGCCATCCGAGGACCTAGGTTGCCTAGTGTACCTACAGAGTTCAAACCCTATTTCAAATTTTCAAAGTTGAGAATCCGAGGACACGGGGATGCCAAAAGACCTGCAGAGAATCCAAGTTAATCGAATTTTAAAATGCAACTTTTCTGAGGATTTGGGGTCACCGGGGAACCTGCAGAAAGTTCAATCAAATATCAATAGAATGACAATTTTAAGTTCTTGGGAGAAATTTAAGAATTCGGGACAAATTTTCAAAAATATTTGTGAAGGAAATGTATCCAATCACATGTTCACATTTTCACTGGGGATGGATTTTGAATGACGACATCCTGAGTGTTCCACAAAAAGGTTGTTTTAAAAGTTTTTCAAAAGGGTTTTCCTTCATCCAAGAGGGCTTCTCACCATTTGGGAAGGTTTTTCTTGAAATTCAAATCTGCTCACGGAAAACCTAACCTTGAGGTTTCGGGATCATTCGAGATGCATACGATCTGACTAATCGGAGAAGGCATTTTAAAGGGACCGTAATTCGGAGCCAGGTCAAAGGCTCATCAAAGGATATTTATTTTGAGGCTTAGAAATGAATTTTGATCCGAAATAGCTTCTTCGGGTCTACAAGTCAAGAACCCTGAAGTCATGATAAGACAGGATTGTACTTACCTCTTTAAGCGGTAGCTTCTGTATGATTTCTTGCATCAACCCGAAACACCTCTTAGATCGGAAAAGTTTTGGTGACGGGTTGTATCTTGGTTTAAGGTGGGCTCTTTAAGAATGGCCATATTTTCAAAAGAGGGGTGAACTTTGGTGATCACCTTGACATTTTTCCCAAGCATTCATTTGCTTTTGCAATAGATTCATGATCATTTTTGTTCAATTGACTTTGAGGATTTTCTTCTTTTCATCTTGATGATTTTTCCTCGGGATTTGCCCCTTTTCGGGGTGCTCTTTTCATGGGCTTTGGCCTTGCTTTTACCAGGCACTTTGCTTTTTCTAGCCCTTTCATTCTTCATCATTTTCGCATTGATTGGCTCTTTTGAGACCAAGCATCAAAATTCTTCCGATCATGCTTTTTGACTCATTGCTGGTAATTCCTTTGTTTGCCCCAGTGTAGGGAGGTGATCACCAACAAGGGTTTAGAAATGAACATTCAATGGCTCAAATTGGCTCTTCAAAGGGTAAGTGTTTGGGGATATAGAAATGAAGTGCTTTTCTTCACTTTGAGGTGTTCCAAGTCTTTACCAGAAATCACCCGAAGCTATCACAAAAAGATTGATACAAGTTAGCACAATAAAGTCTTACCCGATCTTTTCTCCAAGGAATCATCCAATGAACCTCCAAATATGCCCCGGTGTGGGGTGGTTCTTGACAGGGTTATATTCATAAAATTCTCCCTTTTGGCTCGGATTGGTTATCAAGGGATATAATTGTGTATGGATAATTTTGAAATGGAAATGCCTTTCATCATTTCGGTCCACGTAATCACCGCGAATGATCCCTACGTCCCAAAATTAAGCTCTTTCGCTCTATCACTCTCACTCATCGCTCAAGTGTATCGGGGACATGTTTGAGGATAATGCTTGCCTCTTTTCATCGAAGGATCGGTCTTTTGAAAAACTTTCAAAACATGCCCTTTTATAGAAACTCAAGGCGTTTTTATCAAAATTCATCGTTTGCAAAAGTTTTCATCAAAAGGTTTATTCAAAAGATGTTTCTGTAATTTGTAAGGAATATTTCTTTGAAAGGGCTTTGTAGCTTCACGAATCCAAAATTTTTTAAATTTTTAAGCATGACAGTGTATGAAAATACTTTGTAAAGAAGAGAACCTCAAACCTGTCTTCTTCAAATATTGACTTCCGTCCCCTGTAAAAACAAAAGGGAAACAATCGAGTTCAAGACATTTAAAATTTTAAGTTCCGAAGCGATTTCTTCTTGTCTCCTTCGGACGTTGACTCCCGTTTCCTGTAAAAACCAAAGGAAACAAATCAGTTCAAAGATATACGAAATTTTCAAATCCCGGAGCGACTCCTTTCTACCTCCTTCGGATGTCGACTCCCGTTTCCTGTAAAAACAAAAGGAAACAAATCAGTTAAAGATATTCAAAATTTATAATCCAAAATACCAGGTAACTTCCCTGTCTTGATCGGTTGCTCTGCAAAGTTCTTCATGATTCCCAGTCCACCTACAAAATACGGACATATGCAAATGCATGTATGCAAATGTCATGCGAATGCAAAATCTTATGTGACTCAGATCTGCTCATCAATTGCTCAAGCTCAATTTTATTTCAAGGATAATATCTCTTCACGGCATCCGAATTCACTGGACTTGCCAATTCTTCTCCATCCATGTTTACAAGTATAAGAGCTCCTCCGGATAAGACCTTTTGAATCACGTAAGGGCCTTCATAATTTGGCATGAATTTGCCTCCTGGATGTTGGGCATTTGGGAGCATTTTCTTCACAACTAGCATCCCTGTTTCAAAATTCCTAGGTTTAACCTTCTTGTTAAAAGCTCTGGCCACTTTCTTTCGGTAGCTCTGACCATGACAGATAGCCCTTAATCGCCTTTCATCAATCAAATTTAACTGTTCATGTCTCTGCCGGTTCCACTCCTCTTACGTGAGCTCTACCCGAGATAGAATCCTTAAAGAGGGGATTTCCACCTCTACTGGTAGGACTGCTTCCATACCGTATACCAAAGAGTAGGGAGTTGCCCCGGTTGAAGTACGTATTGAAGTTCGATAAGCCATAAGAGCATATGGCAATCTTTCGTGCCAATCTCTATACTTCTCAGCAGTCTTGGCCAATATCTTCTTGATGTTCTTGTTTGCCGCTTCCACAGCTCCATTCATTTGCGGGCGGTAAGATGAAGAATTAAGGTGTCGTACCTTAAATTGCTCCAATAGGTGATCGACTACCTTGTTGTTCGGATTAGAGCCATTGTTTGTAATGATGGCTCTTGGAATCCCATATCTTGAGATGATATCTCGCTTGATGAATTTGGCCACACTATTCGCAGTGACATTGGTATATGAGCTAGCTTCAATCCATTTGGTGAAATAATCAATAGCCACCAAAATAAAGCGATGTCCGTTGGAGGCCTTCGGGTTGATAGAGCCAATCATATCAATTCCCCACATGCAGAATGGCCTTGGTTCTGACATTTGATGTAGCTCGGTTGGCGACGCATTTATCCTGTCGCCGTATACCCGACATTGATGACGGGATCTAACATGCTGGTTACAATCCGACTCGATAGTCATCCAAGAATACCCGAGCCTCATAATCTTCTTGGCGAGGAGGTGGCCATTCATATGCGGTCCGCATTCTCCTTCATGAATCTCTTTGATAATGAGATTTGCTTCTTTGGAATTCACGCACCTCAATAAGAGCGAGTCAAAGGATCTCTTGTATAGGATCTGTCCGCTGAGGAAAAATTTAGATGCCATCTTGCTTATGTACTTTTTATCTTCCGGTTGACTGTCTTGTGGGAATTCGCCCTTCGAAGAGGTAATTTTTAAGGTCATGATACCACGGTTCTTCATCGGGCTCTTCTTCAATGACCATGCAAGTATGCTTTGGTTGCTCCAAGATGTCAATTCTCAACGGTTCTATCTCAAGGCCATCTTGCACTTGTAACATTGCTGATAATGTGGCCGAGCATCAGCAAAGTGATTCGAGTTCTTGGCGGATATTCGAAAGTGATCTCTTCAAAGTGTTGGATCGATTTTCTAGGTATTTATGATAAGGAATAAGCTTGGGATCCTTCGTCTTCCACTCTCCTTGAGTTTGTAAAATAATCAGCATGGAATCTCCATATACCAAGTAGCTTCTTCACCTTTAATGATATGGCCAATTGTAACCCAAGAATGCAGGCTTCATATTCAGAAATATTGTTGGTGCAGGGGAATACCAACTTGGCTGAAACCGGATAATGTTGATCTTCGGGGGATATCAAAACCGCCCCATGCACGATCCAAGTGAGGTTCACTGCGCCATCGAAATACATTGTCCATTTGTCTTCGGATATGTTCGGAATTTGACCTCCTTTGTTTCGCTCTAAAACATCCTTAGGAGGATTCTCGCCCAAGATGTCAGCAATTCCTCTTCCCTTGACGGACTTTTGGGGAGAGGTTTTGATATCGAACTCGAAAGCAGTATTTGCCATTTAGCCATCTTTCCTAACAATGTTGGTTTCTCCAAAAGGTACTTGATAGGGTCATTTTCGGTGACCGAGTTCTATATGATAATGCAGGCGTATACGCCTCAATTTGTGGAGGACCCAAACCAATGCTACGCAAGTTCTTTCCACTCTTGGGTACTTGGCTTCGGATGTTGTAAACTTTTTGCTCAAATAATATATGGCCCGCTCTTTACGATCCTTGGGGTTAGTTTGGGCAAGTAAAGCTCCCAGGGATTCATCATTAAGCGTCGGATATAGAGTTAGAGGAATGTTAGGGATAGGAGGTACCGATCTTGGAGGTCGTACCAAATATTCCTTGATCTTCTCAAATGCTTGTTGACATTCTCGCATCCCATTTCACTTTTGCACCTTTCTTTAGCAGCTTGAAGAAGGGTTTCCTTTTTTCGACAGGTTGGGATATGAATCTGGATATATAATTCAACCTTCTAAGTAGGCCCCTTATTTCCTTGACAGTGGAAGGAGTTCCTATTTCCCATATGGCTTTAATCTTGGAAGGGTCAATTTCAATACCACGGCTGCTCACCACGAATCCTAACAGCTTTCCGGATCTTGCGCCAAATACGCATTTTGCCGGATTCAACTTGAGCTTATACTTTCTCAATCGATCAAATAACTTCTTCAGCACTTTAACATGGTCTTCTCCAGGCTTGGACTTGGCAATCATATCGTCCACATAGACCTCAATTTCCTTATGTATCATGTCATGAAAAAGGGTTACCATAGCCCTTTGATATGTTGCCCCTGCATTTTTCAATCCAAATGGCATTACCTTGTAATGAGAAAGTTCCCCATTGCGTAGTGAATGAGGTCTTGATCCTATCTTCTTCCTTCGACATGATCCGATTATATCCTGAAAATCCATCCATAAAGGAGAATAATTCAAAGCCCGCGGATCGTCGACGAATACATCAATGTGCGGAAAGGGAAAATCATCTTTCGGACTAGCTTTGTTCAAGTCCCGATAATCCACGCATATTCTAATTCTCCCATCTTTTTTCTTAATCGGTACGATGTTGGCGACCCAATCAGCATATGGGACGGCCTCGATAAATCCAACCTTAAGGAGCTTCATCACCTCTTCCTTGATTTTATCTCGGTTCGGGATTCATTCTTACGGGCGATTGATTTGCTGGTGTGCAAGAAGGATTCGTGGGCGAGCATGCTCCACAATTTCACGATCTAGACCCGGCATGTCAGCATATGACCGGGGCGAAGATATCTTGATATTCTTTGAGCAATGCCATCATTCTTAAAACATCTCGCTCGTGCACAAGTGCCCTCCTATTTTCACTTCCTTAATGCGGTCGAGAATCCCCCAAATTAATAGTGATAGGTTCTTCGGAAATAGGAGGCTTAGATTCTTCAAAACAATCCCATTCTTTCTTGATATCGCTCACATCAACCTCGTCTATATCAACTTCGCATGCATAGTCATCGAGCTGATCCGAGTCACATATTAACTTGTTATGTATGGGTGGGATGACATGCCCGAAATGCACCATGAAAGGTTAGTATTCAAAGATGATAAAATTGAAGGATGCATGATTTTTATCATGAAAACATTTTTCAAATTCCAATTTTTTTTAGACAAAGAAAGGAGAACTAGTCCACGATCTTCCGGACATCCTGGTTCTCAAAAATTATTTAAAACCCAAGATCATATGGCGGATCGGGCCTCAAGTTTCATGGTAGAATCAATTGTCATCATCGGACCAATCCGTTGCTCCACATGTCCGTAATCAAATTTGTGATGATTTTCATTAATAGATGCAATTAAGAGCAATACAAGATCTGCACTTCCTGGATCACAAAGCATGTGACCCAAAGGGTGCTAAAAAGCGAAAAGCTTGAAAACAAATGCGATAATCAAAATGCATTAAAAGATAAAGTTCAGAAAGAGCTTTTTACTCAAGGGTGGGGAAATCATCGTCCGGCCACTCAATTATCACGTTCACCCGATTATCCAGGAACGGGTTGAATAAGTCCGGCTCTGCATCTTCAGCGATGTCTTCATCTTCCAGCCATTTGCCTCCTTTAGAGAATACCTTGAATAAGGGGTTCGGGAACATTTTTCCTTTGGCCTTCCATGCATCGGTACCTATAAAACGGCCACCTTGGTGTCTACGGCGTCCACGGTCTCCATAACACTTGTTTCGACCTCGGCCTCGACCTGTATTATTCTTCGCTATTCCATTATAACCCGGACCAACCTTGTGGTCATTTGAGCTCAAGTTCGGAGGGTTAAGGATTCCCCGACCGTGTTTCCCTAATTCAGCACCTGGAATAAATCCATTCGAGAGTAGCACTTTTCCCTCCATAGTCGCAGGTCTCGAAAGCTCTGGTATAGCCACCTTTGCATCCGGTGACACGTGCATGACGGATACAATGTCGAAGGTATGATAACTCAGCTCCTCCTCCTTTGAGGGTTCAATGTATGGAATCATCCCTTTTAAAGCGGCTCGATGTCCTGTCTCGCCATGGACGGTGATCAACCGACCCTTGACCACAAATTTTAACTTTTGATGCGGGGAGGAAGGTACCGCTCCGGACACATGAATCCATGGTCTTCCCGGGGAGCAAGGTGAAGGCGCTAGGAATATCCAGTACTTGGAACGGTATAGAGAAAGTCACCGGTCCAATGTCAATGTCCAGCTCAATCTCTCCTACCACATTCTTGGAGACTCCGTCAAATGGCCGGATGGTGGCTTTGGATGTTTTCACAAAATCTTCATTGATCCCCAAGCTTCTCAAAGTGCTCAGAGGACATAGGTTAAAAGCGAGCCATTATCAATCGAACATGAGGAACCTCCTTTCCATGACACCTCACGGCGATGTAGAGAGCTCATTTGTGGACTCGCCCTTCTTTCGGGAAATCTTCATCCGAAAAAGATATCTCGATCTTTTAAGAGGATAGCACCTACGAAGTCCCCCGGTTGTACTTCGTTAATGGTTTTCGGAACATGCACCTCATCCAAAGACCTTCGGGAGGGCATTCTTATGCTTTTCAGAATTTTTGAAGAGATCTAATAAGGAAATGCATGCGGGCATCTTCCTGCAGTTGGTCAACGACCTCATATTCACCGGTCCTCGCACCGATTGCAACTTCTCAACCTCTTCCCGCAGTTGGGTCTTTCTTTTCGGAATCCGCCTCTCTCGGTGGATAACACCTTCCGGATCTCATTATGGCGTCAATCTCGCCCGTTCCATAATCCCAATGCACTGCCTTCGAGTTGTACTCTTCCACAGGCGGTAACTTAATCTTCACCGGTATGATCTTTTCTGGTGATGACGGTTGTTCCGAACTAGAAGCTTCCAAATCCCAGTTATCAACTTTGTCCAAATCAATCACGAAACGAATCGGGGTATCTACCATCCCGATCATTTCGTCCTCATGAACATCTTCGGGGTTATGTTCGGACCTGGTCTTACCAAGCACGACATTTTCTTCATCCGGATCCCTCTCGCCTTTCCTTTCGACTCTTAGGATAATCCCCTCAATTCTCATACCAATTTCCACCGGATGTTGGAATGATGAGTAGGTATATGTATACATGCGGTCAAAGTATTCCGCCGGGAGTGACTTCGATACGAACTCCAGCATTTCTCTCTCCGACAGCGGCGGTTGCACCATCACGGCGTGTTTCTTCCATCTCCTTGCAAAGAGTTCAAAACTCTCGTCTTCACCTTTCCCGATATTCAGCAAATTGGCCTTAGTGAAATAACCCCTAATTCCAGCTTCAAAGTGACGTAAGAAGTGCTCCGATAAATCCTCCCGGCTCGGGACCCGGTCTAGGTCAATTAATCGAAACCATGCTAATGCGGGGCTCGTTAAACTATGTCCGAAATTCCGGATCAGCGTTTCGTCATCTTCATGGTGGCTAACCATTTGGCGAAGATAGTATGATATATGCGCCAGAGGACACCCAGCGCCATTATACTTCGTGCGGAAGACCACTCTTGGGTTCACGCCTTGGGGCGGAACATTTCTTGCTTGGGTGAGTGGCGTAATCAGTTCCTTCAACTCATCCATTTTCTTCGACACATTGTCCCCTTGCTCTTCCAGTAGAGCGATCTTTCGATTTTGTGTATCTATAGCCCGCCGTATCTCCAAAATCTGCATGCTTTCTTCTACCGCCATAGTATTCCTTTTGGTCGTCAATTGCGATAAATCTGCTACCATAGTTGTTAAATGACGCATGTGCGTCTCCAGATTAGTAAGTCGCATATCGACCTCTCGATTCTCCCTGTTCATTCTGAGGGACCGCCCGGTCCTTGACTTCATCGACCGTTCCTACAAATTCTTCACTTTCGGGGTCATCCATTCCTCCCCAACCATCGGGGACTACATCTCCGGAATCAACAAAGAAACTCGGAGGCGCCGAATATAGCACTTTAAAGTTGTAGCCACCACTATCCTCTCCAAGATTATCCACTATCTCGCCCCTCTCTAGGGCCCTTTGCAAAAACCTTCTATCGCCTCGGCGGGCCTTATCCAGACGGATTTCATATTCGTTTATCTCTTCAATTTCTTGGCCATCTTTGATGTTCATCAAATATCCCGAGGGTATTTTTAAAACAGCTCCCCTCGTAGGTTTCATCGCAAATTCTTCGGATAGCATGTCCACCGCCACGTAGGTCCCCTTGAAAGCGACGTCTTCCATTTTTCCTATGATGCCCAAGTTAATCAGCTTTTCTAAGCAAACCTCTTTTTGCTCCCGGGAAATACTTTCTCCTTCCGGGTATTGCGAGGCCAATGTCAAGACATCCCGCATTTTACTCATGTCCACTATGAACTCCGGAACCTCCTCCTCTTCACCTCCAAAGATCACGTTCACCTCGCGATGCTCGGGTAGCGGGTTCGCTGCACATTTGGTTCAGCTTTATCGAACTCTAGAACTTTTCCATCGATCAATGCTTGCACCTTGAACTTCAAAGCGAGACAGGTTGTCCGCGTTATGCCCTCTTTCTCCCATATGGTATATGCACGTCCGGGTCTCATCATACCCAGGAAATCTCGGCGGGTGAGCCCTAGGTGGCTCTTTTGCAACTAGGCGGTTTTCCAGAAGCATTGGTAGTAATTTGGATAAGGGTCGGGGTAGTGGGGTGAAAACAATTTGGTTCTTTTTCCTGAATTCCGGTGGTTTGGAAGCGGTCCAGGAGGATGTTCCTTGGGTAGGGATTGAAGGCGAGAAATTTTCGGGCTTTGGCGGGTTAGGGACAAAAGCTACTTCTCCCGGTTTGCTCCCTATTATCCCTTCTCAAAGGGTATTGGCGTTTAAAAGGCGCCTCGGGTATCTTCTTTTCTCTTAATGCCCACTCGTGGCGCTCCGCCACCTTGATCGGGTGCGCAAATGTCCGACACCCGGAGGTGTTCAGCTTGTCGAAAAATTCAAATGGAAGGGCCTTGAGAAACAGATCTATTAGTTCTTCTTCCCGGACGGGTGGCTTTACTTGCACAGCCGGTGCTCTCCATCTCTGGGCGTAGGCGCGAACGGCCTCGGTCTTTCCTTTTGTAGTTCTCAAAAGGTCTTCTCCAGTAAGGGCAGTCAAAGTATTAAACTTGTATTGCCGAAAGAACTCGTCTCCCGGTTTGTCCCAATCGGCGAGCCTTTTCTGTTCCAATTCAATAAACCACGCCAGGGTCGCCCCGAGATAGGCTCTCCGGGAAGGTATTAACCGATAATGGGATGTTGTCTCGAGAATTGCGACATTCGGCGCAAATAATACTTCAAGTGCGCCTTGGGACACCCGGTCCCATTATATCTCCTTACAAAGTCCGGTTCCTTGTAGTCGGCGGGAACCTCTATCTTCTCAAATGGTGCTACTTTGTCGAACCTCGAGAGTTCATAACCTTGACTCGCCAAACACTCTTCAATCTTAGCAAGCCTTTTGATCTCCTCTTCCATTTTGAGGACCTGTTTCTCCTTCTTTTCCAAATCTATCACAACAGGAGGATCCTTAGGTGGTCTCTCCGGATTCAAAGTGGGATTAGCGGCGGGCGCCGGATTAGCGTTTGCTCCATCGAGATGACCCCGCAGGGCCCGGGGATTAGGATCGGCGGGGTATCTCCCCGGCTTGCAATCATCATTGCCTTCATCTCCGCCACCATTGTGGCGATCACATTCATTTGGTTTTCCGGATTACCCACACGAGGTGCGAGCTCTTCTTGTTCCATCCTTAATTTGCGCGTTTTGCTACGAGTCCTCGTATTTGTCACTCACCTGTTTTCGAATATCAAATTAGTATGGGAAATATTAAGGATTGGAGACATTGATCCGTGGTAATTGACTTTTCTATATGTATGCATGAAATGCTCATAAAAGAAATAGTACGTATTTATTACAAACCAAATTGTTCAAAAGTATCTAAAAGATAACAAATATGTAAAATCTAAATGGGGGAATGGATCTATCCAAGTCGGGGACGCTTCCACTCTTCTTGCTCTTCTGATCCATCGGAATCCCACAAGTATGGGTCTTCTCCTTCTTCTGACATCCATTGCTCCGGATCCTCGGGAATGTACGGTTCTACTCCCGGTACATATGGTACTATGTACTCTGGCTCATATGACTCCACTTCTTCAATCCGAGGAGATACGCACTCGGGTACATATGGCTCGACCGTTGATTGGCGATACTCCTTAAACTTCTGGATATACTCCTTGGAGGCTGCGTGAACGTTCATCTCGTCGTCCAAATAGTCTGGCCATTCAACTTGTTACAGTGGGGAATTCTTCAAAGCGTGAAGAATAAGCTTGATCCGGGCCCGATACAACTCCTTTGTTTCCTTAGTGAGCTTTCCTCGTGTCATATCAAATGAGAAGATGCCGGGACAAACATCCGGTGGTATCTCTTGTAGAACTCCAAATTGCCTCACCACTCGAATGGGGTAATACGCCATAGCGTCGGTACATCCCAATAAGGGAATAGGGTTATCTTAAATACCCGAAATGCGAGCCTCCACAATCTTGGGCCAAGTCGGACGCCACCTAATATGTTCGGGTTTCAAATTGTCTAATAGCTCAACCCATTTTTTAAATGAATATTTAGGTACAAGGGATTGACGCTTGAGGAAGGATCTAAGAGGGTGGACGTGCTCATTGATCTCATAGCACCCCACTCGGAGTCGGAAAGTCTTTATATGAGAGGTGAACCACAAGTGGAGTAACCCATTGGACGCTTGGAAAACAGCCTTTTTTGAAGATTTGGAACGATTTAAGGAAAGAAAGGTCTCGACTAAGATCATGTACGAATAATCCCAGCGACAACATGCTTGTCTGGCTATATGGGTTATGGAGGGGTCAAAAGTGGTCCTAGAAGTTGGGAATAGAACGAATGCAAAGAAAGCCAAGATGAACACCTTTCCCGATTTATGACCGGTTTCGGTGGGTAGAGAGGAATAATTGTCGAAAAGGAACGAGAAGGTGAATTTGTTGGAATTGGATTTGTAAACTTTTTCAATCTTAGAAGTTTTAAGACGGAGAAAACTCGATAACGAACGAGTGGAGTCCATGTCCAAAGGGGGTTGAGCTATTCGTTCTTCAAATTTGGCCCCAATAATAGCGGTATACTCCTCGAGCGTAGGAGTCAACTCTAATCCTCGAAAGTTGAATGTCATCGTGCGTGCGTCCCATGCCTTAGCTAATGCTTGAATGAGCGCCGGTTGGTATTCCACTTTGATCAAATCTACAAGTCGTCCCAAACGTCCTTCCACATAGGCTTTATTGACGATGTCGAGGCGATCCCACCATATAGCGAGTTCCTTGCGCGGTATTGGGATGACTTTGATGTCTCCATTCCCCATGATCTAAAAATGCAAAAAATGATGATCCTAAAGTCGATTACCACAGTTTAATATGCATATGCATGAAATGTGATGCAAATGTGCTAACCAAATTCCATGTCATCTTTTGGTAAGATGAGGGTCAACTACTCCCACTTGACCCAAATAAGATAAATAGGGTAGTTACGGACCTAATCTCACCCAAAGATGGCATGTAATTTGATTAGGATCGTTTAAGCGTAATCGGGGTAGAAAGTCGCTCACAAATTGACAACTCAAGAAATTTACAAGTCTAATACAATTAAAGTCGAAAGAGATAGAACATGATAATATCTAGGGACGTTCGGACAATAAATGTCAATAAAAGGTACATAATCGACTCAAAATGTAATAAAACCTAGAAAATGCCCCAAAGTCGTATTAATCTAGACAGTCGGAATGGTATCCTCATCGGGTGAAATCTCCACTATCTCGGGAAGCTTGACATCTTCTTCATCATCGGAGGATATGGTAATGACTTCCTTCTTCTTAATTGGGGAGTGCTTTGGGGCCGTTTTGGTCGCACGAGGCTTCTTCGCCAATTTCATGTACAACTCTCGGATTCTCTCCTTTTCACGTTTCATTTCCAAATGGCGTCCACATTGGGTATAATCGCAACTCTCGCTACGGATGCGGTTCCGTCCGTTGAGCTCTCGTCCGTGAACAAATCCGAAAACTCGGAATGTAGCGGGTACTCGGTCTTCGCGTCGAATGGTCCTCCGCTCCCATGTGAATACGTCGGGTACATCAACACGACCTCGAGGCGCCATCTATCGAAAAAGGAAAATTTGACCTTCAACCCCGATCACTTAAACGATCTTACAAATTGTGATGATATGTCGTGAAAATGCATGATATGCAAAATTTAAATTTACAAGTTCAAAATAAAAAGGGTAGAAAGCCTTACCAACCGATGTTACTCTTTTTTTTGGTTTTTGGTTTTAGGTATACCAACCATCCATTTCACATGCACATGAGACAAGTGAGGTTCAATTCTAAAGAAATCAAAAAGGCTCGGGTATGGACCTAAAAAGGCTCCCGCTATACAAACCGATGGGCCGCCCATAAGCGCAATCAAACAACAAGTGGGTAGGACCATCAATCTTGCATAGCGAGCGGGATCAAATATGGTCAACCCGAGTGCAATCAAACACAAGAGCTTCGCATACCGATCCCTATCTATGGCGACCTAAAAGGTGATTTCACAGCTCGGGTTTAGGCGCTTGTGTGTGCAGTGTCGTGATCCTCTAATATGCAAGACATGCACCACGATTTATATTCAAAACACCGCTTCAAAATTTGCATTCGTCCTATTCCCAACTTCTAGAACTACCTTTGACCCTTCCATAACCCATATAGCCGGACAAGCATGTTGTCGCTGGGATTATTCGTACATGATCTTAGCCGAGACCTTTCTCTCCTTAAACCGTTCCAGAGCTTCAAGAAAGGCTGTTTTCCAAGCGTCTAGTGGGCTACTCCACATGTGGTTCACCTCTCATATAAAGACTTTCCGACTCCGAGTGGGGTGTTATGAGATCAATGAGCACGTCCACCCTCTTAGATCCTTCCTCAAGTGTCAATCCCTTGTACCCAAACACTCGTTTAAAAAATGGGTTGAGCTATTGGACAATTTGAAACCCGAGCATATTAGATGGCGTCTGACTTGGCCTAAGATTATAGAGGCTCGCATTATGGGTGTGGAAGATAGCCCTATTCCCTTATTGGGATGTCTTGGCGCTGTGGCATATTACCCCATCCGAGTGGTAAGGCAATTTGGAGTTCTACAAGAGGTGCCACCGGATGTTTGTCCCGGGATTTTCTCATTTGACATGACACGAGGAAAGCTTACAAAAGAAGCAAAGAAGTTATATCGGGCTCGGATCAAGCTTATTCTTCACGCTTTGAAGAATTCCCCGTTACAACAAGTTGAATGGCCGGATTATTTGGACGACGAGATGAACATTCATAGAGCCTCCAAGGAGTATATCCAGAAATTTAAGGAGTATCGCCAATCAATGGTGGAGCCATATGTACCTGAGTGCGTATCTCCTCGGATTGAAGAGGTGGAGTCATATGAGCCAGAGTACATAGTACCGGACGTACCGGGAGTAGAGCCGTACATTCCCGAAGATCCGGAGCAATGGATGTCAGAAGAAGGAGAAGACCCATACTTGTGGGTGTTGACACCCGAATTTTTAGTCAGTTTTCTTTAGTTTTATTTTCCAAAATTCATTAAAAATTCACAAAAAATCAAAAAATTATAAAATCAACATTGGAAGCCTTGGCCAAGCTTAAGGAACCAATTTGGAACAAAAAATAATTTTTCATATTTTTCGCATTTTTTTAATATTTTAGGAAAATAGGAAAATACTTGAAAATTCATAAAAAATATTTTTTGGAGTCACAAAAATACATAAAAATGTCCAATATTTTTCTTTTAATTCCATTTTCATATTGACCTCAAGAAAAATTGAAAATTAAGTTCAATTTTAGGTGTTTCTTCACTATGCCTAGAGTTGAATTTGCATAAAAAATACCGATTGAGTCTTTTTATTTGCAATTTTTGCACATTTAGAGTTTAGACATTCAATTGCAGTCCCTTTGAACTTCAATTTGATCAATTGCACCCTCAATTGCGCGAATTGTGCGAATTGCACGAAATTCTTAAAAATTTTGCAATTAAGTCCCTCAATTTTGCAATTTTTGAAATTACTTTTAATTGAGGGACTATCATGGTAAAATTAGACCATCCCTAGGGTTTTGATACATTCTAAAGCGATTGGCATAGGTCTCATAGTCCAATTTGATCGAATTGATGCTCAATTGAACATTTCCCTAATTTGGGCAAATTGAAAAATTTGGGGTTTTCATAGAAATTGAGGTGAACTTTTGGGCAAAAACACATTTCTAGATAGAATTCAGGTCCCTAAGTCCAATTTTGAGGTTTAATTGTGAAAATTCCCAACCGATTTTGTTTAATTTTGAAAATTGCATGAATTTTCTTTGTGCGAACCAGGTTCGGATCGGTCGACCGTCCCGGTCGGACCGGTCGAACCGGTCCGGAATAGTACTTCATCTTCAACCTCTCACCCGCGTGATTTGCAGATTTGAACGACGAGTTTCATCGATCAAATTGAAGGGCAATTCGACCATAATTAATGAAATTGATGTGGGGCTTTTGATCCTCGGGTGGCGGCGCGTCGTTTGTCACCGGCGGCATGGCCAATGGCCGCCGGAGACGATTGAAATGGCCGGTCAAAGATACGGCGGGGCAGAAAGTCAACTTTCGCAAAAATGCACAAATTAGAGCTCAATTCACGACTAACGGAGAACCAAACGGAGTTTGCTGTGATGGCCGTCTCCGTCCAACTTCCGGCGAGCCAAAAATCACGTGGGTGGCACGTGAATCACCCTCGGCCAGCTCACACCCGACGCGCCAAATTTCAAAAATCCACTATAAAAGCCCGAGAAGGTTCTCGATCTAGAGGAGGTTCATTTGTGCTCACCAAGACTAACGGAATAGAGAGAGAGTGGGTAAGATAGAGAGAGAAGCTCTCGTCGTCCGCCATCGACGAGAGTTCGGACGAAGACCGTGAGCTCCTTGTTCGGCGATTCGAGCAAATCGAGCTTGAAGATCACTACTGGAAGCTTGTTCGAGCCTAGAGGAAGCAATCCGCATAGCTTAATCGACTTCAAACGACCAAATCGGGTGAGTTGAACTCCGATTCTCCTTATTGTGCGATCATGGCATATCCATTTCATGAGCATTATTCTTTGAATTAGTGTGTGCCTTTTACTCCTAAAGCACTTCTGACCACGATCGCACTTCATTTTTGCATCGATTTCCCCCGAAACCTCGAGTTGGACCTCCCACTCATCGCGGTCCGGCCGGACTTCGGCCGGACAAATCCGGCGACTCCGGGCTCGATCGGAGCCCGAGGTAAGTGTTCTCGACCTAATCTAAATATGTCTGAAGCTTGAATTCCATTGTTATGCTCTGTGTTGGTCGATTGAAGTATGTGATGCCGCGACTGTATATAGCTTGTTTCTCGTGATTTAGCCGATAGAAATGTTCGATTCTGAGATATGTCGATCTAGTTGAATAGGCGAGTGTAATGGCGTTGGTTTGGTGTCATTCCGGCGAGATCTCGCCGTTGGATCTCGCCGGAGCGTTTCTGGCCGTTCGTTGCATCGTCGGGCGCGAGGTTGAAGACGATGACGTGGCCCGAGTCAAAGAGTCAAAATATGACGTGTCGTCCCGGGATTGGTCCATGTCATCGCCGACTCGGCTCGGCCGTTGGCGCGCACGAGCCGAGTCGGCCCGAATCCGACGGCCGGGGTAATTACCTAGGTTTGATTTAGGACCGTCGGATCTTTATTTTGTATTTTCGGTTATTAGTTTTATTAGATAGAAAATGCTAAATCAAAAACGGTGTCGTTCGTTGTGGATGATGCGTCGTCGTTTAGAGGGAGTGGAGAATGGACGGCGCGGATCAAGTCCGAGTTTAATCGCGGCCGTCCGTAGTCCTAATACGTGCGACGTCGTTTCGTGCGACGTCGCCGGTGCATCGTCGTTTTAGTCTTTAATAGAGACGAATGGCCCGGATCTTATTTCAGGTTTTAATCGTGGCCGTTCGGATATTAGGAGAGACGACGTCGTTTTAGTCGAGGAAAGGTGAACGGCTTGGATTAGATTAGACTTTAGATCGTGGCCGTTCAAGAGTCTGATAGTTGCGGCGTCGTTTTGAGTGTGTAGGCCGGGACGTCGCCGTTTTGTTTAAAGAGTAGTCGACGGCTGAGATTGACCCCTGGATTGATCTCGGCCGTCCATTCTTTTTCTTTTATTCGAATATTAGGATTTAATTTCGGAAAATCAAAAAAAATATATAGATATGTACATATGCGGCACCGTTTTGTGTAAGTTGAGTCTGAGTTCGGTCGGACCGGGTTGACCCGGTCCGGTTTAATAAAAAAATAAAAAAAATAATAAAAAATAAAAAGAAATTTCCAAAAATCCAAAAAAAAATTGTAAAAATACTTAGAAAATTCATAAAAATTCCCAGATTTTCACAAAAAATTTCTAAAAATTTGTAGATCGATTCGGGACTCATAAAGTCTGGATCGAAAATTTTGAGACTTCGAGGGTCGATTAATTTCGATCCGAAAAATTTCTAATATTTTTGAAAAATAAATGAAAATTCCAAAAAATTAGAAAAAAATTAGAAAAATTCAAGAAAATCACAAAAAATAGGAAATGGCCATATTCAACTGGCCCAACCCCAATTTTGTGATTTTCGGGTCCCGAACCCCAAAAAATGACCATTCTACCCTTCCGGGCCGTCCGCCCCAAATTTTCCCGAACCAACCCCGAAACTTAAATTTGAAATTTACGTGGGCCGATAGGGCCATATTAGACTTGTTCATTTGATTTGATTGTCTTTGATTGCTTCGATTGTGCTTTTAAATTTCTTGATTGTGATTGATTAGGATAGAAAATCCCCATCCGCATGAAAACTTAGAATTGTTAGGGCCTACCTCACCCGATATTACATCCGCATGAATTCTTAGGGTAGAAAAACAATCAACATCGGTAACCGAAAGGACGTCAAATATGAAATTTGGCGTAACCAAGTCCCCGGACCCAAAATCTCTGGTTTTCGCGGAACCGAACGGTTTCTCCCGACCGCTCGGTAAGGTTTTCCGATCGTACCTTCCAATAAATCGATCGGTGGCGACTCCGAATTGCATGTACACCTCGCACATGCCACCCGACCATACAAGGTCAATTTCGATATTTGATAAATTTTACCCGACATCGCGATTCGAGTAATGGGTCTTGGGAGAGACTCGCGATCCCCCATATATATGTCTATAAAAGGAGGGATCGGCTCGTTAGCCCTATTCCACCCCGGAAAGAAATTTCCGGAGGGTCGCGACAGACCGGCGACTCCGCTGGGGATGTCTTTAAGAGGATTTAAGCCGATAAAAATGCTGATTGTTTTCTAACCTCGTTTTCTACAGATGCTCTTGAAGATGAGGTACGTCCACTAACAAAAAAGTGTTAAATGTTGATGCAGATGGGAGTTATAAGGGGTGGCGTCTGTGCTAACCATTTTTGATGCAGATATGGAGTTTTGGATTGTTTGTTTATTTATGCAAATTTTGAAGCGGTGTTTTGAATATAAATTGTGGTGCATGTCTTGCATATTTCGAGGATCACGACACTGCACACACAAGCGCCTAAACCCGAGCCGCGAAATCACCTCTTAGGTCGCCATAGATAGGGATCGGTATGCGAAGCTCTTGTGTTTGATTGCACTTGGGTTGACCATATTTGATCCCGCTCGCTATGTAAGATTGATGGTCCTACCCACTTGTTGTTTGATTGCGCTTGTGGGCGGCCCCTCGATTTGTATAGCGGGAGCCTTTTTAAGTCCATACCCGAGCCTTTTTGATTTCTTTAGAGTTAAACCTCACCTGTCTCATGCGCATGTGAAATGGATGGTTGGTATACCTAAAACCAAAAACCAAAAAGAGAGTAACATCGGTTGGTAAGGCTTTCTACCCTTTTTATTTTGAACTTGTAAATTTAAATTTTGCATATCATGCATTTTCATTACATATCATCACAATTTGTAAGATCGTTTAAGTGATCGGGGTTGAAAGTCAAATTTTCCTTTTTAGGATAGATGGCGCCCCAAAGTCGTGTTGTTGTACCCGATGTATTCACATGGGAGCGGAGGACCATTCGACGCGAGGACCGAGTACCCGCTTCATTCCGAATTTTCGGATTTGTTCACGGACGAGAGCTCAACGGACGAAACCGCATCCGTAGCGAGAGTTGCGATTATACCCGATGTGGACGATATTTGGAACTCGAGCGCGAGAAAGAAAGAATGCGGGAGTTATACATGAAGTTGGCAAGAAAACCACGTGCAACCAAGACGGCCCCAAAACACTCCCCGATTAAGAAGAAGGAAATCATCACCATATCCTCCGATGATGAAGAAGATATCAAACTTCCCGAGATAGTAGAGATTTCATCGGATGAGGATACCATTCCCATTGTCTAGATTAGTACGACTTTGGGGCATTTTCTAGATTTTATTGTATTTTGAGTCTATTATGTACTTTCATCGACATTTATTGTCCGAACATCTCTAGATATTATCATGTTCTATCTTTTTTAGACTTGTAAATTTCATGAGTTGTCAATTTGTGAACGACTTTTTACCCCGATTACGCTTAAAGGATCCTAATCAAATTACATGCCATCTTTGGGTGAGATTTGGTCCATAATTACCCTATTTGGCTTATTTGGGTCAAGTGGGAGTAGTTGACTCTCATGTTACCAAAAGATGACATGGAATTTGGTTAGCGCATTTGCATCACATTACATACATATGCATATTAAAGCGTGGTAATTGACTTTAGGATCATCATTTTTTGCATTTTTAGATTATGGGGAATGGAGACATCAAAATCATCCCAATACCGCGCAAGGAACTCGCTATATGGTGGGATCGCCTCGACATCGTCAACAAAGCCTATGTGGAAGGACGCTTGGGACGACTTGTAGATTTGATCAAAGTGGAATACCAACCGGCGCTCATTCAAGCACTAGCCAAGGCATGGGACCGCGAACAATGACATTCAACTTTCGAGGATTGGAATTGACCCCTACGCTTGAGGAGTATACCGCTATTATCGGGGCCAAATTTGAAGAACGTATAGCTCAACCCCCTTTGGACATGGACTCCACTCGTTCGTTATCGAGTTTCCTTCGCCTTAAAACTTCTGAAATTGAAAAAGTTTACAAGTCCAATTCCAACAAATTCACATTCTCGTTCCTTTTCGATAACTATTCCTCTCTACCCACCGAAACCGGTCATAAATCGGGAAAGGTGTTTATCTTGGCTTTCTTTGCATTCGTTCTATTCCCGACTTCTAGAACTACTTTTGACCCCTCCATAACCCATATAGCCGGACAAGCGTGTTGTCGCTGGGATTATTCGTACATGATCTTAGCTGAGACTTTTCTCTCCCCGAATCGTTCCAAGTCTTCAAAAAGGCCGTTTTCCAAGCGTCTAGCGGATTACTCCACTTGTGGTTCACCTCTCATATAAAGACTTTCCAACTCCGGGTGGGGTGTTATGAGATCAATGAGCACGTTCACCCCCTTAGATCCTTCCTTAAGTGTCAATCCCTTGTACCCAAATACTCATTCAAAAAGTGGGTTGAGCTATTGGACAATTTGAAACCCGAGCATATTAGATGGCGTTTGACTTGGCCCAAGATCGTAGAAGCTCGCATTTCGGGTATTGAAGATAACCCTATTCCCTTATTGGGATGTACCGGCGCTGTGGCGTATTACCCCATTCGAGTGGTGAGGCAATTTGGAGTTCTACAAGAGATACCACCGGATGTTTGTCCCGGGATTTTCTCATATGATATGACACGAGGAAAGCTCACTAAGGAAACAAAGGAGTCGTATCGGGCTCGGATCAAGCTTATCCTTCATGCTTTGAAGAACTCCCCGCTGCAACAAGTTGAGTGGCCGGATTATTTGGATAATGAGATGAACATTCATAGAGCTTCCAAGGAGTATATCAAGAAGTTTAAGGAGTATCGCCAATCAATGGTAGAGCCATATGTACCCGAGTGCGTATCTCCTCGGATTGAAGAAGTGGAGTCATATGAGCCGGAGTACATAGTACCATATGTACCGGGAGTAGAACCATACATTCCCGAGGATCCGGAGCAGTGGATGTCAGAAGAAGGAGAAGGCCCATACTTGTGGGATTCCGATGGATCGAAGAGCAAGAAGAGTGGAAGCGTCCCCGACTTGGATAGATCCATTCCCCCATTTAGATTTTACATATTTGTTATCTTTTAGATACTTTTGAACAATTTGGTTTGTAATAAATACATACTATTTCTTTTATGAGCATTTCATGCATACATATAGAAAAGTCAATTACCACGGATCAATGTCTCCACTCCTTTAATATTTCCCATACTGATTTGATATCCCGAAAACGGTGAGCGATAAATACGAGGACTCGTAGCAAAACGCGCAAGTTAAGGATGGAACAAGAAGAGCTCGCACCTCGTGTGGGTAATCCGGAGAATCAAATGAATGTGATCGCCACAATGGTGGCGGAGATGAAGGCAATGATGATTGCAAGCCGGGGGAGATACCCCATTGACCCTAATTCTCAAGCTCCTGCGGGGCCATCCGATGGAGCAAACGCTAATCCGGCGCCCGCCGCCAATCCAACTACGAATCCGGAAAGACCGCCCGAGGATCCTCCCATTGTGATTGACCTGGAGAAAAAGGAGAAGCAAGTCCTCAAAATGGAAGAGGAAATTAAGAGGCTCGCTAAGATCGAAGAGTGTTTGGCGAGTCAAGGTTATGAGCTCTCGAGATTCGACAAGGTTGCACCGTTCGAAAAGATAGAGGTTCCTGGCGATTACAAGGAACCGAGACTTTGTAAGAAGATATAATGGGACCGGGTGTCCCAAGGCGCACTTGAAGTATTACTTGCGCCGAATGTCGCGATTCTCCGACAACATTCCACTCTCGGTTAACACTTTCCAGGAAAGCCTATCCGGGGCAGCCCTGGCGTGGTTCATTGAATTGGAGCCGAGAAGCTCGCCGATTGGGATAAAGCGCGAGACGAGTTCCTTCGGCAATACAAATTTAACACTTTGACCGCCCTAACTAGAGAGGACCTTTTAAGGACCGTAAAAGGAAAGAGCGAGGCCGTTCGCGCCTACGCCCGAGAGATGGAGAGCACCTTGGCTGTGCGGGTAAAGCCGCCCGTCCGGAAGAAGAACTAATAGATCTGTTTCTCAAGGCCCTTCCATTTGAATTTTTCGACAAACCGAACACCTCCGGGTGTCGGACATTTGCGCACCTAATCAAGGTGGCGAACGCCACGAGTGGGCATTAAGAGAGAAGAAGATACCCGAGGCGCCTTTCAAACGCCAATACCCTTTGAGAAGGGATATTAGGGAGCAAACCGGAGAAGTAGCCTTTGTCCCTAACCCGCCAAAGCCCGAAATTTCTCGCCTTCAATTCCTACCCAAGGAACGTCCTCCTGGACTACTTCCAAACCACCGGAATTCAGAAAAAGAACCCGAGTTGTTTTTACCCCACTACCCCGACCCTTATCCAAATTGTTACCCATGCTATTGGAAAATCGCTTAGTTGCAAAAGAGCCACCTAGAGCTCACCCGCCAAGATTTCCTGGGTATGATGAGACCCGGACGTGCGTATACCATATGGGAGAAAGGGGGCATAACGCGGACAACTGTCTCGCTTTGAAGTTCAAGGTGCAAGCATTGATCGACGGAAAAGTTCTAGAGTTTGATAAAGCTGAACCAAATGTGCAGCGAGAACCCGCTACACGAGCATCGCGAAGTAAACGCGATTTTTGGAGGTGAAGAGGATGAGGTTCTGGAATTCATAGTGGACATGAGTAAAATGCGGGATATCTTGACATTGGCCTCGCAATACCCGGAAGGAGAGAGTATTTCCCGGGAGCAAAAAGAGGCTTGCTTGGAAAAATTAATTAGCTTGGGCGTCATAGGAAGAATGGAAAATGTCGCTTTCAAGGGGACCTACGTGGCGGTAGACATCTTTGTCCGAGGAGTTCGCAATGAAACCTACGAGGGGAGCTGTTTTAAAAATACCCTCGGGATATTTGATGAGCATCAAAGATGGTCAAGAAATTGAAGACATAGACGAATATGAAGTCCGTCTGGATAAGGCCCGCCGAGGCGATAGAAGATTTTTGCAGAAAGCCCTAGAGAGGGGCGAAATAGTTGATAACCTGGGGGAAGATAGTGGTGGGTACAACTTTAAAGTGCTATATTCGGGCGCCCCGAGTTTCTTTGTTGACTCTGGAGATGTAGTCCCCGATGGGTGGGGTGGAATGGATGACCCCGCAAGCGATGAATTTGTGGGAACGATCGATGAAGTTAAGGACCAAGCGGCTCCTCGGAATGAACAGGAGAATCGAGAGGTCGATATGCGACTTTCTAACTGGAGACGCACATGCGTCATTTAACAACTATGGTAGCAGATTTATCGCAATTGACGACCAAAAGGAATACTATGGCGATAGAAGAAAGCGTGCAGATTCTGGAGATACGGCGGACCATGGAGACACGGGAATCGAAAGATCGTTCTACTGCAAGAGCAAGGAGATGACGTGTCGAGGAAAATGGATGAGTTGAAGGAGCTGATTACGCCACTTACTCAAGCAAGAAACGTCCCGCCTCAAGGTGCGAACCCGAGAGTGACCTTCCGCACGAAGTATAATGGCGCTGGGTGTCCTCTCGGCGCATATCTCATATTATCTCCGCCAAATGATTGGCCACCATGAAGATGATGAAACATTGATCCGGAATTTCGGACATAGTTTAACGGGCCCCGCATTAGCATGGTTTCGAGTTAATTGACCTAGACCGGGTCCCGAGTGGGAGGATTTATCGGAGCACTTCTTACGTCACTTTGAAGCTGGGATTAGGGGTTATTTCACTAAGGCTAATTTGTTGAACATCCGGAAAGGTGAAGATGAGAGTTTTGAGCTCTTTGCAAGAAGGTGGAAGAAACACGCCGTGATGGTGCAACCGCCGCTGTCGGAGAGAGAAATGCTGGAGTTTGTACTAAAGTCACTTCCGGCGGAATACTTTGATCGCATGTATGCATACACGTACTCATCGTTCCAACATCCGGTGGAGATTGGCATGAGGATTGAAGGGATTATCCCGAGAGTCGAAGAGAAAGGCGAGAGGATTTCGATGAAGAAAATGCCACGCTGGTAAGGCCAGGTCCCGAACATAACCCCGATGACGTTCATGAGGATGAAATGATTGGGATGGTAGATGCCCCAATTCGTTTTGTGATTGATTTGAACAAAGTTGATAGCTGGGAGTTAGAAGCTTCTAGTTCGGAAAAACCATCAACATCCGAATCACTACTAGAAAAGATCATACCGGTGAGGATTAAATTACCGCTTGTGGAAGAGTACAACTCAAGGGCAGTTCATTGGGATTATGGAACGGGCGAGATTGACGCCATAATGAGATCCGGAAGATGTTATCCCCCGAGAGAAGTGGATTCGAAAAGAGAATCCCAAGCTGCGGAAGAGGTTGAGAAGTTGCAATCGGTCGTGAGGACCGGTGAATATGATGTCGTTGACCAAGCTGCGGAAGATGCCCGCACTGATTTCCTTCTTGGATCTCTTCAAAAATTCTGAAAAGCACAAAGACGCCCTTTTGAAGGTGCTTGGATGAGGTGCATGTTCCAGAGACAATTAACGAAGTGCAATTGGGAGACTTTGTGGGTGCTATCCTTCGAAGGACCAGATATCCTTCTCGGACGAAGACTTCCCGAAAGAAGGGCGGGTCCACAACAAAGCCCTTTACATAGCTGTGAGGTGTCACGGAAAAGAGGTGCCTCACGTCTTGATTGATAATGGTTCCGCTTTCAACTTTGTGTCCACTAAGCACTTTGAGAAGCTTGGGGATCAATGAAAATTTTGTGAAGACATCCAAGGCCACCATCCGATCATTTGATGGAGTCTCCAAGAATGTTGTAGGAGAGATCGAATTGGACATTGTCATTGGACCGGTAACATTTTCTATACCGTTCCAAGTATTGGATATTCCAAGCGCCTTCACCTTGCTCCCGGGAAGACCGTGGATTCATGTGTCCGGAGCGGTACCTTCCTCTCTGCATCAAAAGTTAAAATTTGTGGTCAAGGGTCAATTGATCACCGTCCATGGCGAGACGGGGCATCGAGCCGCTTTAAAAGGGATGGTCCCATACATTGAACCCTCAAAAGAGGAGGAGCTGAGTTATCACACCTTTGACATTGTATTCGTCATGCATGTGTCACCGGATGCAAAGGTGGCTATACCCGAGCTTTCGAAACCTCGCGACTATGGCGGGAAAAGTGCTACTCTCGAATGGATTTATTCCGGGTCTTGGATTAGGGAAACATGGTCGGGGAATCCGTAACCCTTTGAATTTGGACTCAAATGACCACAAGGTTGGTCCGGGTTATAATGGAATAGCGAAAAATAACACCGGTCGAGGCCGAGGTCGAAACAATTGTTATGGAGACCGTGGACGCCAAGGTGGCCGTTTCATAGGCACCGATGTATGGAAAGCTAGAGGAAAAATGCTCCTAAACCCTTTATTCGAGGTATTCTCTAAGGGAGGCAAATGGCTGGAAGATGAGGACATTTCTGAGAATGCAGAGCCGGACTTATTCAACCCGTTCCTGGATAATCGGGTGAACGTGATAATTGAGTGGCTGAACGATGATTTCCCCACCCCCGAGTAAAAGGCTCTTTCGAACTTTATCTTTTAATGCATTTTGATTACTCCACTTGCTTTAAAACTTTTTGAATGTTTTAGCACCCTTTGGGTCACATGCTTGTGATCCAGGAAGTGCAAGATCTTGTATTGTTCTTAGTTGCATCTATTAATGAAAATCATCACGAACTTGATTACGGACATGTGGAGTAACGGATTGGTCCGATGATGACAATTGATTCTACCATGAAACTTGAGGCCCGATCCGCCATATGATCTTGGATTTTAAATAGCTTTTGAGAACCAGGATGTCCGGAAGATCGTGGACTAGTTCTCCTTTCTTTGTCTAAAAAATTGGAATTTGAAAAATGTTTTCATGATAAAAATCATGCATCCTTCAATTTTATCATCTTTAAATACTAACCTTTCATGGTGCATTTCGGGCATGTCATCCCACCCATACATAACAGGTTAATATGTGACTCGGATCAGCTCGATGACTATGCATGCGAAGTTGATATAGACGAGGTTGATGTGAGCGATATCAAGAAAGAATGGGATTGTTTCGAAGAATCTAAGCCTCCTATTTCTCGAAGAACCTATCACTATTAATTTGGGAGATTCTAAGCTGCGTCAAGGAAGTGAAAATAGGAGGACACTGTCTGCAGCGAGATATTTTAAGAATGACGGTGTTACTCAAGGAATATCAAGATATCTTCGCCTAGTCGTATGCTCGACATGCCGGGTCTAGATCGTGAGATTGTGGAGCATGCTTTGCCCACGGATCCTTCTTGCACACCAGTAAATCAATCACCCGGAAGAATGAATCCTGAACTGGCGGATAAAATCAAGGAAGAGGTGATGAAGCTCCTTAAAGTTGGATTTATCGAGGCTGTCCCATATGCTTGATTGGGTCGCCAATATCGTACCGAGTTAAGAAGAAGGATGGGAGAATTAGAATATGCGTGGATTATCGGGACTTGAACAAAGCTAGTCCCAAGGATGATTTTCCCCTACCGCACATTGATGTGCTCGTCGACGATCTTGCGGGTTTTGAATTGTTCTCCTTTATGGATGGATTCTCGGGATATAATCGGATCATGCTGAAGGAAGAAGATAAGATCAAGACCTCATTCACTACACAATGGGGAACTTTTTGTTACAAGGTGATGCCATTTGGGTTGAAAAATGCAGGTGCAACATATCGGAGGGCTATGGTGACCCTTTTTCATGATATGATACATAAGGAGATCGAGGTCTATGTGGATGATATGATTGCCAAGTCCAAGCCTGGAGAAGACCATGTTAAAGTGCTGAAGAAGTTATTTGATCGATTGAGAAAGTATAAGCTCAAGTTGAATCTTGCGAAATGCGTATTTGGCGCAAGATCCGGAAAGCTGCTAGGATTTGTGGTGAGCGGCCGTGGTATTGAAATTGACCCTTCCAAGATTAAAGCCATATGGGAAATAGGAACTCCTGTTCTTGTTAAAGAAGTAAGGGGTTTCTTGGGAAGATTGAATTATATATCCAGATTCATATCCCAACTATCGAAACGGCGAAACCCTTCTTCAAGTTGCTAAAGAAAGGTGCAAAGGTGAAATGGGATGCGGAATGCCAACAAGCATTTGAGAAGATCAAGGAATATCCGGTACAACCTCCGAGTATTGGTACCTCCTATCCCTAACATTCCTCTAACTCTATATCGACGAGTTAATGATGAATCCCTGGGAGCTTTACTTGCCCAAACTAACCCCAAGGATCGTAAAGAGCGGGCCATATATTATTTGAGCAAAAAGTTTACAACATCGAAGTCAAGTATCCAAGCGGTGGAAAGGACTTGCGTAGCATTGGTCCGGGTCCTCCACGGATTGAGGCAAGTATACGCTGCATTATCATATAGAATTGGTCACCGAGAATGACCCCATCAAATACCTTTTGGAGAAACCAACGTTGTTGGGAAAGATGGCTAAATGGCAAATACTGCTTTCGAGTTCGATATCAAAACCTCTCCCCAAAAATCTGTCAAGGGAAGAGCGATTGCTGATATGCTAGCCGAGAACCCTCCTAAGGACGTTTTGAGCAAAACAAGGGAGGTCAAATCCTGAATATATCTCGAAGACAAATGGACAATGTACTTCGACGGCGCAGTGAACCTCACTTGGATCGTGCCTTGGGGCAGTTTTGATATCCCCCGAAGATCAACATTATCCGAGTTTCAGCCAAGTTGGTATTCCCCGCACCAACAACATTTCGAATATGAAGCTCGCATACTAGGATTACAATTGGCCATCTCATTAAAGGTGAAGAAGCTACTTGGTATATGGAGATTCCATGCTAATCATTTTACAAACTCAAGGGGAGTGGAAGACAAAGGATCCCAAGCTTATTCCTTATCATAAGTACCTCGAGGAGCCGATCCAACATTTTGAGGAGATCACTTTTGAATATCTGCCGAGAACTCGGAACCATTTTGCTGATGCTTTGGCCACATTATCAGCCATGTTACAAGTGCAAAATGGTCTTGAGATAGAACCGTTAAGGATTGACATCCTTGAGCAACCCGCATCTTGCATGGTCATTGAAGAAGAACCTGGTGAGGAACCGTGGTATCATGACATCAAGAATTACCTATCGAAGGGCGAATTCCCTTGAACGTCCAACCAGGAAGATAAAAAGTACATAAGCAAGATGGCATCTAAATTTTTCCTCGGCGGACAGATCCTATACAAGAGATCCTTTGACTCGGTCCTGCCGAGGTGCGTGAATTCCAAAGAAGCAAATCTCATTATGAAAGAGATTCATGAAGGAGAGTGCGGGCCGCATATGAATGGTCACCTCCTCGCCAAGAAGATTATGAGACTCGGATATTCTTGGATGACTATCGAGTCGGATTGCAACCAGCATGTTAGATCCTATCATCAATGTCGGGTATACGGCGACAGGATAAATGCGCCACCAAGCGAGCTACATCAAATGTCGAGCCACGGCCATTCTCGCATGTGGGGAATTGATATGATCGGCCCTATCAACCCAAAGGCCTCCAACGGACATCGTTTCATTCTGGTTGCTATTGATTATTTCACCAAATGGATTGAAGCTAGCTCATATGCCAATGTCACCTGCGAATAGTGTGGCCAAGTTCATCAAGCGAGATATCATCTCAAGATATGGAGTGCCAAGAGCCATCATTACGGACAATGGCTCAAATTTGAACAACAAGGTAGTCGATCAATTGTTGGAACAATTTAAGGTACGACACCTAAATTCTTCACCTTACCGCCCACAAATGAATGGAGGCGTGGAAGCGGCAAACAAGAACATCAAGAAGATATTGGCCAAAACTGCTGAGAAATATCGAGATTGGCATGAGAGATTGCCATATGCTCTCATGGCCTACCGAACTTCGATTCGTACTTCCGACCGGGGCAACTCCCTACTCTTTGGTATACGGTATGGAAGCAGTCCTACCGGTAGAAGTGGAAATCCCCTCTTTAAGGATCCTGTCTCAAGTTGAGCTCACGGAAGAGGAGTGGAACCGACGAGACGTGAACAATTGAATTTGATTGATGAAAAACGATTAAGGGCCATCTGTCATGGTCGAGCTACCGGAAGAAAGTGGACAGAGCTTTTAACAAGAAGGTCAAGCCCAGAAATTTTGAAACGGGGATGCTAGTTGTGAAGAAAATGCTCCCAAATGCACAACACCCGGGAGGCAAATTTACGCCAAATTATGAAGGCCCCTACGTGATTCAGAAAGTCTTATCCGGGGGAGCTCTTATACTTGTAAACATGGATGGAGAAGAGTTGGCAAGTCCAAGTGAATTCGGATGCCGTGAAGAGATATTTTCCTTGAAATAAATTGAGCTTCGGAGCGATTAATGAGCAGATCTCGAGTCACATAGAATTTTGCATTCGCATGACATCTGCATACATGCATTTGCATACGTTTGTATTTTGCGGGTAAACGGGAATCACGAAGAACCTTGCGAGAGGAACAAGAATCAACATTCGAAGGAGACGGGAGGAAGTCGCTCGGGATTTGAAATTTGGAATGTGATCGGAAATTTTGAACATCTTTGAATTAATTGATCCCTTTTGTTTTTACAGGAAACGAGAGTCAACATCCGGAGGAAATGAGAAGAAATCGCTTCGAACTTAAAATTTTGTATATCTTTGACTAATTGATTCCTTTTGTTTTTACGGGAAACGGGAGTCAACATCGAAGGAGGAAACGGGAGTCAACATTCGAAGGAGGAAACGGGAGTCAACGTCGAAGGAGACAAGAAAAAACCGCTTCGGAACTTAAAATTTTAAATGTTTTGAACTGATTGTTTCCTTTTGTTTTTATAGGGAACAGAAGTCAATATTTGAAGAAGACAGGTTTGAGGTTTTCCTCCTTTACAAAGTATTTTCATACACCGTCGTGCTTGAAATTAAGAAAATTTGGATTTGCAAAGCAACAGAGCTCTTTCAAAGAAACATTCCTTTCAAATTTCGAAACGTCTTTCGAATACCCTCTCAATGAAGATTTTTGCGAATGATGAATTTTTGATGAAATGCCCCGAGTTTCTATAAAAAGGGCATGTTTTGAAAGCTTTTCAAAAGAGCGATCCTTCAGATGAAAAGAGGCAAACTTTGTCCTTAAACACGTCCCCGATTCACTTGAACGATGAGTGAGAGTGATAGAGTGAAAGAGCTTAACCTTGGGACGTAGGGGTCATTCGCGTTGATTACATGGATTGAAATGATGAAAAGGCATTTCCATTTCAAAATTATCCATACACATTTATATCCCTTGATAACCAATCCGAGCCAAAAGGGAGAATTTTGTGAATATAACCCTGTCAAGAACCACCCCACCGGGGGCATATTTGGAGGTTCATTGGATGATTTCTTGGAGAAGAGGTCGGGTAAGACTTTATTGTACTGACTCGCATCAATCTTTTTGTGATAGCTTCGGGTGATTCCTGGCGGAGATTTGGAACATCTCAAAGTGAAGAAAAGCATTTCACTTCTATATCCCTAAACACTTATCCTTTGAAGAGCCAATTTGAGCCATTGAATTCTCATTTCTAAACCCTTGTTGGTGATCACCTCCCTACACTGGGGCAAATAAAGGAATAACCAGCAATGAATCAAAAAGCATGATCGGAAGAACTTTGAATTTTGATACCGGTCTCCAAAAGAGCCGATCAATGCAAAGATTGATGAAAGGGTTAGAAAAAGCAAAGTGCCTGGTAAAAGCAAGGCCAAAGCCCATGAAAAGAGCACCCTGGAAAGAGATAAATCTTAAAGAAAAATCATTAAGATGAAAAGAGGAAAATCCTCAAAGTCAATTGAGCAAAAAATGATCATGAATCTACTTGCAAAAGCAAATGAAAGCTGGAAAAATGTCAAGGTGATCACCAAAGTTCACCCCTCTTTGAAAATATAGCCGTCCTTAAAGGGCCCACCTTAAGCCAAAATACAACCTGTCACCAAAACTTTTCGATCTAAGAGGTGTTTCAAGGTTGATGCAAGAGATCACACGAGAAGCTACCGCTTAAAGAGGTAAGTACAATCCTGTCTTATCATGTCTTCGGGGTTCTTGACTTGTAGACCCGAAGAAGCTATTTTTGATCAAGATTCATTTCTAAACCTTAAATTGAATATCCATTGATAAGCCTTTGACCTGGCCCGAATTACGGTCCCTTTTAAAATGCCTTCTCGATTAGTCGATTGTATGCATCTCGAATGATCCCGAAACCTCAAGGTTAGGTTTCTGCTGAGCGATTTGAATTTTAAGAAAAAGCCTTTCCAAAACGGTGAGAAGCCCTCTTGGATGAAGGAAAATCCTTTTGAAAATTTTTTAAAACAACCGTTTTGAAGAACACTCGGGATGTGTCATTCAAAATCCATCCTCAGTGGAGATTTGAAATTGTGATTGGACACATTTCCCTCACAAATACACTTTGAAAATTTGTCTAGAATTCTTAAATTTCTTCCAAGAACTTAAAGTTGTCATACTAATGATGTTTGATTGAACTTTCTCGCGGGTTCCCTGGTGACCCCAAATCCTCGGAAAAGTTGCATTTTAAAGATTTGATTAACTTGGATTTTTGCGGGTCTTTTGGCATCCCGGGTCCTCGGATCCTCTCGCTTATTTGAAAATTTGAAATAGGGTTTGAGCTACGTAGGTACACTAGTCAACCTAGGTCCTCGAGATGGCACCCTCTCGGACGGTTAGTAGCTGGAGAGACGAAAACCGATCCGCCTTTTTGAAAATTTGAAATAGGGTTTGAGCTCGTAGGTACACTAGTCAACCTAGGTCCTCGGATGGCACCCTCTCGGACGGTTAGTAGCTGGAGAGACGAAAACCGATCCGCCTTTTTGAAAATTTGAAATAGGGTTTGAGCTCCGTAGGTACACTAGTCAACCTAGGTCCTCGGATGGCACCCTCTCGGACGGTTAGTAGCTGGAGAGACGAAAGCCGATCTCGCTTTTTAGATGGTGAGTCCCCGCATGGAGGATAGCCAATCTCTTTTAAATAGGTGAAACCCCTTTGTTACAAGGGTGAACCTCCCCCTCGACGGTTAGTAGTTGGAGAGACGAAAGCCGATCTGCTTTTTAGATGGTGAGTCCCCGCATGGAGGATAGCCAATCCTTTTAAATAGGTGAAACCCCTTTGTTACAAGGGTGAACCTCCCCCTCGACGGTTAGTAGCTGGAGAGACGAAAGCCGATCTCGCTTTTTAGATGGTGAGTCCCCGCATGGAGGATAGCCAATCTCTTTTAAATAGGTGAAACCCCTTTGTTACAAGGGTGAACCTCCCCCTCGGACGGTTAGTAGCCGGAGAGACGAAAGTCGATCCGCTTTTTAGATGGTGAGTCCCCGCATGGAGGATAGCCAATCCTTTTAAATAGGTGAAACCCCTTTGTTACAAGGGTGAACCTCCCCCTCGAACGGTTAGTAGCCGGAGAGACGAAAGCCGATCCGCTTTTTAGATGGTGAGTCCCCGCATGGAGGATAGCCAATCTCTTTTAAATAGGTGAAACCCCTTTGTTACAAGGGTGAACCTCCCCCCTCAAACGGTTAGTAGCTGGAGAGACGAAAGCCGATCTGCTTTTTAGATGGTGAGTCCCCGCATGGAGGATAGCCAATCTCTTTTAAATAGGTGAAACCCCTTTGTTACAAGGGTGAACCTCCCTTTCGACGGTGAGTAAATTTGGAGAGACGAAAGCCGATCTGCCCCCTTTTTAAATGATGAATCCCTAGTGGATAGTCAAACCCATTTTAAATAGGTGAAACCCCTTTGTTACAAGGGTGAACCTTCCTTCCAAATCTTCAAACCACCACTCGATATCATACGGACGCCGACCATTGCAAAATCGCGCCAAACCGTCCACAGGTAATTTCATACACTGAATTTTTCAACCTCGGATCGACAAATCTCAAACCATAGACAGGTGAGCTACGGGTAAGTCTCTCTCTTCTCATTTCTCTTTCACATAAGACGAGCATGAATTGAAATAATTCCTCACGGAGTCAGAGCTTTAACAGCAAAGGTAAAGCAATTGAATGTCAAGACTTATTTTCTTTAGATTTTTCCCCAGCAGAGTCGATTAAGGATCCAGGTGTCACCTTGTCTTTGAAAGCAACCTCTAACCGAGATTACTTTCAAAGAGGGGCATTTGTTGACACCCGAATTTTTAGTTAGTTTTCTTTAGTTTTATTTTCCAAAATTCATTAAAAATTCACAAAAAATCAAAAAATTATAAAATCAACATTGGAAGCCTTGGCCAAGCTTAAGGAACCAATTTGGAACAAAAAATAATTTTTCATATTTTTCGCATTTTTTTAATATTTTAGGAAAATAGGAAAATACTTGAAAATTCATAAAAAATATTTTTTGGAGTCACAAAAATACATAAAAATGTCCAATATTTTTCTTTTAATTCCATTTTCATATTGACCTCAAGAAAAATTGAAAATTAAGTTCAATTTTAGGTGTTTCTTCACTATGCCTAGAGTTGAATTTGCATAAAAAATACCGATTGAGTCTTTTTATTTGCAATTTTTGCACATTTAGAGTTTAGACATTCAATTGCAGTCCCTTTGAACTTCAATTTGATCAATTGCACCCTCAATTGCGCGAATTGTGCGAATTGCACAGAAATTCTTAAAAATTTTGCAATTAAGTCCCTCAATTTTGCAATTTTTGAAATTACTTTTAATTGAGGGACTATCATGGTAAAATTAGACCATCCCTAGGGTTTTGATACATTCTAAAGCGATTGGCATAGGTCTCATAGTCCAATTTGATCGAATTGATGCTCAATTGAACATTTCCCTAATTTGGGCAAATTGAAAAATTTGGGGTTTTCATAGAAATTGAGGTGAACTTTTGGGCAAAAACACATTTCTAGATAGAATTCAGGTCCCTAAGTCCAATTTTGAGGTTTAATTGTGAAAATTCCCAACCGATTTTGTTTAATTTTGAAAATTGCATGAATTTTCTTGTTCGAACGGGTTCGGATCGGTCTGACCGCCGGTCGGACCGGTCGAACCGGTCCGGAACAGTACTTCATCTTCAACCTCTCACCCGCGTGATTTGCAGATTTGAACGACGAGTTTCATCGATCAAATTGAAGGGCAATTCGACCATAATTAATGAAATTGATGTAGGGCTTTTGATCCTCGGGTGGCGGCGCGTCGTTTGTCACCGGCGGCATGGCCAATGGCCGCCGGAGACGATTGAAATGGCCGGTCAAAGATACGGCGGGGCAGAAAGTCAACTTTCGCAAAAATGCACAAATTAGAGCTCAATTCACGACTAACGGAGAACCAAACGGAGTTTGCTGTGATGGCCGTCTCCGTCCAACTTCCGGCGAGCCAAAAATCACGTGGGTGGCACGTGAATCACCCTCGGCCAGCTCACACCCGACGCGCCAAATTTCAAAAATCCACTATAAAAGCCCGAGAAGGTTCTCGATCCAGAGGAGGTTCATTTGTGCTCACCAAGACTAACGGAATAGAGAGAGAGTGGGTAAGATAGAGAGAGAAGCTCTCGTCGTCCGCCATCGACGAGAGTTCGGACGAAGACCGTGAGCTCCTTGTTCGACCGATTCAGAGCAAATCGAGCTTGAAGATCACTACTGGAAGCTTGTTCGAGCCTAGAGGAAGCAATCCGCATAGCTTAATCGACTTCAAACGACCAAATCGGGTGAGTTGAACTCCGATTCTCCTTCTTGTGCGATCATGGCATATCCATTTCATGAGCATTATTCTTTGAATTAGTGTGTGCCTTTTACTCCTAAAGCACTTCTGACCACGATCGCACTTCATTTTTGCATCGATTTCCCCCGAAACCTCGAGTTGGACCTCCCACTCATCGCGGTCCGGCCGGACTTCGGCCGGACAAATCCGGCGACTCCGGGCTCGATCGGAGCCCGAGGTAAGTGTTCTCGACCTAATCTAAATATGTCTGAAGCTTGAATTCCATTGTTATGCTCTGTGTTGGTCGATTGAAGTATGTGATGCCGCGATCGTATATAGCTTGTTTCTCGTGATTTAGCCGATAGAAATGTCCGATTCTGAGATATGTCGATCTAGTTGAATAGGCGAGTGTAATGGCGTTGGTTTGGTGTCATTCCGGCGAGATCTCGCCGTTGGATCTCGCCGGAGCGTTTCTAGCCGTTCGTTGCATCGTCGGGCGCGAGGTTGAAAACGATGACGTGGCCCGAGTCAAAGAGTCAAAATATGACGTGTCGTCCCGGGATTGGTCCATGTCATCGCCGACTCGGCTCGGCCGTTGGCGCGCACGAGCCGAGTCGCCCGGATCCGACGGCCGGGGTAATTACCTAGGTTTGATTTAGGACCGTCGGATCTTTATTTTGTATTTTCGGTTATTAGTTTTATTAGATAGAAAATGCTAAATCAAAAACGGTGTCGTTCGTTGTGGATGATGCGTCGTCGTTTAGAGGGATGTCGCGACCCTCCCGGAAATTCCCTCAATTTCCCGGGGGTGGAATAGGGCTAACGAGCCGATCCCTCCTTTTTATAGGCATATATATGGGTGTGGGGGATCGCGAGTCTCTCCCAAGACCCATTACTCGAATCGCGATGTCGGGTAAAATTTTTCAAATATCGAAATTGACCTTGTGTGGTCGGGTGGCATGTGCGAGATGTACATGCAATTTGGAGTCGCCACCGATCGATTTATTGGAAGGTACGATCGGAAAACCTTACCGAGCGGTCGGGAGAAACCGTTCGGTTCCGCGAAAACCAGAGATTTTGGGTCCGGGGATTTGGTTACGCCAAGTTTCATATTTGACGCCCTTTCGGTTACCGATGTTGATTGTTTTTCTAACCTAAGATTTCATGCAGATGCGATATCGGATGAGGTAGGTCCTAAAAAAAAATAAGTATTCATACGAGATGGGATTTTTCTATCCTAATCAATCACAATCAGCAAAAAATAATGCGCAATCAAAATCATTACAATCGATCAAATCAATCAATCAAGGTTCAATATGTCTAAAATGGCCCTATCGGCCCACACAAAAATCAATTTTGGGTATCGGGGTGATTTGGTAAAAATTTGGGGGCGAATGGCCCGGAAGGGTAGAATGGTCATTTTTTGGGGTTCGGGACCCGAAAATCACAAAATTTCGATTTGGCCAGTTGAATGTGGCCATTTCTCATTTTTTGTGATTTTCTTGAATTTTTCTAATTTTTTCTATTTTTTGGAATTTTTATTTATTTTTAAAAAATATTGGAAATTTTCCGGATCGAAATTAATCGACCCCCCGAAGTCTCAAAAATTTTCGATCCAGACTTTATGAGTCCCGAATCGATCTACAAATTTTTAGAAATTTTTTTATGAAAATCTGGGAATTTTTATGAATTTTCTAAGTATTTTTACAATTTTTTGGATTTTTGGAAATTTTCTTTTTATTTTTTATTATTTTTTTTATTATTAAACCGGACCGGGTCAACCCGGTCAACGACCGGTCAACCCGGTCCGACCGCTCACAAACCCGCCTACAACACCAAAACGACACCGCATATGCATTTTCTATTTATTTTCGATTTTCTAATATCTATTCCTAATATTCGAATATACTAAAATAGAACGGACGGCCGAGATCAACTCCTGGATCAATCTCGGCCGTCGGTGTGCCCAAGATCAAAACGACGACGTGTTTGGCTATGTCCCTAAAACGACGCCGCATCGGGTCAAAAATGGAC
Source organism: Rhodamnia argentea (assembly GCF_020921035.1). Lineage (NCBI taxonomy): Eukaryota > Viridiplantae > Streptophyta > Magnoliopsida > Myrtales > Myrtaceae > Rhodamnia > Rhodamnia argentea. The sequence goes on from NC_063155.1 coordinate 11,641,492, forward strand.
GAACGGCTACGATTAAATCCTATGACTCGATCTCAACCGTTAACTCATCACTAATCAAAACGACATCGCATCGCACATTTGATAGACGGCCACGATTGATTCTCAAACTAATCCTAGCCGTCGCTCCACCTAGCTATAAAACGACGCCGCATCAACTAAAAACTCGAACGGCCAGGATCTATTCTAGACTAAATCTGAACCGTTCAACCTTCAAATGCATAGAACGACGCCGTTCATTCCTAAGCTAAACGGCAACGTTTTTGATTTCTTTTATTTTCTAACTAATATACCTAATATCCGAAAATACAAAATAACGATCCGACGGTCATAAATCAAACTAGGCGAATTATCCTAGCCGTCGGATCGCGTCCGAGTCGGCTCGCTCGCGCCAACGGCCGAGCCGACTCGGATCCGGGGTGGACCAATGGGGATTCGACACGTGGACGTTGACTACTTTGACCGAGCCACATCGGTCGTCTTCAACCTCGCGACTATGACGGAATGGACGGCCGGAAGCTTCCGGCGACGATCCAACGGTGAATCTCCGACCAAATCTCACGAAACCAACTCCTATCGACTCATCTAGACCTCCAGTTTCACATATATCAAAATCAAATGAAATCATTAACTAAATCTCGAGAACCGGACTATGCACGGTCGCGACATTGCAGACTTCGATCGAGCAATATAGAGCAAGATAGACCAATTCCTTCACAAAATCACATCACGGGAGGTCGAGAAGGCTTACCTCGAACTCGGATCGAGTTCGGAAAGGCTAGAAAAGCTCGGCCGGTGTTCGGCCGCACCGAGGGATATGGGAGGCTCGACTCATGTATTTCGGGTAAGATCGATGCAAAGAAGATATGCGAACATGATTAGTAAGGTTCCAGAACAAAAACGCACAAAATAATTTCAAGGATCGTGCTCGAAACCGTGTGATGCCATTGATGCACAGTGATGAGAGAGGAAGTTCGACTCACCCGATTTGGACGATTCAAGCGGATCGAGCTGGTGCGATCAACTCGCCCGAGCTTGGAGGGAGTTCGGTGATGATCCGCCGCGCCGATTTGGCCTGGATTCGCCGGGCTGAAGTCGTGCGATTCCGAGTTGAACTCCGGCGAAGACGTCGCCCGAGAGCGTCTCTCTCTAACTCTCTCGCTTTCTCTCTCTATTCGGTTCTTGGACGAGCACCAATGAGCCTCTCCTTTGTCTAGAATCTTCGCTGGCTTTTATAGTAGATTTTTCAAATTTGGCGCGTCGGGTGTGAGCTGGCCGAGGGTGACTCACGTGCCACCCACGTGATTTTTGGCTCGCCGGAAGTTGGACGGAGACGGCCATCACCACATATTTCGTTTAGTCCTCCGTTAGTCGCGAATTGAGCTCAAATTTGTGTATTTTTGCGAAGTGTTGACTTTTGTGTGCGCCGAGCCTTTGACCGGCCGCTCCGCCGTGCTCCGGCGGCCATTGGCCTCGCCGCCGGTGCCAATCGACGCGTAATCACCTGCATAACAAAAACCCTCTATTAATTGAATCAATTAGGGTTGAATTGGCTCTCAATTTGGTCATTGAAATTCATTATCAAATCTGCAAATGGCGCGGCTGAGTTGGGGAAGAAGATGGATCATCTTGGACCGGTTCGACCGGGTCCGACCGGTGATGCCGACCTGTCTCGAACCGGTTCAGACCATGAATTTCTCCCAATTTTCAAAATTAAACAAAATTGGTTGGGAATTTTTGTAATTAAACTTCAAAATTGAACTCAGGGGCCTGGATATTGTCTAGAAATGTATTTTTGCCCAAAATTTCCCATCAATTTGCACAAAAGCCCCAAATTTTTCTAAAATCCCAAATTGGGGAAAACTTCAATTGGATGTGTAATTGATCAAATTGGACCACGAAACCTATTCCAATCGATTTGAAATGCATGAAAACCTAGGGGGACGGTCCAATTTTGCAAAGAAAGTCCTCCAATTAAAAGTAATTTCAAAGATTATCAAATTGAGGGACTAAATTGCAAGATTTTTGGGGGTTTTCGTGCAATTCGTGCAATTAGCGCAATTAGGGATGCAATTGACCAAATTGAAGTTCAAAGGGATTGCAATTGAATGTCTAGACACAAAATGTGCAAAAAATTGAAAATAAAAAGACTCAATTGGTATTTTTTATGCAAATTCAACCTTAGGCATTATGAAGAAACACCTAAGATTGAAATCAATTTTTGATTTTTCTTGAGGTAAATATGAAAAGGGAATTAAAAGAAAAATATTGGATATTTTCGTATATTTTTATGACCTCTAAAAGTATTTTTTATGAATTTTTCAAGTATTTTCCTATTTTCCGAAAATATTAAAAAAAATGCGAAAAATATGAAAAATTATTTTTTGTTCCAAATTGGTTCCTTAAGCTTGGCCAAGGCTTCCAATGTTGATTTTTTAATTTTTTGATTTTTTGTGAATTTTTAATGAATTTTGGAAAATAAAACTAAAGGAAAATCGACTAAAAATTCGGGTGTCAATTTGCCCCTCTTTGAAAGTAATCTCGGTTAGAGGTTGCTTTCAAAGACAAGGTGACACCTGGATCCTTAATCGACTCTCTTGGGGAAAAAATCTAAAGAAAATAAGTCTTGACATCAAATTGCTTTACCTTTGCAGTTTAAGCTCTAACTCCGTGGGGAATTATTTCGATTCATGCTCATTTTATGTGAAAGAGAAATGAGAAGAGAGAGACTTACCCGTAGCTCACCTGTCTATGATTTGAGACTTGTCGATCCGAGGTTGAAAGATTCGGTGTATGGAATTACCTGTGAATGGCGCGACGAGATTTGCAATGGTCGGCGTCCGTATGATGTCGAGTGGTGGTTTGAAGATTTGGAAGGAAGGTTCACCCTTGTAACAAAGGGGTTTCACCTATTTAAAATGGGTTTGACTATCCACTAGGGATTCATCATTTAAAAAGGGGGGCAGATCGGCTTTCGTCTCTCCAACTACTAACCGTCTGAGGGGGAGGTTCACCCTTGTAACAAAGGGGTTTCACCTATTTAAAAGAGATTGGCTATCCTCCATGCGGGGACTCACCATCTAAAAAGCGGATCGGCTTTCGTCTCTCCAGCTACTAACCGTCTGAAAGGGGAGGTTCACCCTTGTAACAAAGGGGTTTCACCTATTTAAAAGATTGGCTATCCTCCATGCGGGGACTCACCATCTAAAAAGCGGATCGGCTTTCGTCTCTCCAGCTACTAACCGTCTGAAAGGGGAGGTTCACCCTTGTAACAAAGGGGTTTCACCTATTTAAAAGATTGGCTATCCTCCATGCGGGGACTCACCGTCTAAAAAAGCGAGATCGGCTTTCGTCTCTCCAGCTACTAACCGTCGAGGGGGAGGTTCACCCTTGTAACAAAGGGGTTTCACCTATTTAAAATGAGATTGGCTATCCTCCATGCGGGGACTCACCATCTAAAAAGCGAGATCGGTTTTCGTCTCTCCAGCTACTAACCGTCCGAGAGGGTGCCATTCGAGGACCTAGGTTGACTAGTGTACCTACGGAGCTCAAACCCTATTTCAAATTTTCAAATAAGCGAGATCGGTTTTCGTCTCTCCAAGCTACTAACCGTCCGAGAGGGTGCCATCTCGAGGACCTAGGTTGACTAGTGTACCTACGAGCTCAAACCCTATTTCAAATTTTCAAATAAGCGGATCGGTTTTCGTCTCTCCAGCTACTAACCGTTCGAGAGGGAGGTTCACCCTTGTAACAAAGGGGTTTCACCTATTTAAAATGAGATTGGCTATCCTCCATGCGGGGACTCACCATCTAAAAAGCGGATCGGCTTTCGTCTCTCCAGCCTACTAACCGTCCGAGAGGGTGCCATCTCGAGGACCTAGGTTGACTAGTGTACCTACTGAGCTCAAACCCTATTTCAAATTTTCAAATAAGCAGATCGGTTTTCGTCTCTCCAGCTACTAACCGTCCGAGAGGGTGCCATCTCGAGGACCTAGGTTGACTAGTGTACCTACGAGCTCAAACCCTATTTCAAATTTTCAAATAAGCAGATCGGTTTTCGTCTCTCCAGCTACTAACCGTCCGAGAGGGTGCCATCTCGAGGACCTAGGTTGACTAGTGTACCTACGAGCTCAAACCCTATTTCAAATTTTCAAATGAGCAGATCGGTTTTCGTCTCTCCAAGCTACTAACCGTCCGAGAGGGTGCCATCCGAGGACCTAGGTTGACTAGTGTACCTACTGAGCTCAAACCCTATTTCAAATTTTCAAATAAGCGAGAGGATCCGAGGACCCGGGGATGCCAAAAGACCCGCAGAAAATCCAAGTTAATCAAATCTTTAAAATGCAACTTTTCCGAGGATTTGGGGTCACCAGGGAACCCGCAGAAAGTTCAATCAAACATCATTAGTATGACAACTTTAAGTTCTTGGAAAAAATTCAAGAATTCTAGACAAATTTTCAAAGTGTATTTGTGAGGGAAATGTCTCCAATCACAATTTCAAATCTCCACTGGGGATGGACTTTGAATGACACATCCCGAGTGTTCTTCAAAAAGGTTGTTTTAAAAAATTTTCAAAAGGATTTTCCTTCATCCAAGAGGGCTTCTCACCATTTAGGAAGGCTTTTCTTAAAATTCAAATCTCGCTCACAGAAACCTAACCTCGAGGTTTCGGGATCATTCGAGATTCATACAATCGACTAATCGAGAAGGCATTTTAAAAGGGACCGTAATTCGGGCCAGGTCAAAGGCTTTTCAAAGGATATTCATTTTGAAGTTTAGAAATGAATTTTGATCAACAATAGTTTCTTCGGGTCTACAAGTCAAGAACCCCGAAGTCATGATAAGACAGATTGTACTTACCCCTTTAAGCGGTAGCTTCCCGTATGATTTCTTGCATCGACCTGAAACACCTCTTAGATCGAAAAGTTTTGGTGACAGGTTGTATCTTGGTTTAAGGTGGGCTCTTTAAGAACGGCCATATTTTCAAAAGAGGGTGAACTTTGGTGATCACCTTGACATTTCTCCAGCTTTCATTTGCCTTTTGCGTAAGATTCACGATCATTCTTTTTCCAATTGATTTTGAGGATTTTCCTCTTTTCATCTTAATGATTTTTCTTTAGGATTTGCCCCTTTTCGGGATGCTCTTTTCATGGGCTTTGGCCTTGCTTTTACCAGGCACTTTGCTTTTTCTAGCCCTTTCATTCTTCATCATTTTCGCACCGACCGGCTCTTTTGAGACCAAGTATCAAAATTCTTCCGATCATGCTTTTTGATTCATTGCTGGTAATTCCTTTGCTTTGCCCCCAGGTGGGGGGGTGATCACCAACAAGGGTTTAGAAATGAATATTCAAAGGCTCAAATTGGCTTTTCAAAGGGTAAGTGTTTGGGATATAGAAATGAGATGCTTTTCTTCACTTTGAGGTGTTCCAAGTCTTTGCCGAAATCACCCGAAGCTAATCACAAAAAGATTGATGCGAGTCAAGTACAATAAAGTCTTACCCGACCTTTTCTCCAAGGAATCATCCAATGAACCTCCAAATATGCCCCATTGTGGGGTGGTTCTTGACGGGGTTATATTCATAAAATTCTCCCTTTTTGGCTCGAGTGGTTATCAAGGGATACAAATGTGTATGGATAATTTTGAAATGGAAATGCCTTTCATCATTTAAATCCATGTAATCACCGCGAATGATCCCTACGTCCCAAAATTAAGCTCTTTCGCTCTATCACTCTCACTCATCACTCAAGTGTGTCGGGGACGTGTTTAAGGACAAAGTTTGCCTCTTTTCATTTGAAGGATCATTCTTTTGAAAAGCTTTCAAAGCATGCCCTTTTATAGAAACTCGGGCGTTTTCGTCAAAATTCATCGTTTGCCAAATGTTCTCATCAAAGATAATATTCAAAAGATGTTTCTGTAATTTGTAAGGAATATTTCTTTGAAAGGGCCTTGTGGCTCTATAATTCCAAGTTTTTTCAATTTCAAGCACGACGGCGTATGAAAATTCTTTGTAAAGAAAGAGAACCTCAAACCTGTCTTCTTCAAATATTGGCTTCGTCCCCGTAAAAACAAAAGGAAACAATCAGTTCAAGGTATTCAAAATTTTAAGTTTCGAAGCGATTTCTTCTCGTCTCCTTCGGACGTTGACTCCTGTCTCCCGTAAAAACAAAAGGAAACAATCAGTCCAAGATATTCAAATTTTCAAATCCCGAAGTGATTTCTTCTTGTCTCCTTCGGATGTTGACTCCTGTCTCCTCTTTCGGGTATCGACTCCTGTTTCCCGTAAAGAACAAAGGAAACAATTAGTCCAAGATATTCAAAATCCGTGATCCAAAGTAACGTATAACTTCCCTGTTTTGACCGGTTGCTCGCAAAGTTCTTCATGATTCCCAGTCCCACCTACAAAATACAAACGTATGCAAATGCATGTATGCGAGATGTCATGCAAATGCAAAATTTTCATGTGACTCATATCTCGCTCATCAACCGCTCCGAAGCTCAATTTATTTCAAGGAAAATATCTCTTCACGGCATCCGAATTCACCGGACTTGCCAACTCTTCTCCATCCATGTTTACAAGTATAAGAGCTCCCCGGATAAGACCTTTCGAATCACATAGGGGCCTTCATAATTTGGCATGAATTTGCCTCCCGGGTGTTGTGCGTTTGGGAGCATTTTCTTCACAACTAGCATCCCCGCTTCAAAACTTCTAGGTTTAACCTTCTTGTTAAAAGCTCGGCCACTTTCTTCGATAACTTTGACCATGACAGATAGCCCTTAATCGCTTTCGTCAATCAAATTCAATTGTTCGTGTCTCTGTCGACTCCATTCATCTTCTCGTGAGCCCTACTTGAGACAGAATCCTTAAAGAGGGGATTTCCACCTCTACCGGTAGGACTGCTTCCATACCGTATACCAAAGAGTAAGGAGTTGCCCCGGTTGAAGTACGAATTGAAGTTCGGTAGGCCATGAGAGCATATGGCAATCTTTCGTGCCAATCTCGATATTTCTCAGCCAGTTTTGGCCAATATCTTCTTGATGTTCTTGTTTGCCGCTTCCACGGCTCCATTCATTTGCGGGCGGTAAGGCGAAGAATTAAGGTGTCGTACCTTAAATTGTTCCAATAGTTGATCGACTACCTTGTTGTTCAAATTTGAGCCATTGTCCGTAATGATGGCTCTTGGCACTCCATATCTTGAGATGATATCTCGCTTGATGAACTTGGCCACACTATTCGCAGTGACATTGGCATATGAGCTAGCTTCAATCCATTTGGTGAAATGATCAATAGCAACCAGAATGAAACGATGTCCGTTGGAGGCCTTTGGGTTGATAGGGCCGATCATATCAATTCCCCACATGCGGAATGGCCATGGCTCGACATTTGATGTAGCTCGGTTGGCGGCGCATTTATCCTGTCGCCGTATACCCGGCATTGATGAACGGATCTAACATGCTGGTTGCAATCCGACTCGATAGTCAACCAATAATACCCGAGTCTCATAATCTTTTTGGCGAGGAGGTGGCCATTCATATGCGGTCCGCATTCCCCTTCATGAATCTCTTTCATAATGAGATTTGCTTCTTTGGAATTCACGCACCTCGCCAGGACCGAGTCAAAGGATCTCTTGTATAGGATCCGTCCGCCGAGGAAAAATTTAGATGCCATCTTGCTTATGTACTTTTTATCTTCCGGTTGACTGTCCCCGCGGGAATTCGCCCTTCGGTAAGTAATTCTTGATGTCATGATACCACGGTTCTTCGTCGGGTTCCTCTTCAATGACCATGCAAGTATGCAGGTTGCTCTAAAATATCAATCCTTAATGGCTCTATCTCAAGACCATTTTGCACTTGTAACATTGCTGATAATGTAGCCAAAGCATCAGCAAAAATGGTTCGAGTTCTCGGCAGATATTCGAAAGTAATCTCCTCAAAGTGTTGGATCGCTCTTCGAGGTATTTATGATAAGGAATAAGCTTGGGATCCTTTGTCTTCCACTCCCCTTGAGTTTGTAAAATGATTAGCATGGAATCTCCATATACCAAGTAGCTTCTTCACCTTTAATGAGATGGCCAATTGTAATCCTAGTATGCGTGCTTCATATTCGAAATGTTGTTGGTACAGGGGAATACCAACTTGGCTGAAACCGGATAATGTTGATCTTCGGGGGATATCAAAATCGCCCCAAAGCATTCGATCCAAAGTGAGGTTCACCGCACCGTCAAAGTACATTGTCCATTTGTCTTCGGATATATTCAGGATTTGACCTCCCTTGTTTTGCTCAAACGTCCTTAGGAGGATTCTCGACTAGCATGTCAGCAATTGCTCTTCCCTTGACAGATTTTTGGGGAGAGGTTTTGATATCGAACTCGAAAGCGTATTTGCCATTTAGCCATCTTTCCCAACAATGTTGGCTTCTCCAAAAGGTATTTGATGGGGTCATTTTCAAGTGACCAGCTCTATATGATAATGCAAGGTGTATACTTGCCTCAATCTCGTGGAGGACCCAAACCAATGCTACGCAAGTCCTTTCCACTCGTTGGGTATTTGACTTCGGATGTTGTAAACTTTTTGCTCAAATAATATATGGCCCGCTCTTTACGATCCTTGGGGTTAGTTTGGGCAAGTAAAGCTCCCAAGGACTCATCATTAACCGTCGATATAGAGTTAAAGGAACGTCGGGGATAGGAGGTACCAATACCGGAGGTTGTACCGGATATTCCTTGATCTTCTCAAATGCTTGTTGGCATTCCGCATCCCATTTCACCTTTGCACCTTTCTTTAGCAACTTGAAGAAGGGTTTCGCCGTTTCGATAGTTGGGATATGAATCTGGATATATAATTCAATCTTCCCAAGAACCCCCTTACTTCTTTAACAAGAACAGGAGTTCCTATTTCCCATATGGCTTTAATCTTGGAAGGGTCAATTTCAATACCACGGCTGCTCACCACAAACCCTAGCAAGCTTTCCGGATCTTGCGCCAAATACGCATTTCGCAGATTCAACTTGAGCTTATACTTTCTCAATCGATCAAATAACTTCTTCAGCACTTTAACATGGTCTTCTCCAGGCTTGGATTTGGCAATCATATCATCCACATAGACCTCGATCTCCTTATGTATCATATCATGAAAAAGGGTCACCATAGCCCTCTCGATATGTTGCACCTGCATTTTTCAACCCAAATGGCATCACCTTGTAACAAAAAGTTCCCCATTGTGTAGTGAATGAGGTCTTGATCTTATCTTTTTCCTTCAAAGATGATCTCGATTATATCCCGAGAATCCATCCATAAAGGAGAACAATTCAAAACCCGCAAGATCGTCGACGAGCACATCAATGTGCGGTAGGGGAAAATCATCCTTGGGACTAGCTTTGTTCAAGTCCCGATAATCCACGCATATTCTAATTCTCCCATCCTTCTTCTTAATCGGTACGATATTGGCGACCCAATCAAGCATATGGGACAGCCTCGATAAATCCAACTTTAAGGAGCTTCATCACCTCTTCCTTGATTTTATCCGCCGTTCGGGATTCATTCTTCCGGGCGATTGATTTATCGGTGTGCAAGAAGGATTTGTGGGCAAAGCATGCTCCACAATCTCACGATCTAGACCCGGCATGTCAAGATACGACCGTGCGAAGATATCTTGATATTCCTTGAGTAACACCGTCATTCTTAAAATATCTTGCTGCGTGACAGGTGTCCTCCTATTTTCACTTCCTTGACGCAATGTAATCTCCCAAATTAATAGTGATAGGTTCTTCGGAAATAGGAGGCTTAGATTCTTCGAAACAATCCCATTCTTTCTTGATATCGCTCACATCAACCTCGTCTATATCAACTTCGCATGCATAGTCATCGAGCTGATATGAGTCACATATTAACCTGTTATGTATGGGTGGGATGACATGCCCGAAATGCACCATGAAAGGTTAGTATTCAAAGATGATAAAATTGAAGGATGCATGATTCCTATCATGAAAACATTTTTCAAATTTCAATTTTCTTAGATAAGGAAAGGAGAACTAGTCCACGATCTTCCGGACATCCTGGTTCTCAAAAGTCGTTTAAAATCCTAGATCATATGGCGGATCGGGCCTCAAGTTTCATGGTAGAATCAATTGTCATCATCGGACCAATCCGTTGCTCCACATGTCCGTAATCAAATTTGAAATGTTTTTCATTAATAAATGCAACTAAGAACAATACAAGATCGCACTTCCTGGATCACAAAGCATGTGACCCAAAGGGTGCTAAAACATCAAAAAGCTTTAAAGCAAATGCAGTAATCAAAATGCATTAAAAGATAAAGTTCGAAAGAGCCTTTTACTCGGGGGTGGGGAAATCATCGTCCACCCACTCAATTATCACGTTCACCCGATTATCCGAGGAACGGGTTGAATAAGTCCGGCTCGCATCCTCGTAGATGTCTTCATCTTCCAGCCACTTGCCTCCCTTAGAGAATACCTCGAATAAAGGGTTTAGGAGCATTTTTCCTCTAGCTTTCCATACATCGGTACCTATGAAACGGCCACCTTGGCGCCCACGGCGTCCACGGTCTCCATAACGATTGTTTCGACCTCGGCCTCGACCTATGTTATTTTCCGCTATTCCGCTATAACCCGGACCAACCTTGTGGTCATTTGAGCCCAAATTCAAAGGGTTACGAATTCCCCGACCATATTTCCCTAATCCAAAGACCCGGAATAAATCCATTCGAGAGTAGCACTTTTCCCGCCATAGTTGCAGGTCTCGAAAGCTCGGGTATAGCCACCTTTGCATTTGGTGACACATGCATGACAGATACGATGTCAAAGGTGTGATAACTCAGCTCCTCCTCTTTTGAGGGTTCAATGTAAGGGACCATCCCTTTTAAAGTCGCTCGATGTCCCGTCTCGCCATGGACGGTGATCAACCGACCCTTGACCACAAATTTTAACTTTTGATGCGAGAGAGGAAGGTACCGCTCCGGACACATGAATCCACGGTCTTCCCGGGAGCGGGGGTGAAGGCGCTTGGAATATCCAACACTTGGAACGGTATAGAGAAAGTTACCGGTCCAATGTCAATGTCCAGCTCAATCTCTCCCACAACATTCTTGGAGACTCCATCAAATGATCGGATGGTGGCCTTGGATGTCTTCACAAAATCTTCATTGATCCCCAAGCTTCTCAAAGTGCTTAGTGGACACAGGTTGAAAGCGGAACCATTATCAATTAAGACGTGAGGCACCTCTTTTCCGTGACACCTCACGCCTATGTAAAGGGCTTTGTTGTGGACCCGCCCTTCTTTCGGGAAGTCTTCGTCCGAGAAGGATATCTCGGTCCTTCGAAGGATAGCACCCACAAAGTCTCCCAATTGCACTTCGTTAATTGTCTTCGGAACATGCACCTCATCCAAGCACCTTCAAAAGGGCGTCTTTGTGCTTTTCAGAATTTTTGAAGAGATCCAAGAAGGAAATCGTGCGGGCATCTTCCGCAGTTGGTCAACGACATCATATTCACCGGTCCTCACGACCGATTGCAACTTCTCAACCTCTTCCGCAGCTTGGGATTCTCTTTTCGTAATCCACTTCTCTCGGGGATAACATCTTCCGGATCTCATTATGGCGTCAATCTCGCCCGTTCCATAATCCCAATGAACCGCCCTTGAGTTGTACTCTTCCACAAAGCGGTAATTTAATCCTCACCGGTATGATCTTTTCGGTAGTGATTCAGATGTTGATGGTTTTTCCGAACTAGAAGCTTCTAACTCCCAGCTATCAACTTTGTTCAAATCAATCACGAAACGAATTGGGGCATCTATCATCCCAATCATCCCATCCTCATGAACGTCATCGGGGTTATGTTCTAGACCTGGCCTTACCGGCGTGGCATTTCCTTTATCGAAATCCCTCGCCTTTCTCTTCGACTCTCGGGATGATCCCTTCAATCCTCATGCCAATCTCCACCGGATGTTGGAACGATGAGTACGTGTATGCATACATGCGATCAAAGTATTCCGCCGGAAGTGACTTTAGTACAAACTCCAGCATTTCTCTCTCCGACAACGGCGGTTGCACCATCACGGCGTGTTTCTTCCACCTTCTTGCAAAGAGCTCAAAACTCTCATCTTCACCTTTCCGGATATTCAACAGATTAGCCTTAGTGAAATAACCTCGATTCCAGCTTCAAAGTGTCGTATGAAGTGCTCGATAAATCCTCCCGGCTCGGGACCCGGCCTAGATCGATTGATTGAAACCATACCAGCGAGGCCCGTTAAACTTTGTCCAAAGTTCCGAATCGGTGTTTCGTCATCTTCTTGGTGGCCAACCATTTGGCGAAGATAGTATGAGACATGCGCCGAGGACACCCAGCGCCATTATACTTCGTGCGGAAGACCACTCTCGGGTTCACACCTTGAGGCGGGACGTTTCTTGCTTGAGTAAGTGGCGTAATCAGCTCCTTCAACTCATCCATTTTCCTCGACACGTCATCTCCTTGCTCTTGAAGTAGAGCGATCTTTCGATTCCCGTGTCTCCATGGTCCGCCGTATCTCCAGAATCTGCATGCTTTCTTCTATCGCCATAGTATTCCTTTTGGTTGTCGATTGCGATAAATCTGCTACCATAGTTGTTAAATGACGCATGTGCGTCTCCGCATTAGAAAGTCGCATATCGACCTCTCGATTCTCCCTGTTCATTCCGAGGAGCCGCTTGGTCCTTAACTTCATCGATCGTTCCCACAAATTCATCGCTTGTGGGGTCATCCATTCCACCCCACCCATCGGGGACTACATCTCCGAGTCAACAAAGAAACTCGGGGCGCCGAATATAGCACTTTAAAGTTGTACCCACCACTATCTTCCCCCGTGTTATCAACTATTTCGCCCCTCTCTAGGGCTTTTCGCAAAAATCTCCTGTCGCCTCGGCGGGCCTTATCCAGACGGACTTCATATTCGTCTATCTCTTCAATTTCTTGACCATCTTTGACGCTCATCAAATATCCCGAGGGTATTTTCAAAAGAGCTCCCTCGTAGGTTTCATTGCGAACTCCTCGACAAGCATGTTTACCGCCACGTAGGTTCCCTTGAAAGCGACATTTTCCATTCTTCCTATGACACCCAAGCTAATCAATTTTTCCAAGCAAGCCTCTTTTTGCTCTCGGGAAATACTCTCTCCTTCCGGGTATTGCGAGGCTAATGTCAAGACATCCCGCATTCTATCCATATTCACTATGAACTCCGGAACCTCTTCCTCTTCATCTCCAAAGATCGCGTTCACCTCACGATGCTCGGGTAGCGGGTTCCGCTGCACATTCGGTTCGGCTTTATCAAATTCCAGAACTTTTCCGTCGATCAATGCTTGCACCTTGAATTTCGAGAGCGAGACAGGTTATCCGCGTTATGCCCCCTTTCTCCCATATGGTATACGCACGTCTGGGTCTCATCATACCCAGGAAATCTTGGCGGGTGAGCTCGAGGTGGCTCTTTTTGCAACTAAGCGATTTTCCAATAACATGGGTAACAATTTGGATAAGGGTCGGGGTAGTGGGGTAAAAACAACCGGGTTCTTTTTTCTGAATTCCGGTGGTTTGGAAGTAGTCCCAGAGGACGTTCCTTGGGTAGGAATTGAAGGCGAGAAATTTCGGGCTTTGGCGGGTTAGGGACAAAGGCTACTTCTCCAGTTTGCTCCCTAATATCCCTTCTCAAAGGGTATTGGCGTTTGAAAGGCGCCTCGGGTATCTTCTTTTCTCTTAATGCCCACTCATGACGCTCCGCCACCTTGATCGGGTGTGCAAATGTCCGACACCCGCAGGTGTTCAGCTTGTCGAAAAATTCAAACGGAAGGGCCTTGAGAAACAGATCTATTAGTTCATCTTCCGGGACAGGCGGTTTTACTTGCACAGCCAGTGCTCTCCATCTCTGGGCGTAGGCGCGAACGGCCTCGCTCTTTCCTTTTACTGTCCTTAAAAGGTCCTCTCTAGTTAGGGCGGTCAAAGTGTTAAACTTGTATTGCCGCAGAACTCGTCTCGCGTTTATCCCAATCGGCGAGCCTCTCTCGGCTCCAATTCAATGAACCACGCTAGGGCTGCCCCGGATAGGCTTTCCCTGGAAAGTGTTAACCAAGAGTGGAATGTTGTCGGAGAACCGCGACATTCGACGCAAGTAATACTTCAAGTGCGCCTTGGGACACCCGGTCCCATTATATCTTCTTACAAAGTCCGGCTCCTTGTAATCGCCAGAACCTCTATCTTTTCGAACGGTGCAACCTTGTCGAATCTCGAGAGCTCATAACCTTGACTCGCCAAACACTCTTCGATCTTAGCGAGCCTCTTAATTTCCTCTTCCATTTTGAGGACTTGCTTCTCCTTTTTCTCCGGGTCAATCACAATGGGAGGATCCTTAGGCGGTCTTTCCGGATTCGTAGTTGGATTGGCGGCGGGCGCCGGATTAGCGTTTGCTCCATCGGGATGGCCCGCAGAGCTTGAGAATTAAGGTCAACGGGGTATCTCCCCCGGCTTGCAATCATCATTGCCTTCATCTCCGCCACCATTGTGGCGATCACATTCATTTGATTCTCCGGATTACCCACACGAGGTGCGAGCTCTTCTTGTTCCATCCTTAACTTGCGCGTTTTACTGCGAGTCCTCGTATTTATCACTCACCTGTTTTCGAATATCAAATCGGTATGGGAAATATTAAGAATTGGAGACATTGATCCGTGGTAATTGACTTTTCTATATGTATGCATGAAATGCTCATAAAAGAAATAGTATGTATTCATTACAAACCAAATTGTTCAAAAGTATCTAAAAGATAACAAATATGTAAAATCTAAATGGGGGAATGGATCTATCCAAGTCGGGGACGTTTCCACTCTTCTTGCTCTTCTCGTCCATCGGAATCCCACAAGTATGGGTCTTCTCCGTCTTCCGATATCCACCGCTCCGGATCTTCGGGAATGTACGGTTCTACTCCCGGTACATATGGTACTATGTACTCGGTTCATATGACTCTACTTCTTCAATCCGAGGAGATACGCACTCGGGTACATATGGCTCTACCATTGATTGGCGATACTCCTTAATCTTCTTGATATACTCATTGGAAGCTCTGTGAATGTTCATCTCATTATCCAAATAATCCGGCCACTCAACTTGTTGCATCGGGGAGTTCTTCAAAGCATGAAGGATAAGCTTGATCCGAGCCCGATACAACTCCTTTGTTTCCTTAGTGAGCTTTCCTCGTGTCATATCAAATGAGAAAATCCCGGGACAAACATCCGGTGGTATCTCTTGTAGAACTCCAAATTGCCTCACCACTCGAATGGGGTAATACGCCACAGCGCCGGTACATCCCAATAAGGGAATAGGGTTATCTTCAATACCCGAAATGCGAGCTTCTACGATCTTGGGCCAAGTCAAACGCCATCTAATATGCTCGGGTTTCAAATTGTCCAATAGCTCAACCCACTTTTTGAATGAGTATTTGGGTACAAGGGATTGACACTTAAGAAAGGATCTAAGAGGGTGAACGTGCTCGTTGATCTCATAACACCCCACTCGGAGTTGGAAAGTTTTTATATGAGAGGTGAACCACAAGTGGAGTAATCCACTAGACGCTTGGAAAACAGCCTTCTTTGAAGATTTGGAACGATTCAGGGAGAGAAAAGTCTCGCCTAAGATCATGTACGAATAATCCCAACGACAACATGCTTGTCCGGCTATATGGGTTATGGAGGGGTCAAAAGTAGTTCTAGAAGTCGGGAATAGAACGAATGCAAAGAAAGCCAAAATGAACACCTTTCCCGATTTATGACCGGTTTCGGTGGGTAGAGAGGAATAATTATCGAAAAGGAACGAGAATGTGAATTTGTTGGAATTGGACTTGTAAACTTTTTCAATCTCGAAGTTTTAAGGCGAAGGAAACTCGATAACGAACGAGTGGAATCCATGTCCAAAGGGGGTTGAGCTATACGTTCTTCAAATTTGGCCCCGATAATAGCGGTATACTCCTCAAGCGTAGGGGTCAATTCCAATCCTCGAAAGTTGAATGTCATTGTTCGCGCGTCCCATGCCTTGGCTAGTGCTTGAATGAGCGCCGGTTGGTATTCCACTTTGATCAAATCTACAAGTCGTCCCAAACGTCCTTCCACATAGGCTTTATTGACGATGTCGAGGCGATCCCACCATATAGCGAGTTCCTTGCGCGGTATTGGGATGACTTTGATGTCTCCATTCCCCATGATCTAAGAATGCAAAAATGATGATCCTAAAGTCAATTACCACGGTTTAATATGCATATGCATGTAATGTAATGCAAATGTGCTAACCAAATTCCATGTCATCTTTTGGTAACATGAGGGTCAACTACTCCCACTTGACCCAAATAAGCCAAATAGGGTAATTATGGACCAAATCTCACCCAAAGATGGCATGTAATTTGATTAGGATCGTTTAAGCGTAATCGGGGTAAAAAGGTCGTTCACAAATTGACAACTCATGAAATTTACAAGTCTAATACAATAAAGTCAAAAAAGATAGAACATGACAAGTATCTAGAGATGTTCGGACAATAAATGTCGATGAAAGTACATAATAGACTCAAAATATAATGAAACCTAGAAAATGCCCCAAAGTCGTACTAATCTAGACAAGTGGGAATGGTATCCTCGTCCGATGAAATCTCTACTATCTCGGGAAGCTTGATATCTTCTTCATCATCGGAGGATATGGTGATAATTTCCTTCTTCTTAATCGGAGAATGTTTTGGGGCCGTCTTGGTAGCATGAGGCTTCCTCGCCAACTTCATGTACAATTCCCGGATTCTTTCTTTCTCGCGCTCGAGCTCCAAATATCGTCCACATCGGGTATAATCGCAACTCTCGCTACGGATGCGGTTCCGTCCGTTGAGCTCTCGTCCGTGAACAAATCCGAAAACTCGGAATGTAGCGGGTACTCGGTCCTCGCGTCGAATGGTCCTCCGCTCCCAGGTGAATACATCGGGTGCATCAACACGACTTTGGGGCGCCATCTATCCTAAAAAGGAAAATTTGACTTTCAACCCCGATCACTTAAACGATCTTACAAATTGTGATGATATGTAGTGGAAATGTATGATATGCAAAATTTAAATTTACAAGTTCAAAATAAAAAGGGTAGAAAGCCTTACCAACCGATGTTACTCTTTTTTGGTTTTTGGTTTTAGGTATACCAACCATCCATTTCACATGCGCATGAGACAGGTGAGGTTTAACTCTAAAAAAATCAAAAAGGCTCGGGTATGGACCTAAAAAGGCTCCCGCTATACAAATCGATGGGCCGCCCACAAGCGCAATCAAACAACAAGTGGGTAGGACCATCAATCTTACATAGCGAGCGGGATCAAATATGGTCAACCCAAGTGCAATCAAACACAAGAGCTTCGCATACCGATCCCTATCTATGGCGACCTAAAAGGTGATTTCGCGGCTCGGGTTTAGGCGCTTGTGTGTGCAGTGTCGTGATCCTCGAAATATGCAAGACATGCACCACAATTTATATTCAAAACACCGCTTCAAAATTTGCATAAATAAACAAACAATCCAAAACTCCATATCTCGCATCAAAAATGGTTAGCACGTACGCCACCCCTTATAACTCCCATCCGCATCAACATTTAACACTTTTTTGTTAGTGGACGTACCTCATCTTCAAGAGCATCTCGTAAAACGAGGTTAGAAAACAATCAGCATTTTTATCGGCTTAAATCCTCTTAAAGTATTCCCCAATGGAGTCGCCAATCTGTCGCGACCCTCCCGGAAATTCCCTCAATTTCCCGGGGGTGGAATAGGGCTAACGAGCCGATCCCTCCTTTTTATAGGCATATATATGGGTGTGGGGGATCGCGAGTCTCTCCCAAGACCCATTACTCGAATCGCGATGTCGGGTAAAATTTTTCAAATATCGAAATTGACCTTGTGTGGTCGGGTGGCATGTGCGAGATGTACATGCAATTTGGAGTCGCCACCGATCGATTTATTGGAAGGTACGATCGGAAAACCTTACCGAGCGGTCGGGAGAAACCGTTCGGTTCCGCGAAAACCAGAGATTTTGGGTCCGGGGATTTGGTTACGCCAAGTTTCATATTTGACGCCCTTTCGGTTACCGATGTTGATTGTTTTTCTAACCTAAGATTTCATGCAGATGCGATATCGGATGAGGTAGGTCCTAAAAAAAAATAAGTATTCATACAGATGGGATTTTTCTATCCTAATCAATCACAATCAGCAAAAAATAATGCGCAATCAAAATCATTACAATCGATCAAATCAATCAATCAAGGTTCAATATGTCTAAAATGGCCCTATCGGCCCACACAAAAATCAATTTTGGGTATCGGGGTGATTTGGTAAAAATTTGGGGGCGAATGGCCCGGAAGGGTAGAATGGTCATTTTTTGGGGTTCGGGACCCGAAAATCACAAAATTTCGATTTGGCCAGTTGAATGTGGCCATTTCTCATTTTTTGTGATTTTCTTGAATTTTTCTAATTTTTTCTATTTTTTGGAATTTTTATTTATTTTTAAAAAATATTGGAAATTTTCCGGATCGAAATTAATCGACCCCCGAAGTCTCAAAAATTTTCGATCCAGACTTTATGAGTCCCGAATCGATCTACAAATTTTTAGAAATTTTTTTATGAAAATCTGGGAATTTTTATGAATTTTCTAAGTATTTTTACAATTTTTTGGATTTTTGGAAATTTTCTTTTTATTTTTTATTATTTTTTTTATTATTAAACCGGACCGGGTCAACCCGGTCAACGACCGGTCAACCCGGTCCGACCGCTCACAAACCCGCCTACAACACCAAAACGACACCGCATATGCATTTTCTATTTATTTTCGATTTTCTAATATCTATTCCTAATATTCGAATATACTAAAATAGAACGGACGGCCGAGATCAACTCCTGGATCAATCTCAGCCGTCGGTGTGCCCAAGATCAAAACGACGACGTGTTTGGCTATGTCCCTAAAACGACGCCGCATCGGTCAAAAATGGACGAACGGCTACGATTAAATCCTATGACTCGATCTCAACCGTTAACTCATCACTAATCAAAACGACATCGCATCGCACATTTGATAGACGGCCACGATTGATTCTCAAACTAATCCTAGCCGTCGCTCCACCTAGCTATAAAACGACGCCGCATCAACTAAAAACTCGAACGGCCGGGATCTATTCTAGACTAAATCGAACCGTTCAACCTTCAAATGCATAGAACGACGCCTGTTCATTCCTAAGCTAAACGGCAACGTTTTTGATTTCTTTTATTTTCTAACTAATATACCTAATATCCGAAAATACAAAATAACGATCCGACGGTCATAAATCAAACTAGGCGAATTATCCTAGCCGTCGGATCGCGTCCGAGTCGGCTCGCTCGCGCCAACGGCCGAGCCGACTCGGATCCGGGGTGGACCAATGGGGATTCGACACGTGGACGTTGACTACTTTGACCGAGCCACATCGGTCGTCTTCAACCTCGCGACTATGACGGAATGGACGGCCGGAAGCTTCCGGCGACGATCCAACGGTGAATCTCCGACCAAATCTCACGAAACCAACTCCTATCGACTCATCTAGACCTCCCAGTTTCACATATATCAAAATCAAATGAAATCATTAACTAAATCTCGAGAACCGGACTATGCATGCATCGCGACATTGCAGACTTCGATCGAGCAATATAGAGCAAGATAGACCAATTCCTTCACAAAATCACATCACGGGAGGTCGAGAAGGCTTACCTCGAACTCGATCGAGTTCGGAAAGGCTAGAAAAGCTCGGCCGGTGTTCGGCCGCACCGAGGGATATGGGAGGCTCGACTCATGTATTTCGGGTAAGATCGATGCAAAGAAGATATGCGAACATGATTAGTAAGGTTCCGTAACAAAACGCACAAAATAATTTCCAAGGATCGTGCTCGAAACCGTGTGATGCCATTGATGCACAGTGATGAGAGAGGAAGTTCGACTCACCCGATTTGGACGATTCAAGCAGACCGAGCTGGTGCGATCAACTCGCCCGAGCTTGGAGGGAGTTCCGGTGATGATCCGCCGCGCCGATTTGGCCCGGATTCGCCGGGCTGAAGTCGTGCGATTCTGAGTTGAACTCCGGCGAAGACGTCGCCCGAGAGCGTCTCTCTCTAACTCTCTCGCTTTCTCTCTCTATTCGGTTATCGGACGAGCACCAATGAGCCTCTCCTTTGTCTAGAATCTTCGCTGGCTTTTATAGTAGATTTTTCAAATTTGGCGCGTCGGGTGTGAGCTGGCCGAGGGTGACTCACGTGCCACCCACGTGATTTTTGGCTCGCCGGAAGTTGGACGGAGACGGCCATCACCACATATTTCGTTTAGTCCTCCGTTAGTCGCGAATTGAGCTCAAATTTGTGTATTTTTGCGAAGTGTTGACTTTTGTGTGCGCCGAGCCTTTGACCGGCCGCTCCGCCGTGCTCCGGCGGCCATTGGCCTCGCCGCCGGTGCCAATCGACGCGTAATCACCCGCATAACAAAAACCCTCTATTAATTGAATCAATTAGGGTTGAATTGGCTCTCAATTTGGTCACCGAAATTCATTATCAAATCTGCAAATGGCGCGGCTGAGTTGGGGAAGAAGATGGACAGATCGGGACCGGTTCGACCGGTCCGACCCATCGGTGGTCGACCGGTCCGAACCGGGTTCGAGACCATGAATTTCTCCCAATTTTCAAAATTAAACAAAATTGGTTGGGAATTTTTGTAATTAAACTTCAAAATTGAACTCGGGGGCCTGGATATTGTCTAGAAATGTATTTTTGCCCAAAATTTCCCATCAATTTGCACAAAAGCCCCAAATTTTTCTAAAATCCCAAATTGGGGAAAACTTCAATTGGATGTGTAATTGATCAAATTGGACCACGAAACCTATTCCAATCGATTTGAAATGCATGAAAACCTAGGGGGACGGTCCAATTTTGCAAAGAAAGTCCTCCAATTAAAAGTAATTTCAAAGATTATCAAATTGAGGGACTAAATTGCAAGATTTTTGGGGGTTTTCGTGCAATTCGTGCAATTAGCGCAATTAGGGATGCAATTGACCAAATTGAAGTTCAAAGGGATTGCAATTGAATGTCTAGACACAAAATGTGCAAAAAATTGAAAATAAAAAGACTCAATTGGTATTTTTTATGCAAATTCAACCTTAGGCATTATGAAGAAACACCTAAGATTGAAATCAATTTTTGATTTTTCTTGAGGTAAATATGAAAAGGGAATTAAAAGAAAAATATTGGATATTTTCGTATATTTTTATGACCTCTAAAAGTATTTTTTATGAATTTTTCAAGTATTTTCCTATTTTCCGAAAATATTAAAAAAAATGCGAAAAATATGAAAAATTATTTTTTGTTCCAAATTGGTTCCTTAAGCTTGGCCAAGGCTTCCAATGTTGATTTTTTAATTTTTTGATTTTTTGTGAATTTTTAATGAATTTTGGAAAATAAAACTAAAGGAAAACCGACTAAAAATTCGGGTGTCAACAAGGGAGTGGAGAATGGACGGCGCGGATCAAGTCCGAGTTTAATCGCGGCCGTCCGTAGTCCTAATCTGTGCGACGTCGTTTCGTGCGACGTCGCCGGTGCGTCGTCGTTTTAGTCTTTAATAGAGACGAATGGCCCGGATCTTATTTCGGGTTTTAATCGTGGCCGTTCGGATATTAGGAGAGACGACGTCGTTTTAGTCGAGGAAAGGTGAACGGCTTGGATTAGATTAGACTTTAGATCGTGGCCGTTCAAGAGTCCGATAGTTGCGGCGTCGTTTTGAGTGTGTAGGCCGGGACGTCGCCGTTTTGTTTAAAGAGTAGTCGACGGCCGAGATTGACCCCTGGATTGATCTCAGTGGTCCATTCTTTTTCTTTTATTCGAATATTAGGATTTAATTTCGGAAAATCAAAAAAAATATATAGATATGTACATATGCGGCACCGTTTTGTGTAAGTCGAGTCTGAGTTCGGTCGGACCGGGTTGACCGGTCGTTGACTGGGTTGACCCGGTCCGGTTTAATAAAAAAATAAAAAAAATAATAAAAAATAAAAAGAAATTTCCAAAAATCCAAAAAAAAATTGTAAAAATACTTAGAAAATTCATAAAAATTCCCGGATTTTCACAAAAAATTTCTAAAAATTCCTAGATCGATTCGGGACTCATAAAGTCTGGATCGAAAATTTTGAGACTTCGAGGGTCGATTAATTTCGATCCGAAAAATTTCTAATATTTTTGAAAAATAAATGAAAATTCCAAAAAATTAGAAAAAAATTAGAAAAATTCAAGAAAATCACAAAAAATAGGAAATGGCCATATTCAACTGGCCCGACCCCAATTTTGTGATTTTCGGGTCCCGAACCCCAAAAAATGACCATTCTACCCTTCCGGGCCGTCCGCCCCAAATTTTCCCGAACCAACCCCGAAACTTAAATTTGAAATTTCTGTGGGCCGATAGGGCCATATTAGACTTGTTCATTTGATTTGATTGTCTTTGATTGCTTCGATTGTGCTTTTAAATTTCTTGATTGTGATTGATTAGGATAGAAAATCCCCATCTGCATGAAAACTTAGAATTGTTAGGGCCTACCTCACCCGATATTACATCTGCATGAATTCTTAGGGTAGAAAAACAATCAACATCGGTAACCGAAAGGACGTCAAATATGAAATTTGGCGTAACCAAGTCCCCGGACCCAAAATCTCGGGTTTTCGCGGAACCGAACGGTTTCTCCCGACCGCTCGGTAAGGTTTTCCGATCGTACCTTCCAATAAATCGATCGGTGGCGACTCCGAATTGCATGTACACCTCGCACATGCCACCCGACCATACAAGGTCAATTTCGATATTTGATAAATTTTACCCGACATCGCGATTCGAGTAATGGATCTTGGGAGAGACTCGCGATCCCCCATATATATGTCTATAAAAGGAGGGATCGGCTCGTTAGCCCTATTCCACCCCGGAAAGAAATTTCCGGAGGGTCGCGACAGTGGGATTCCGATGGATCAGAAGAGCAAGAAGAGTGGAAGCGTCCCCGACTTGGATAGATCCATTGCCCCATTTAGATTTTACATATTTGTTGTCTTTTGAACACTTTTGAACACTTTGGTTTGTAATAAATACATATTATTCCTTTTATGAGCATTTCATGCATACATATAGAAAAGTCAATTACCACGGATCAATGTCTCCAAATCCTTTAATATTTTCCATACCAATTCGATGTTCTGAAAACAGATGAGTGATAAATACGAGGACTCGTAGCAAAACGCGCAAATTAAGAATGGAACAAGAAGAGCTCGCACCTCGTATGGGTAATCTGAAGAACCAAATGAATGTGATCGCCACAATGGTGGCAGAGATGAAAGCGATGCCGATCACTAGTCGTGGGAGATACCCTGTCGACCCTAATTCTCAAGCCCCCGCGGGGTCATCTGACGGAGTGAACGCTAATCCGGCACCTGCCGCTAATCCCACTCCGAATCCGGAGCGACCGCCTAAGGATCCTCCCGTTGTGATAGATCCGGAAAAGAAGGAAAAACAGGTCCTCAAAATGGAAGAGGAGATAAAAAGGCTTGCTAAGATTGAAGAATGTTTGGCGAGTCAAGGGTATGAACTTTCAAGGTTTGATAAGGTAGCACCGTTTGAAAAGATTGAGGTTCCCGCCGACTACAAGGAACCGGACTTTGTGAGGAAATATAATGGGACCGGGTGTCCCAAGGCGCACTTGAAGTATTATTTACGCCGAATGTCGCAATTCTCGGACAATATTCCGTTACTGGTTAACACCTTTCAGGAAAGCCTATCGGGGGCAGCCCCGGCGTGGTTCATTGAATTGGAGCCGTAAAGGCTCGCCAATTGGGACAAACCGGTAGACGAGTTCCTTCGGCAATACAAGTTTAACACTTTGACCGCCCTCACTAGAGAAGACCTTCTGAGGACCGTGAAAGGAAAGAGCGAGGCCGTTCGCGCCTACGCCCAAAGATGGAGAGCGTTGGTCGTTCGGGTAAAACCGCATGTCCCGGAAAAAGAACTAATAGACCTGTTTCTCAAGGCCCTTCCCTTTGAGTTTTTCGACAAGCTGAACACCTCCGGGTGTCAGACATTTGCGCACCCGATCAAGGTGGCAGAGTGCCATAAGTGGGCACCGAGAGAAAAGAAGATACCCGAAGCGCCTTTCGTACGCCAATACCCTTTGAGAAGGGATAATAGGGAGCAAACTAGAGAAGTAGCCTTTGTCCCAAACCCGTCAAAGCCTAAAAATTTCTCACATTCAATCCCTACCCAAGGAATGTCCTCCCGGACCACTTCCAAACCACCAGAATTCAGAAAAAAGAACCAAATTGCTTTCACCCCACTACCCCGACCCTTATCCAAATTATTACCAATGCTTCTGGAGAACCGCTTAGTTGCAAAAGAGCCACCTAGAGCTCACCCACCAAGATTTCCCGGGTTTGATGAGACCCGGACGTGCACGTATCATATGGGAGAAAGGGGGCATAATGTGGACAACCGCCTCGCTCTCAAATTCGGGGTGCAAGCATTGATCGATGGAAAGGTTTTAGAATTTGATAAGGCTGAACCGAATGTGCAGCAGAACCCGTTACCCGAGCATCGCGAGGTGAATGCGATTTTTGGAGGCGAAGAGGAAGAGATTCTGGAGTTCATAGTGGATATGAGTAAAATGCGGGGTGTCTTGACATTGGCCTCACAATACCCGGAAGGAGAGAGTATTTCCCGGGAGCAAAAGGAGCTGTGTTTGGAAAGCTAATCAACTTGGGCGTTATAGGAAGAATGGAAGACACTACTTTTAAGGGTACTTATGTGGCTGTGGACATGCTGTCCGAGGAATTTGTGATGAAACCTACGAGGGGAGCTGTTTTGAAAATACCCTCGGGATATTTAGCAAGCATTAAAGATGGCCAAGAAATCAAAGAGATAGACGAATATGAAGTCCACCTGGATAAAGCACGCAGAGGTGATAGAAGATTTATGCAGAAATCTCTTGAGAGGGGAGAAATAGTGGATAATCTCGGAGAAGATAGTGGCGGTTATAACTTTAAAGTGCTATATTCGGCGCCCCCGAATTTCTTTGTGGACTCTGGAGAAATTATTCCCGACGGTTGGGGCGGCATGGATGACCCCGAAAGTGAAGAATTTGTGGGGACAGTTGAATAAGCTAAGAATCAAGAGGCCCCTCGTAATGAACAAGAGAATCGGGAAGTAAATATGCGGGTTTCTAATATAGAAACTCACGTGCGTCATTTGACAAACATGGTAGCAGATTTATCACAATTGGTGACCAAAAGGAACGCCACAGCGGTAGAAGAGAACATGCAGATTCTGGAGATACGGCGGGCTATAGAGACACAAAATCGAAAGATCGCTCTACCGCAAGAGCAAGGAGATGACGTGTCAAGAAAGATGGATGAGTTGAAAGAGCTGATTACGCCACTTATTCGGGCAAGAAATGTTCCGCCTCAAAGCGCGAACCCGAGAGTGGTCTTCCGCACGAAGTATAATGGCGCCGGGTGTCCTCTGGCGCATATCTCGTATTATCTTCGACAAATGGTTGGCCACCACGAGGATGATGAAACATTGATCCGGAATTTCGGACATAGTCCGACGGGCCCCGCGCTGGTATGGTTCCAATCGATTGATCTGGACCGGGTCCCAAGCTGGGAGGAATTATCAGAACACTTCATACAGCACTTTGAAGCTGGAATCGGAGGTTATTTCACTAAGGCTAATCTGTTGAACATCCGGAAAGGTGAAGATGAGAGTTTTGAACTCTTCGCCGTAAGATGGAAGAAACATGCTATGATGGTGCAACCGCCGCTATCGGAGAGAGAAATGCTGGAATTTGTACTCAAATCACTTCCGGCTAAATATTTTGACCGCATGTACGCGTACACGTACTCGTCATTCCAACACCTGGTGGAGATTGGTATGAGAATTGAGGGGATTATCCCGAGAGTCAG
The DNA here is from genome assembly GCF_020921035.1 of Rhodamnia argentea. Taxonomy (NCBI): domain Eukaryota; kingdom Viridiplantae; phylum Streptophyta; class Magnoliopsida; order Myrtales; family Myrtaceae; genus Rhodamnia; species Rhodamnia argentea. The sequence goes on from NC_063155.1 coordinate 11,667,521, forward strand.
AAGGGAAAGGCAGAGGTGTCTGGATGAAGAAAATGCCACGTTGGTAAGGCCAGGTCCATAACACAACCCCGATGACGTCCATGAAGACGAGATGATCGGAATGGTAGATGCTCCGATTCGCTTCATTATTGACCTGAATAAGGTGGATAATTGGGAAGCATCCACTTCAGAAAAGCCGTCGATCTCTGAATCACCTCGGGAAGAGATCAGACCGGTAAAGATAAAGTTGCCGCTTGTAGAAGAGTATAACTCGAAGGCGGTTCATTGGGACTATGGAACGGGCGAGATTGACGCCATAATGAGATCGGGAAGATGTTATCCACCAAGAGAGGCGAATCCCGAAAAGAAAGTCCCGACTGCGTAAGAGGTTGAAAAATTACAATCGGTAGTGAGGACCAGTGAATATGAGGTCGTTGACCAACTGCGGAAAATGCCTGCGCAGATTTCCTTATTAGATCTCTTCAAGAATTCTGAAAAGCATAAGAATGCCCTCTTGAAAATGCTAGATGAGGTGCATGTTCCGGAAACAATTAACGAAGTTCAACTCGGGGACTTCGTAGGTGCTATCCTTTTGAAAGACCGGATATCCTTCTCGGATGAAGATTTCCCGAAAGAAGGGCGAGTCCACAACAAAGCCCTCTACATCGCCGTGAAGTGCCATGGAAAGGAGGTTCCTCACGTTCTGATTGATAATGGTTCTGCTTTTAACCTATGTCCTCTGAGCACTTTGAGAAGCTTGGGGATCAATGAAGATTTCGTGAAGACATCCAAAGCTACCATCCGGTCATTTGACTGAGTCTCTAAAAATGTTGTAGGAGAGATTGAGCTGGACATTGACATTGGACCGGTAACTTTTTCTATATCGTTCCAAGTCTCGGACATTCCTAGTGCCTTCACCTTGCTCCTGGGAAGACCATGGATCCATGTGTTTGGAGCGGTACCTTCTTCCCCGCATCAAAAGTTAAAATTTGTGGTTAAGGGTCGGTTGATCACCATCCATGGCGAGACGGGACATCGAGCCGCTTTAAAAGGGATGGTTCCATACATTGAACCCACAAAGGAGGAAGAGCTGAGTTATCATACCTTCAACATTGTATCTGTCATGCGAGTATCGCCAGATGCAAAAATAGCCGCACCGGAGCTTTCGAAGCCTGCGACCATGGCGGGAAAAGTGCTACTTTCGAACGGTTTTATTCCGGGTGCCGGATTAGGGAAATACGGTCGGGGAATCCGTAACCCTTTGAATTTGAGCTCAAATGACCACAAGGTTAGTTTGGGTTATAATGGGATAGTGAAGAATAACACGAGTCGAGGCCGAGGTCGAAACAAGTGTTATGGAGACCGTGGACGCCATGGACACCAAGGTGGCCATTTGATAGGCACCGACGCATGGAAAGCTAGAGGAAAAATTTTCCTAAACCCCTTATTCAAGGTATTCTCTAAAGGAGGCAAATGGCTGAAAGATGAGGACATCTCCGAGGATGCAGAGCCGGACTTATTCAACCCGCTCCTGGATAATCGGGTGAATGTGATTATTGAGTGGCCGGACGATGATTTCCCCACCCCCGAGTAAAAGGCTCTTTCTGAACTTTATCTTTTAATGCATTTTGATTATCGCATCTGTTTTGAAGCTTTTCGCTTTTTTTAGCACCCTTTGGGTCGCATCATGCGATCCAAGAAGTGCAAGATCGCATTGCTCTTAGTTGCATCTATTAATGAAAATCATCACAAATTTTATTACGGACATGTGGAGCAACGGATTGGTCCGATGATGACAAATTGATTTCGCCATGAAACTTGAGGCCCGATCCGCCATATGATCCGGGGTTTTAAATAGCTTTTGAGAACCAGGATGACCGGAAGATCGTGGACTAGTTCTCCTTTCTTTGTCTAAAAAATTGGAATTTGAAAAATGTTTTCATGATAAAAATCATGCATCCTTCAATTTTATCATCTTTGAATACTAACCTTTCATGGTGCATTTCGGGCATGTCATCACACCCATACATAACAAGTTAATATGTGACTCAGATCAGCTCGATGATTATACATGCGAAGTTGATATAGACGAGGTTGATGTGAGCGATATCAAGAAAGAGTGGGATTGTTTTGAAGAATCCGAACCCCCTATCTCTGAAGAACCTATCACTATTAATTTGGGAGATTCTCATTGCGTTAAGGAAGTGAAAATAGGAGGACACCTGTTTGCAACAGATGTTTTAAGAATGACGGCGTTACTCAAGGAATATCAAGATATTTTCGCCCGGTCATATGCTGACATGCCGGGTTTAGATCGTGAAATTGTGGAGCATGCTCTGCCCACAAATCCTTCTTGCACACCGGCAAATCAATCGCCCGTAAGAATGAATCCCGAAATGGCAGATAAGATCAAGGAAGAGGTCATGAAGCTCCTTAAAGTTGGATTTATCGAGGCTGTCCCATATGCCGATTGGGTCGCCAACATCGTACCGGTTAAGAAGAAGGATGGAAGAATTAGAATATGCGTGGATTATCGGGACTTGAACAAAGCCAGTCCGAAAGACGATTTTCCTCTACCGCATATTGATGTACTCGTCGATAGTACCGCGGGGTTTGAATTATTCTCCTTTATGGATGGATTCTCGGGATACAATCAGATCATGTTGAAGGGAGAAGATAAAATCAAGACCTCATTCACTACACAATGGGGAACCTTCTATTACAAGGTAATGCCCTTTGGATTGAAAAATGCAGGGGCGACATATCAAAGGGCTATGGTAACCCTTTTTCATGACATGATACATAAGGAGATCGAAGTCTATGTGGACGATATGATTGCCAAGTCCAAGCCTGGAGAAGACCATGTTAAAGTGCTAAAGAAGTTATTTGATCGATTAAGAAAATACAAGCTCAAGTTGAATCTCGCGAAATGCGTATTTGGCACAAGATCCGGAAAGCTGCTAGGATTTGTAGTGAGCAATCGTGGTATTGAAATTGACCATTCCAAGATCAAAGCCATATGGGAAATAGGGACTCCCGCCACTGTCAAAGAAGTAAAGAGCCTACTTGGAAGATTGAATTATATATCCGGATTCATATCTCAACTATCAGAAATGGCGAAACCTTTCTTCAAGCTGTTAAAGAAAGATGCGAAGGTCAAATGGGATTCGTAATGCCAACAAGCATTTGAAAAGATCAAGGAATACTTGGTACAACCTCCAGTGTTGGTACCTCATATCCCTAACATTCCCTTAACTCTATATCTGATGCCTAATGATGAATCCTTGGGAGCTTTACTTGCCCAAACCAATCCCAAGGATCGTAAAGAGCGGGCCATATATTTTTTGAGCAAAAAGTTCACAACATCTGAAGCCAAGTACCCAGCAGTGGAAAGGACTTATGTAGCATTGGTTTGGGTCCTCCACGGATTGAGGCAAGATACGCTGCATTATCATATAGAATTGGTCACCGAGAATGACCCCATCAAATACCTTTTGGAGAAACCAACATTGTTAGGAAAGATGGCTAAATGGCAAATACTGCTTTCGTAGTTTGATATCAAAACCTCTCCCCAAAAGTCTGTCAAGGGAAGAGCAATTGCTGACATGTTAGCCGAGAATCCTCCTAAAGATGTTTCAGAGCCAAACAAGGGAGGTCAAATCCCGAACATATCCGAAGACAAATGGACAATGTACTTTGACGGCGCAGTGAACCTCACTGGATCAGGCATCGGGGCGGTTCTGATATCCCCCGAAGATCAACATTATCCAGTTTCAGCTAAATTGGTGTTTCCATGCACCAACAACATTTCCGAATATGAAGCCTGCATTCTTGGGTTACAATTGGCCATATCATTAAAAGTGAAGAAGCTACTGGTATATGGAGATTCCATGTTGATTATCTTACAAACCCAAAGGGAGTGGAAGACAAAGGATCCCAAACTTATTCCTTATCATAAATACCTCGAGGAGCCGATCCAACATTTTGAGGAGATCACTTTCGAGTATCTTCCAAGAACCCATAATCATTTTGCTGATGTTTTGGCCACATTATCAGCCATGTTACAAGTGCAAGATGGCTTCGAGATAGAGCCATTAAGGATTGACATCCTAGAGCAGCCTGCATACCGCATGGCCATTGAAGAAGAACCCGATGAAGAACCGTGGTATCATGACATCAAGAACTACATACTGAAGGGCGAATTCCCACGAGACAGTCAACCGTAAGATAAGAAGTACATAAGCAAGATGGCTTCTAAATTTTTCCTCAGCGAACGGATCCTATACAAGAGATCCTTTGATTCAGTCTTACCGAGGTGCGTAAATTCCAAATAAGCAAATCTCATTATGAAAGAGATTCATGAAGGGGAATGTGGACCGCATATGAATGGTCACCTCCTCGCCAAGAAGATTATGAGACTCGGATACTCTTGGATGACTATCGAGTCGGATTGCAGCCAACATGTGAGATCCTGTCATCAATGCCAAGTGTACGACGACAAGATAAATGTGCCGCCAACCGAACTACATCAAATGTCAGAACCTTGGCCATTCTCTATGTGGGGAATTGATATGATCGGTCCTATCAACCCAAAGGCCTCCAACGGACATCGTTTCATTCTGGTGGCTATTGATTATTTCACCAAGTGGATTGAACCCAACTCATATGCCAACGTCACTGCGAACAACTTGGCTAAATTCATCAAGAGGGATATCATCTCAAGATACGGAGTGCCAAGAGCTATCATTACCGATAACGGCTCCAATTTGAACAACAAGGTTGTCGATCAACTATTGGAACAATTTAAGATACGACACCTTAATTCTTCACCTTACCGCCCGCAAATGAATGGAGCCGTGGAAGCGGCAAACAAGAACATCAAGAAGATATTGGCTAAAACCGCTGAGAAATATCGAGATTGGCACGAAAGATTGCCATACGCTCTCATGGCCTATCGAACTTCAATTCGTACCTCAACCGGGGCAACTCCTTACTCTTTGGTATACGGTATGGAAGCAGTCTTACCGGTAGAAGTGGAAATCCCCTCTTTAAGAGTCCTGTCTCAAGTTGAACTCTCGGAAGATAAGTGGAACCGACAGAGACACGAACAGTTGAATTTGATTGACAAAAAACGATTGAAAGCTATCTACCATGGACAAAGTTATCAGAAGAAAGTGGCCAGAGCTTTTAACAAGAAGGTTAAGCCGAGAAATTTTGAAGCGGGGATGCTGATTGTGAAGAAAATGCTCCCAAATGCTCAACACCCAGGAGGCAAATTTATGCCAAATTATGAAGGCCCCTACGTGGTTCAGAAGGTCTTATCCGGGGGAGCTCTTATACTTGTAAACATGGATGGAGAAGAATTGGCGAGTCCAAGAAATGCGGACGCCGTGAAGAGATATTATCCTTGAAATAAAATTGAGCTTCAAAGCAATTGATGAGCAAATCTGAGTCACATAGAATTTTGCATTCTCATGACATTTGCATACGTTTGTATTTTGCAGGTGAACCGGGAGTCACGAAGAATCCTATAGAGCAATGCATCAAACAGGGAAGTCACCTTTGGAATTTAAAACTTTGAATATCTTTAACTGATTGTTTCCTTTTGATTTTACAGGAAACGGGAGTCAACATTTGAAGAAGACAGGAGGAAATCGCTTCGGGATTTGAAATTTTGAATATCTTTAATCGATTGTTTCCTTTTGATTTTACAGGAAACGGGAGTCAACATCCGAATGAGGTAGAAAGGAGTCGCTTCGGGATTTGATATTTTGAATATCTTTAACTGATTGATTCCTTTTATTTTTACAGGAAACGGGAGTCAACATCCGAAGGAGATGAGAAGAAGTCGCTTCGGGATTTGAAATTTTGAATATCTTTAAATGATTGTTTCCTTTTGATTTTACAGGAAACGGGAGTCGACATCCGAAGGAGGTAGAAAGGAGTCGCTTCGGGATTTGAAATTTTGAATATCTTTAATCGATTGATTCCTTTTATTTTTACAGGAAACGGGAGTCAACATCCGAAGGAGATGAGAAGAAGTCGCTTCGGGATTTGAAATTTTGAATGTCTTTGAACCGATTGTTTCCTTTTATTTTTACGGGAGACAGAAATCAGTATTTGAAGAGGACAGGTTTGAGGTTCTCCTTCCTTACAAAATACCTTCACACACTGTCATGCTTAAAATCAAAAAATTGGATTTATAAAGCCATAAGGGTCTTTCAAAGAGACATTCTTTCCAAATTACGTAAACATCTTTTGAATACATCTTTTGATAAGAACTTTTTACAAGCGATGAATTTTTGATGAAATGCTCTGAGTTTCTATAAAAGGGCATGTTTTGAAAGCTTTTCAAGAGAATGATCCTTCGGATGAAAAGAGGCAAACTTCATCCTCAAACACGTCCCCGATACACCCGAGTGATGAGCGAGAGTGATAGAGCGAAAGAGCTTAATTTTGGGACGTAGGGATTATTCGCGATGATTACATGGATTGAAATGACGAAAGGCATTTCCATTTCAAAATTATCCATACACATTTATATCCCTTGATAACCAATCTGAGCCAAAATGGAGAATTTTATGAATGTAACCCTGTCAAGAACCACCCCACACTGGGGCATATTTGGAGGTTTATTGGATGATTCCTTGGAGAAAAGATCGGGTAAGACTTTATTGTACTAACCTACATCAATCTTTTTGTGATAACTTCAGGTGATTTCTAGCAAAGACTTGGAACACCTCAAAGTGAAGAAAAGCACTTCATTTCTATATCCCAAACACTTACCCTTTGAAAAGCCAATTTGAGCCTTTGAATATTCATTTCTAAACCCTTGTTGGTGATCACCTCCCTACACTGGGGCAAACAAAGGAACAACCAGCAATGAGTCGAAATGTGTGATCGGAAGAATTTTTGATACTGGTCTCCAAAAGAGCTAGTCAATGCAAAAAATGATGAAATGACAAGAAATGAAAAGGCTAGAAAAAGCAAAGTGCCTGGTAAAAGCAAGGCCAAAGCCCATGAAGAGCATCCCGAAAAAGGGGCAAAGTTTGAAAAATTGAGATGAAAAGAGGAAAATCCTCAAAGTCAATTGAACAAAAATGATCATGAATCTACTGCAAAAGCAAATGAATGCTGGGAAAATGTCAAGGTGATCACCAAAGTTCACCCCTCTTTGAAATATGGCCCGTTCTTGAAGAGCCCACCTTAAGCTAAGATACAACCTGTTACCAAAACTTTTTCGATCTAAGAGGTGTTTCAGGTTGATGCAAGAAATCATACAAGAAGCTACCCCTTAAAGAGGTAAGTACAATCCTGTCTTATCATGTCTTCGGGGATCTGGACTTGTAAACCCGAAGAAGCTATTTCTGATCAAAATTCATTTCTAAATCTCAAATTGAATATCCTTTGATAAGCCTTTGACCTAGCCTGAATTACGGTCCCTTTTAAAATGCCTTCTCTGATTAGTCAGATTGTATGCATCTCGAATGATCCCGAAACCTCAAGGTTAAGTTTTTCGTGAGCGGATTTGAATTTTAAGAAAAGCCTTCCCAAATGGTGAGAAGCCCTCTTGGATGAAGGAAAACCCTTTTAAAAAACTTTCGAAACAACCTCTTTGTAAAATACTCGGGATATGTCATTCAAAAGCTATCCTCAATGGAAATTTTAAACTTGTGATTGGACACATTTCCTTCACAAATATTCTTTGAAAATTTGTCTGGAATTCTTAAGTTTCTCCCCAGAACTTAAAATTGTCATTCTAATGATGTTTGATTGAACTCTTTGCGGGTTCCCTGGTGATTCCAAATCCTCGGAAAAGTTACATTTTAAAGATTTGATTAACTTGGATTTTCTGCAGGTCTTCCGGCATCCCCGTGTCCTCAAATCTGCATTTTTAGAAAATTTGAAATAGGGTTTGAGCTTCGGTAGGTACACTAGTCAACCTAGGTCCTCGGATGGCACCCTTTCGGACGGTGAGTAGCTTCCTAGATGAAAGCCGATCTGCATTTTTAGAAAATTTGAAATAGGGTTTGAGCTTCAGTAGGTACACTAGTCAACCTAGGTCCTCGGATGGCACCTTTTCGGATGGTGAGTAGCTTCCTAGATGAAAGCCGATCTCGCTTTTTAGAAAATTTGAAATAGGGTTTGAGCTTCAGTAGGTACACTAGTGAACCTAGGTCCTCGGATGGCATCCTTTCGGACGGTGAGTAGCTTCTTAGATGAAAGCCGATCTGCTTTTTAGAAAATTTGAAATAGGGTTTGAGCTTCAGTAGGTACACTAGTCAACCTAGGTCCTCGGATGGCACCCTTTCGGACGGTGAGTAGCTTCCTAGATGAAAGCCGATCTGCTTTTTATAAAATTTGAAATAGGGTTTGAGCTTCTGTAGGTACACTAGTCAACCTAGGTCCTCGGATGGCACCCTTTCGGACGGTGAGTAGCTTCCTAGATGAAAGCCGATCTGCTCTTTAGAAAATTTGAAATAGGGTTTGAGCTTACGTAGGTACACTAGTCAACCTAGGTCCTCGGATGGCACCCTTCCGGACGGTGAGTAGCTACCTAGATGAAAGCCGATCTGCATTTTAGAAAATTTGAAATAGGGTTTGAGCTTCTATAAATGCACTAGTCAACCTAGGTCCTCGGATGGCACCCTTTCGGACGGTGAGTAACTTCCTAGATGAAAGCCGATCTGCATTTTTAGAAAATTTGAAATAGGGTTTGAGTTTCTGTAGGTACACTAGTGAACCTAGGTCCTCGGATGGCACCCTTTCGGACGGTGAGTAGCTTCCTAGATGAAAGCCGATCTGCTTTTTAGATAAATTTGAAATAGGGTTTGAGCTTACGTAGGTATACTAGTAAACCTAGGTCCTCAAATGGCACCCTTTCGGACGATGAGTAGCTTCCTAGATGAAAGCCGATCTGCTTTTTAGAAAATTTGAAATAGGGTTTGAGCTTCTGTAGGTACACTAATCAACCTAGGTCCTTAGATGGCCCCCTTCCGGACGGTGAGTAGCTTCCTAGATGAAAGCCGATCTGCATTTTAGAAAATTTGAAATAGGGTTTGAGCTTCAGTAGGTACACTAGTCAACCTATGTCCTCGGATGGCACCCTTCCGGACGGTGAATAGCTTCCTAGATGAAAGCCGATCTGTGTTTTAGATGGCGAGTCCCTTCATAGAGGATAGCCAATCTCTTTTAAATAGGTGAACCCCTTTGTTACAAGGGTGAACCTCCCTTCCAGACGGTGAGTAGCTTCCTAGATGAAAGCCGATCCGTGTTTTAGATGGTGAGTCCATGCATAGAGGATAGCCAATCTCTTTTAAATAGGTGAAACCCCTTTGTTACAAGGGTGAACCTCCCTTCCAGACGGTGAGTAGCTTCCTAGATGAAAGCCGATCTGCGTTTTAGATGGCGAGTCCCTTCATAGAGGATAGCCAATCTCTTTTAAATAGGTGAAACCCCTTTGTTACAAGGGTGAACCTCCCTTCCAAACGGTGAGTAGTTTCCTAGATGAAAACCGATACGTGTTTTAGATGGTGAGTCCCTGCATAGAAGATAGCCAATCTCTTTTAAATAGGTGAAACCCCTTTGTTACAAGGGTGAACCGCCCTTTCAGATGGTGAGTAGCTTCCTAGATGAAAACCGATCTGCTTTTTAAATGATGAATCCCAAGTGGATAGTTAAACCATTTTGAATAGGTGAAACCCCTTTGTTACGAGGGTAAACCTCCCTTCTAAGTTTTCAAACCACCGCTCGACACCGGACGGATGCCGACCATTGCAAAATCGCGCCAAACCGTCCAAAGGTAATTCTATACACTCAATTTTTCAACTTCGGATCAACAAATCTCCGACTACGGACGGGTGAGCTACGGGTAAGTATCTCTCTATTCTTATCTCTCTTTCACATGAAATGAGCATAAATTTGAAATAATTCCCCACGGAGTCGAGCTTTAACAAAGAAAGGTAAGGCAATTGGATGTCAAGACTAGTTTTTTAGATTTTTCCCCAGCAGAGTCGATTAAGGATCCAGGTGTAACCTTCTCTTTGAAAGCAACCTCTAACCGAGATTACTTTCAAAGAGGGGCATTTGTTGACACACGATTTTTAATCAATTTTCCTTTAGTTTTATTTTCCAAAATTCACTAAAAATTCACAAAAAAATCAAAAAATTTAATAATCAACATTGGAAGCCTTGGCCAAGCTTAGGGAACCAATTTGGAACAAAAAATAATTTTTCATATTTTTCACATTTTTTTTATATTTTCAAAAAATAGGAAAATACTTGAAAATTCACAAAAAATACCTCGCGAGGTCACAAAAATGTTCAATATTTTTCTTTTAATTCCATTTTCATATGGACCTCAAGAAAAATTGAAAATTAAGTTCAATTTTAGATGTTCCTTCACAACGCCTAGGGTTGAATTTCCACAAAAAATACCAATTGAGTCTTTTTATTTGCAATTTTTGCACATTTAGGGTCTAGACATTCAATTGCAATCCCTTTGAACTTCAATTTGATCAATTGCACCCTCAATTGCACGAATTGCATGAATTGGACAGGATTTCTAAAAATTCTTGCAATTTAGTCCCTCAATTTCTCAATTTTTGAAATTACTTTTTATTGAGGGACTATTGTTGCAAAATTAGACCACCCCTAGGGTTTTCATACATTCTGAATCGATTGTTAGGTTTGATTTGGTCCAATTTAATCATTAGGGCACTCAATTGAACCTTTCCCCAATTTGGGAATTTAGAAAAATTTGGGGGTTTTGTTGAAATTGACATGAACTTTTGGGCAAAATCACATTTTTATATAGAATTCAGGCCCCTAAGTCCAATTTTAAGGTTTAATTGTAAAAATTCCCACTCAATTTCAACTAATTTTGAAAATTCCATGCGATTTATTGTCTAAACCGGTTCGGACCGGTCTGTCCGCTGGTCGGACCGGTCGAACCGGTCCAAGCTGATATCATCTTCTTCACCGAGCTCGTGCATTTTGCAGGTTTTAAAACCGAGATTCAATGGACAAATTGAAGGGTAATTCGTGCCTAATTGATCCAATTGACCTAGGGTTTTTGCGTATTAGGTCGGGCCGCGTCGATTGCCACCGGCGGCACGGCCAATGGCCGCCGGGAATGGCCGGAATCGATGGTCAAAGGCGACGGCGTCCAAAAGTCAACATTCTCAAATTCAAGGGCAATTCACACTCGTTTTGGACTCAACGAACATCTAACAGACTTGGACGGAATCCTAGTGATTCCGTCACCGTCCGGCGAGCCAAAACTCACGTGTTGGCACGTGAGGAAGCTCGGTCGGTTCACACCCCAGGCGCGCCAAATTTCGAAAATCCAGTATAAATAGCGAGGAATATTCGCGAAGCAAGGGGAGGCTCATTCGGTTCGCGAGCATCTCGAAAAACTAGAGAGAGAGAGAGAGAAAGAGAGAAGGAGCTCACCTTCTCGCCCGCGCGATTGAAGGTTCGAGTTCAAACCGTGAAGTCTTCGCCCAATCGATCCAGAGCAAATCAGAGCCGGCAACCAAGTTCAGAAGCTCACCGGAGCCGAGAAGAAGCGATCGCAACCGCTAGATCAACTCGACGCCTTCAAAATCGGTGAGTTGATCTCCAAAGCTTCACTCTGTGCATCCATGGTAACGCAAGTTCACGAGCATGATTAATGCAATTGGCGTGTGCGTTTTGGTCTCCGAATGTCGCCGATCACCCTTGTGTATCCTTTTTACTTCGATTTTGCATAAAACCCGCCAATCGAGTCCTCGAAATCCAACCTCCACAGCCGATCAACGTCGAAGCTTGCCTAGGCGATTCTAGGCCAAACCAGGTCGATCCGACCTGCGGGTAAGTGTTCCTAACTTGATCTTAATGTGTTTGAAACTTGAATCGCACCGAAATGCTCAATATCGCTCGATTGAGGTCCGAGATGTCGCGACCGTATATAGCTTGATTCTCATGATTCAACCGATAGAATTCTTTGATTTTGAGATATATTGATCCGGGAGTTTAGGCGAGTCGAGCGGTCTTGGTTTGAGGTTGATCGGCCGAGGTTTCACCGTCGGATCTCGCCGGGAAGCCTCGGCCGTCCGTTTCAGGTCGTCGCCACGAAGAAGACGAGTCTACGTGGCAAGTCAACGGGTCAGCGAGCTTAGGTGTCACTCGGTGATAGGTCCGGCTCGTCGCCGACTCGGCTCGGCCGTTGGCGCGGGCGAGCCGAGTCGGATCTCATCCGACGGCCCGGATTATTAGTTGAGTTTGATCTGTGGCCGTCGGATCTGATTTTTGTTTTTATAGTTATTAGTATATTAGTTAGAAAATACGAAAAATCAAAAACTATGTCGTTTAGTGTAGGCAATGCGATGTCGTTTAGGTGTTAGATAGGACGAACGGCCCATATTAGCTCCGGGATAGATTGTGGCCGTTCAAGGTTTTGATCAATATGACGTCGTTTAAGGCTAGAAGGCAGATTCGACGTCGTTCTATACATAAGCGATACAATCGGTCTAGATTAGAGTTAAGTCTAAATCGTGGCCGTTTATTTGTAGAGCAATGCGGCATCGTTTTGATAGAAATAGTTCAACGGTTCGGATTAGACTTTGGTTTAGATCGTGACCGTCCGCTCGTTTGGTAAATGCGGTGTCGTTTTTTGTGAAGGTGGTCGAGACGTCGTCGTTCTCGTTAGGGTGCGAGTCGACGGCCGAGATCAAATCTGGGATTGATCTCGGCCGTCCATTATTTTCTTTTATATTTTCGGATGTTACAAATTTCGTTTAGAAAATCAAAAATAAATCAAATAAATAAGAAGCGGTGTCGTTTTGAGGTAGAGAGGGTCTGTGGGTGGCCCGACCGGGTTGACCGGCCGTTGACCGATTTGACCCGGTCCAGAATTATAAATAAAAAATAATAAAAAATAAAAAGAAATTTCCAAAAAATCCAAAAAAATTGCAAAAATACTTAGAAAATTCATAAAAATTCCCATATTTTCATAAAAAAATTTCTAAAAATTCCAAGATCGATTCGGGACTCACAAAGTCTGGATCGAAAATTTTGAGATTTCGAGGGTCGATGAATGTCGATCCGGAAAATTTCCAACATTTTTAGAAAATAAATAAAAAATTCAAAAAAATTAGAAAAATTAGAAAAATTCCATAAAATCACAAAAAATGGGAAATGGCCACATTCAACTGGCCCGACCCTAATTTCGTGATTTTCGGGTCCCGAATTCCAAAAATGACCATTCTACCCTTCCGGGCCTTCCCCCCCAAATTTTCCCAAATCATCCGCCGGAACTAAAATTCGATATTTTTTTGTGAATCGATAGAATCCTCTTAGGCTCGTTTATTTGATTTGTTTGACTGATTTGACATTGATTGTTTTGATTGTGCATTTTAATTTTTGATTTTGATTGTTAGAATAAAAATTCCCATCCGCATGTACACTTAGAACTTTTAGGGCCTACCTCACCCGATATCGCATCCGCATGAACTCGTAGGTTAGAAAATCACTCAACATCGGTAACCGAAAGGGCGTCAATGTGTATTTTGGCGTAACCAAGTACTCGGACCCAAAAATCTCTGGTTTTCGCGGAACCGAACGGTTTCTCCCGACCGCTCGGTAAGGTTTTCCGATCGTACCTTCCAATAAACCGATCGGTGGCGACTCCAATTGCATGTACACATTTGCACATGCCACCCGACCACACTAAGGTCGATATCGATATTTGATAAATTTTACCCGACATCGCGATTCGAGTAATGGGTCTTGGGAGAGACTCGCGATCCTAAAAAAGATCCCGCCGACAACCGGCGCCATATACATACATATAAAATTTAAAAGGATTGGCTCGTTAGCCCTACTCGCCCGCCGGCGAACTTTATGGAAATTTTCCGACGGAGGGTCGCGACACACATTTGTTGTCTAGACATTCAATTGGAGTCCCTTTGAACTTCAATTTGATCAATTGCACCCAAAGTTGCGCGAATTGCACGAATTACATAAAAACCCCCTAAAGTCTTGCAATTTAGTCCCTCAACTTCCCAATATTTGAAATTACTTTTAATTGAGGGACTTTCTATGCAAAATTGGACCACCCCTAGGGTTTTGACACATTCTAAATCGATTGGTATAGGTCTCGTAGTCCAATTTGGTCAAATTGACATCCAATTGAGGTTTTCCCCAAATTGGCAATTTTGAAAAATTTGGGGTTTTTATGCAAATTGATAGAAAATTTTGGGCAAAAACACCTTTCTAGATAATATCCAGGCCCTAAAGTCTAATTTTGAAGTTTAATTGTGAAAATTCCCTACCAATTTTGATTAATTTCAAAAATTTGTGCGTAAAATCTTGTCCGAACCGGTTCGGACCGGTCCGACCGGTTGAACCGATCCGAAACATTGCTTCGTCTTCCTCAGAATATCTGCGCACATGAACAGTACTTGGGCGAATTTTAACGAGCAAATTGATGGGGCAATCGGCGACAATTAGATCAATTGACACGGGCGTTTTATTGTTCGAGTAACTACCTGTCGATTGAGCTCGACCTCGGAGCCAATGGTCGCCGGAGGAGCTCCGGCGAGCCGGTCAAAGTCCCGGCCATACGAAAAAGTCAACATCCCGCAAACTCGGTTCAATTCGCGCATAATTGGCATCGCCGGAGCACCAAACGGAGTCCAACGGAATCGCATTCCGTTCTTAACGCTGTTTAGACCATTTGGCACGCTCGAGCACGTGCGGAGGAGGCTCGGCGAGCTCTCGCCCGTGCGCGCGCTAATTCGAAAACTCACTATAAAAAGCGAGAAGGTTCCAGACGTTGAAGGGAGGCTCATTTTGGCTCGCGAAGCAACAGAATAGAGAGAGAAAGAGGGGGATTAAGAGAGAGAGAAGCTCCGGCGACGCGATAGTCGGGGTTGCAGACCAAGACTATGAGACCTTCGCCGGCTTGATTCGAGTCAAATCAAGACCTTGCACCACCACCAGAAGTTCACCGGAGTCCGGGAGAGGCGATCGGCACGGCTCAATCGTCTTCAAGCTTCCAAAACTGGTGAGTCCGACTTCGAGCTTTGTTCTTGTGCAACTATGGCATCACCTGCTCTCGAGTATAATCTGTGAAATTGATGTATGCCTTTTGATCTCGGAACTCCTCTAACCTCAATCGCATCCTTTTTATGCATTGATTTCGCGCGATAAACCCGAGTCGAATCGCCTCCTTAGCTCGGTCCGGTCGAGCGCCGGCCAGGTCATTCCGGCCACTGCGAGCTCGATCTGAGCTCGAGGTAAGATCCCTAACCTTCTCATAATGCTCGTCTATGGATTAATTGCCTTGATTTGCTCTGAACTTGTGTGTTCGAACTCTGGATTGAGGTTACGTGCGTAGTCCATAGTTCGCAATCTACTCGGTGAAATCGAATGATTTTAGGATATGTTAATCGGGAGGCTTTCGCGAATCGTTTGGTGTTGGTCTGAGGACGATCGGCCGAGGTTTCACCGTCGGATCTCGCCGAGAAGCCTCGGCCGTCCATTCATTGTCGTCGTAGGGAAGAAGATGAAGTTGACGTGGCAGCCAATGCGGTCGGCGCCTTACATGTCGAACGCCGATTGGTCTAGCGTGTCGCCGAGTCACCTGGCCGTTAGATCGGTTTAGTCGACTCAATAGATCGGACGGCCAGAATAAATTGAGTCTTTTAATTGTGGGCCGTCGGATCAAATTTTTGAATTTTCGTTTATTAGATAGTAAATAAAAAATAAAAACGCCGTCGTTTAGGTAACCGTGTGCGCGACGTCGTCTAGGTCATAGGCTAGATCCATCGTCATTTAAGTGACAGAATGGGCGAACGGCTCGGATCGATTTTGAAAATTAATCGTGACCATTCCTTTTAGTAGCATTGCGACGTAGTTTAGAGTAGGAAGTCCAAAGTGTCGTTGTTTTATGTGTGAGGAGAGCGAACGACTCGGATTGAGCTCGGGGATTCAATCATGGCCGTCCGTATGTTAGAACGGTGCGGCGTCGTTTCGATTAGTGGAAGACCGACGGCTGAGATTGATTCCGGGATTGATCTCGGCCGTCCATTTCTTTGATATATCTTCGAATATTCAGAAATTAATTAGAAATTCAATAAAAATCGATAAATAGGATACGACGCCGTTTTAGTATTGCGAATGAGTACGTGGGCGGTCTGACCGGGTTGACCGATCGTTGACCGGTTTAATCCGGTCCAAATATTAATAAAAAAATAATAAAAAATAGATAAAAATTTCCAAAAATCCAAAAAAATTGCAAAAATACTTAGAAAATTCATAAAAATTCCCAGATTTTCACAAAAAAAATTTTAAAATTTCCTAGAACGATTCGGGACTCATAAAGTCTGGATAAAAAATTCACGAGACTTCGAGGGTCGATCAGTATCGATCCGGAAAATTCCCAACATTTTTACAAAATAAATAAAAAATTCAAAAAAAAGAAAAGAAAAATTAGAAAAATACCATAAAATCACAAAAAATGGGAAATTGCCACATTCAACTGGCCCGACCCCAATTTTATGATTTTCGGGTCCCGAACCCCAAAAAATGACCATTCCACCCTTCCGGGCCTTCCGCCCAAAATTTTCCCGAACCAACTCCGAAACTCGAACTTGATTGTTTACGTGGGTCGATAGGGCCATTTTAGGTATGTCTATATGATTGGTTGACTTGATTGATTTTGATTTGTCTTGATTGCATTTTTAATGTTTCTAATTGTGATTGATAGAAATAGTAAAATTCCCATCCGCATGAATACCCTAGAACTATTAGAGCCTACCTCACCCGATATCGCATCTGTATGAACTCGTAGGTTAGGAAATCACTCAACATCGGTAACCGAAAGGGCGTCAATGTGAATCTTGGCGTAACCAAGTCCCCGCACCCAAAAATCTCTGGTTTTCGCGGAACCGAATGGTTTCTCCCGACCGCTCGGTAGGGTTTTTCGATCATACCCTCCAATAAATTGATCGGTGGTGACTCCAAATTGCATGTACACATTGCACATGTCACCCGACCACACAAAGGTCGTTATTTGATAAATTTTACCCGACATCGCGATTCGAGTAATGGGTCTTGGGAGAGACCCGCGATCCTGAAAGATCCCGCGAACAACCGGGGTCATACACATAAAAATGGATCGGCTCGTTAATCCTACTCGCCCGCCGGAACTTTATGGAAGGAAAAATTTCTGACGGAGGGTCGTGACACACCTATTTAAAATGAGATTGGTTATCCTCTGGGGATTCACCAATTAAAAAGCGGATCGGTTTTCCTCTAGGAAGGTACTCACCGTCTGGAAGAGAGGTTCACCCTTGTAACAAAGGGGTTTCACCTATTTAAAATGATATTGGCTATCCTCCGGGGATTCACCATTTGAAAAGCAGATCGGTTTTCCTTTAGGAAGGTACTCACCGTCTGGAAGAGAGGTTCACCCTTATAACAAAGGGGTTTCACTTATTTAAAAGAGATTGGCTATCCTCTAGGAAGGGACTCACCATCTAAAATGCAGATCGGTTTTCCTCTAGGAAGGTACTCACCGTCTGGAAGGGAGGTTCACCCTTGTAACAAAGGGGTTTCACCTATTTAAAAGAAATTGGCTATCCTCTAGGAAGGGACTCACCATCTAAAGTGCAGATCGGTTTTCCTCTAGGAAGGTACTCACCGTCTGGAAGGGAGGTTCACCCTTGTAACAAAGGGGTTTCACCTATTTAAAAGAAAGGGTGCCATCTGAGGACCTAGGTTTACTAGTGTACCTACAGAAGCTCAAACCCTATTTCAAATTTTTAAAGGAGGAGGGTGCCATCCGAGGACCTAGGTTTACTAGTGTACCTACAGAAGCTCAAATCCTATTTTCAAATTTTCAAAGGAGAGGGTGCCATCTGAGGACCTAGGTTTACTAGGGTACCTACAGAAGCTTAAACCCTAATTTCAAATTTTCAAAGGAGATAGTGCCATCTGAGGACCTAGGTTTACTAGCGTACCTACATAAGCTCAAACCCTATTTTCAAATTTTCAAAGGAGAGGGTGCCATATGAGGACTTAGGTTTACTAGTGTACCTGCAGAATCTCAAACCCTATTTTCAAATTTTCAAAGGAGAGGGTGCCATCTGAGGACCTAGGTTCACTAGTGTACCTACGGAAGCTTGTCGTAACCCTCCTCCGTCGATACGCGGGAGGTGAGTGAGGGTTAACGAGCCGATTCATTTTTTATAAAGGTGTGGGTTTGATCTCGGTTGTTCGCGGGATTTTAGGATCGCGGGTCTCTCCCAAGACCCATTACTCGAATCGCGATGTCGGAGAAAATTTATCAAATATCGAGATCGACCTTAGTGTGGTCGAGTGGCATGTGTGATGTGTACATGCAATCGGAGTCGCCACCGATCAATTTATTGGAGGGTATGATCGAAAAACCCTACCGAACGGTCGGGAGAAACCGTTCGGTTCCGCGAAAACCAGAGATTTTTGGGTTTGGGGACTTGGTTACGCCGAGATTTTCATCGACGCCCTTTCGGTTACTGATGTTGAGTGATTTTCTAACCTATGAATTCATGCAGATGTGATATCGGGTGAGGTAGGCCCTAATAGTTCTAAGTGTTCATGCAGATGAGAATTTTCTATCTTATCAATCACAATCATGAAGATTAAAAGCGCAATTAATATAGTCACAAGCAATCAAATCAATCAATCAAGGCTCGATATATCTAAAAATGGCCCTATCGACCCACATAGATGTCAAATTTGGGTTCCGGGGATAGTTCGGGAAAATTTGGGGCGGAAGGCCCGAAAGGGTAGAATGGTCATTTTTTTGGGGTTCGGGATCCGAAAATCACGAAATCGGGATCGGGCCAGTTGAATGTGGCCATTTCCCATTTTTTGTGATTTTATGGAATTTTTCTAATTTTTCTAATTTTTTTGAATTTTTTATTTATTTTCTAAAAATGTTGGAAATTTTCCGGATCGATGTGAATCGACCCTAGAAGTCTCAAAATTTTTGATCCAGACTTTATGAGTCCCGAATCGATCTAGAAATTTTTAGAAATTTTTTGTGAAAATCTGGGTATTTTTATGATTTTTCTAAGTATTTTTGCAATTGTTTTTGGATTTTTGGAAGTTTATTTTTATTTTTTATTATTTTTTTGGACCGGGTCAAACCGGTCAACGACCGGTCAACCCAGTCCGACCGCCCTCAGACCACTTGCGACACAAAAACGACGCCGTGTTCGTATTTATCTATTATTTTTTATTTTTCTAAAATTGATTTTCTAAACTAATTTCCTATTATTCAAAAATATATAAAAGAAATGAACGGTCGAGATCAACTTCGAAGATTGATCTCGGCCGTCTGTCCCGTCTACATCGAAACGACAACGTATCTGGCGTCCTACATTAAACGACGCCGCATCTATAAAACCATGGACGGCCACGATTAGATCCCGAGACTTCATCGCAACCGTCAATCCTCACTAAACTAAACGACGACGCATTGAACAAACATATGGACGGCTGCGATTAAACGTGAAGCTCGATCCGGACCGTTCATTTCCTCATATGCCTAAACGACGACGCATTCATGCCTTATAATGCAAAAGACGCCGCATCAACTATCACTATGAACGGCTACGATTGATCCTGGATTCCATCTAGACCGTCCGTTCCTATTAACCCTAAATGACGACGCTCCATCTAAGCAAAAACGATGCCATTTCTATTATTGTTATTTTCTATCTAATATATCAAATTTTCGAAAATACAAAAATACGATCCAACGGTCCAAGATCAAACCCATCTATTTTCCTAGACCGTTGGATCAATGCCGAGTCATCTCACTCGCGCCAACGGCCGAGCCGACTCGGCATGACCTGAACCAATGAGAGCACAACATGTAGACCCTTGACCGTTTGACCGAGCCACGTCACCTTCGTCTTCCTCGTTGCGACGACACAGCACGGACGGCCGTGGTTTCTCGGGCGAGATCCAACGGTGAGATCTCGCCGGATCGACACGAGACCACCGCCGATCGACTCGATTCACTCCCCGGACCAACATATTCAACAATCAAACAATTTTATCCACGGGATATTCACTAATCAAGTTCGCACAGACTTAAGCTATAGATGATCGATCGAGAAACAAAGAGCGTTTCAACTCAATTCATTCACACAGAAGCATTACGAGGTGTCAAGAAGACTTACCTCGAGCTCAAATCGAGCTCGCGACGGCTGGAATCGCCCGAACGAAGTCCGACCGGAGCGAGGGAGGTTGGAGGTCCGACTCGGGGTTTTCACGCGTAATCGATGCGAAATGAAGATGCAATCATGGTCGGGGATGCTCGGGGATAAAAACACACACGCTAATTTCAATGATCGTGCAAGTGTGAGTGTGATGCCATGATCGTGCAGAAGCAAAGTTTGAAGTTCAACTTACCGATCCGGGCGGTCTTAGGCGGCGATATTAGTGGCGATCGCTTCCTTGAACTTCGAACGAACTTCTAGAAGTGATTTCACGGCTTGGAGTAGCCTGGATTGGCCGGACGATCGATCCACAGGTTTTGCTCGAGCTCTCGTCAATGGCGGACGACGAGAACGTTTCTCTCTCTCTAACTCACTCTCTCTCTATTCCGTTTGATCCTACAAGCACGAATGAGCCTCCTCTCTGGAATATTCTCAATCCCTTTTATACTCGTTTTGAATTTTGGGCGCGCACGGTGATGGTTTGCCGACTCACTTCGCACGTGCCCAAGCGTGCGAAGTGAGCGGGACGGAGACCGGAACGGAATAGAATTTCGTCCGGCTCCGTTTGGCACTCCGGCGATGTCAATTGCGCGCGAATTGTACTTATTTTCCTGGATGTTGACTTTTTTGCGTCGCCGTAGGTTTGACCGCTCCGCCGGCACTTTTCCGGCGACCATTATCCTCGAAGTCGGGCCCAATTGACGCGTAATCATCCGAGGAACAAAACGCCCGGGTTAATTGACTCGATTATCACCGATTTCCTTGCCAATTTGTTCGTCAAAATTCGTCCAGGTCATGTTCATGTGCGCAGGCGTTATAAGGAAGACGATGCACTATTCTAGACCGGTTGGTCCGGTCCGACCGGCGGTCAGACCGGTCTGAACCGGTTCGGATAGTAAATTTCATGAAATTTTCAAAATTAATCACAATTGATTGGGAATTTTTGCAACTAAACCTCAAAATTGGACTTAGGGGCCTGGATATTACCTAGAAATACAATTTTGCCCAAAAGTTCTTATCAATTTACACAAAAGCCCCAAATTTTCCAATTTGCCAGAATTGGGGAAAAGTTCAATTGAGTGTCAATTCGATCAAATTAGACCATGAGACCCATTCCAATTGATTTAGAATGCATGAAAACCTAGAGGGATAGTCCAATTTTACCATGATAGTCCCTACGTTGCGTGTAATTTTAAAAATTTGAAATCCTAGGGACTAAATTGCAAACATTTTTGGGGATTTGCCCTAATTCGTGCAATTCGCGCAATTGTGGGTGCAATTAATCAAATTGAAGTTCAAAGGGACTGTAATTGAATGTCTAGACAACAAATGTGCAAAAATTGCAAATAAAAAGACACAATTGGTATTTTTTGTGGAAATTCAACTCTAGGCATTATGAAGAAACACCTAAAATTGGATTCAATTTTCGATTTTTCTTGAGGTCAATATTAAAAGGGAATTAAAATAAAAATATTGAACGTTTTTCTGTATTTTTGCGACCTCGAAAAGTATTTTTTTATGAATTTTTTAATATTTTCCTATTTTCTGAAAATATTAAAAAAATGCGAAAAATATAAAAAATTATTTTTTGTTCCAAATTGGTTCCTTAGGCTTGGCAAGGCTTCCAATGTTGATTTTTTAATTTTTTGATTTTTTGTGAATTTTTAGTGAATTTTGGAAAATAAAACTAAAGAAAAATTGATTAAAAATCGGGTGTCAACATTTGCCCCTCTTTGAAAGTAATCTCGGTTAGAGGTTGCTTTCAAAGATAAGGTGACACCTGGATCCTTAATCGACTCTGCTGGGGAAAAATCTAAAGAAAATAAGTCTTGATATTCGATTGCCTTACCTTTGCCATTAAAGCTCCGACTCCGTGGGGAATTATTTCGATTCATGCTCATCTTATGTGAAAGGGAGATGAGGAGAGAGAGAAACTTACCTGTAGCTCACCTGTTTGTGGTCCGAGATTTGTTGATTTGAGGTTGAGAGACTGAGTGTATGGAATTACCTGCGAACGGTTCGCGCGATTTTGCAACGGTCGGCATCCATCCGGTGTCGAGCAGTGGTTTGAAGATTTAGAAGGGAGGTTCACCCTTGTAACAAAGGGGGTTTCACTTATTCAAAAATGAGATTGGTTATCCTCTCGGAAGGGACTCACCATCTAAAAATACAGATCGGTTTTCCTCTAGGAAGGTACTCACCGTCTAGAATGGAGGTTCACCCTTGTAACAAAGGGGTTTCACATATTTAAAATGAGATTGGCTATCCTCTAGGAAGAGACTCACCATCTAAAATGCAGATTGGTTTTCCTCTAGGAAGGTACTCACCATTCGGAATAGAGGTTCACCCTTGTAACAAAGGGGTTTCACCTATTTAAAACGAGATTGGCTATCCTCTAGGAAGGGACTCACCATTTAAAAGGCAGATCGATTTTCCTCTAGGAAGGTACTCACCTTCTGGAATGGAGGTTCACCCTTGTAACAAAGGGGTTTCACCTATTTAAAAGAGATTGGCTATCCTCTAGGAAGGGACTCACCATCTAAAAATGCAGATCGGTTTTCCTTTAGGAAGGTACTCACCGTTTGGAAGGGAGGTTCACCCTTGTAACAAAGGGATTTCACCTATTTAAAATGAGATTGGCTATCCTCTAGGAAGGGACTCACCATCTAAAATGCAGATTGGTTTTCCTCTAGGACCTATTTAAAACGAGATTGGCTATCCTCTAGGAAGGGACTCACCATTTAAAAGGCAGATCGATTTTCCTCTAGGAAGGTACTCACCGTCCGGAAGGGAGGTTCACCCTTGTAACAAAGGGGTTTCACCTATTTAGAAGAGATTGGCTATCCTTTAGGAAGGGACTCACCATCTAAAAAGCAGATCGGTTTTCCTCTAAGAAGGTACTCACCGTCTGGAAGGGAGGTTCACCCTTGTAACAAAGGGGTTTCATCTATTTAAAAGAGAGGGTGCCATCTGAGGACCTAGGTTTACTAGTGTACCTACAGAAGCTCAAACCCTATTTTCAAATTTTCAAAGGAGAGGGTGCCATCTAAGGACCTAGGTTGACTAGTGTACCTACTGAAGCTCAAACCCTATTTCAAATTTTCAAAGGAGAGGGTGCCATTTGAGGACCTAGGTTTACTAGTGTACCTACAGAAGCTGAAACCCTATTTCAAATTTTCAAAGGAGAGGGTGCCATCTGAGGACCAAGGTTTACTAGTGTACTTACAGAAGCTCAAACCCTATTTCAAATTTTCAAAGGAGAGGGTGCCATCTGATGACCTAGGTTGACTAGTGTACCTACAGAAGCTCAAACCCTATTTCAAATTTTCAAAAGAGAGGGTGCCATCCGAGGACCTAGGTTTACTAGTGTACCTACAGAAGCTCAAACCATATTTCAAATTTTCAAAGGAGAGGGTGCCATCCGAGGACCTAAGTTGACTAGTGTACCTACAGAAGCTCAAACCCTATTTCAAATTTTCAAAGGAAAGGGTGCCATCCGAGGACCTAGGTTTACTAGTGTACCTACAGAAGCTCAAACCCTATTTCAAATTTTCAAAGGAAAGGGTGCCATCCGAGGACCTAGGTTTACTAGTGTACCTACAGAAGCTCAAACCATATTTTCAAATTTTCAAAGTTGAGGATTTGAGGACTTGGGGACGCCTGAAGACTGCGAGAAAATCCAAGTTAATCAAATCTTTAAAATGTAACTTTTTCGAGGATTTGGGATCATCAAGGAACCCGTAGAAAGTTCAATCAAACATCATTAGAATGACAATTCTAAGTTCTGGGGAGAAGCTTTAGAATTCCGGACAAATTTTCAAAGTATAATTGTGAAGGAAATGTGTCCAATCACAAGTTCAAATTTTCATTGGGGATGGATTTTGAATGACACATCCCGAGTGTTCTACAAAAAGGTTGTTTTAAAAGTTTTTCAAAAGGATTTTCCTTCATCCCGGAGGGCTTCTCACCATTTTAGGAAGGCTTTTCTTGAAATTCAAATCCGCTCATAGAAAACCTAACCTTGAGGTTTCGGGATCATCCGAGATGCATACAATCTGACTAATCGGAGAATGCATTTTAAAAGGGACCGTAATTCGGACCGGGTCAAAGGCTTATCAAAGGATATTCATTTTGAGGTTTAGAAATGAATTTTGATCGGAAATAGCTTCTTCGGGTCTACAAGTCAAGAACCCCGAAGACAGGATTGTACTTACCTCTTTAAGTGGTAGCTTCATGTATGATTTCTTACATCAACCTGAAACACCTCTTAGATCGGAAAAGTTTTGGTGACGGGTTGTATCTTGGCTTAAGGTGGGTTCTTTAAGAAAGGCCATATTTTCAAAAGAGGGGTGAACTTTGGTGATCACCTTGATATTTTTCCCAGCATTCATTTGCTTTTGTAGTAGATTCATGATCATTTTTTCTTCAATCGATTTTGAGGATTTTCCTCTTTTCATCTTGATGATTTTTCTTCAGGATTTGCCCCTTTTCGGGGTGCTCTTCATGGGCTTTGGCCTTGCTTTTACCAGGCACTTTGCTTTTTCTAGCCCTTTCGTTTCTTATCATTTTTTGCATTGAGTGGCTCTTTTGGAGACCAAGATAAAAAATTCTTCCGATCATGCTTTTTGACTCATCGCTGGTAATTCCTTTGTTTGCCCCAATGTGGGGAGGTGATCACCAACAAGGGTTTAGAAATGAATATTCAAAGGCTCAAATTGGCTTTTCAAAGGGTAAGTGTTTGGGGATATAGAAATGAAATACTTTTCTTCACTTTGAGGTGTTCCAAGTCTCCGCCAGAAATCACCTGAAGCTATCACAAAAAGATTGATGCAGGTTAGCACAATAAAGTCTTACCCGATCTTTTCTCCAAGGAATCATCCAACGAACCTCCAAATATGCCTCGGTATGGGGTGGTTCTTGACGGGGTTATATTCAGAAAATTCTCCCCTTTTGGCTCGGATTGGTTATCAAGAGATATAAATGTGTATGGATAATTTTGAAATAGAAATGCCTTTCATCATTTCAATACATGTAATCACCGCGAATGATCCCTACGTCCCAAAATTAAGCTTTTTTGCTCTATCACTCTCGCTCATCACTCAAGTGTATCGGGGACGTATTTGAGGATAATGTTTGCCTCTTTTCATCTGAAGGATCGTTCTCTTGAAAAGCTTTCAAAACATGCCCTTTTATAGAAACTCAGGGCGTTTCATCAAAATTCATCATTCGCAAAAAGTTCTCATTAAAAGGTGTATTCAAAAGATGTTTCTGTAATTTGGAAAGAATGTTTCTTTGAAAGACCCTTATGGCTTTATAAATCCAAATTTTTTCAATTTTTAAGCATGACAGTGTATGAAAATACTTCATAAAAGAGGAACCTCAAACCTGTCTTTTCGAATGCTGGCTTCTGCCTCCCGTAAAAAAAATAAAAGGAAGCAATCGGTTCAAAGACATTCAAAATTTCAAATCCCGAAGCGACTTCTTCTCATCTCCTTCGGATGTTGACTCCCGTTTCCTGTAAAAATAAAAGGAATCAATCGGTTAAAGATTTTCAAAATTTCCGATCCCGAGGCGACTTCTCTTGTCTCCTTTGGGTGTCGATTCCTGTTTCCTGCACAAACAAAAAGAATCAATTAATTCAAAGATATTCAAATTTTCAAATCCCGAAGCGACTCCCTCCTGTCTTCTTCAAATGCTGGCTTCTTCTACCTCCCGTAAAAATAAAAGGAAACAATCGGTTTAAAGATGTTCAAAATTTCAAATTCCAAAGCGACTTCCTCCTGTCTCCTTTGGGTA
Organism: Rhodamnia argentea; assembly: GCF_020921035.1. Taxonomy (NCBI): domain Eukaryota; kingdom Viridiplantae; phylum Streptophyta; class Magnoliopsida; order Myrtales; family Myrtaceae; genus Rhodamnia; species Rhodamnia argentea. The sequence goes on from NC_063155.1 coordinate 11,693,554, forward strand.
TCGATTCCTATTTCCTGCACAAACAAAAGGGAACAATCAGTTAGAGATATTCAAAGTTTTAAATTTCGAAGTGACTTCCTCATGTCTTCTTCGGATGTCGATACATGTTTCCTGCATAAACAAGAGGAAATAATTAGTCAAAGATATTCAAAATCTGTAATCCAAAATAACAAATAACTTCCCTGTTTTGATTAGTTATTCCGTAAGGTTCTTCATGACTCCCCGGTTTACCCGCAAAATACAAACGTATGCAAATGCATGCATGCAAATGTCATGCGAATACAAAACTTTATGTGACTCAGATCTGCTCATTAATCGTTTTGAAGCTTGATTTTATTTCAAGGATAATATCTCTTCACGGCATCTGCATTTACCGGACTCGCCAATTCTTCTCCATCCATGTTTACAAGTATAAGAGCTCCCCCGGATAAGACCTTCCGAATCACGTAGGGGCCTTCATAATTTGGCATAAATTTGCCTCCCGGGTGTTAAGCATTTGGGAGCATTTTCTTCACAATCAGCATCCCCGCTTCAAAATTTCTATGCTTGACCTTCTTGTTAAAGGCTCTGGCTACTTTCTTCTGGTAGCTTTGACTATGACAGATAGCCTTTAATCGCTTTTCATCAATCAAATTCAACCGTTCGTGTTTCTACCGGTTCCACTCATCCTCCGTGAGTTCTACTTGAGACAGGATCCTTAAAGAGGGGATTTCTACCTCTATTGGTAGGATTGCTTCCATACCATATACCAAAGAGTAGGGAGTTGCCCCGGTTGAAGTACGAATCGAAGTTTGGTAGGCCATGAGAGCATATGGCAATCTCTCATGCCGGTTTCGATATTTCTCAGCAGTTTTGGCTAATATCTTCTTGATGTTCTTGTTTGCCGCTTCCACAGCTCCATTCATTTGTGGGCGGTAAGGTGAAGAATTAAGGTGTCGTACCTTAAATTGATCCAATAGGTGATCGACTACCTTGTTGTTCGGATTAGAGCCGTTGTCTGTAATGATGGCTCTCGGAATTCCATATCTTGAGATGATATCCCTCTTGATGAATTTAGCCATGTTGTTCGCAGTGACATTGGCATATGAGCTAGCTTCAATCCATTTAGTGAAGTAATCAATCGCCACCAGAATAAAACGATGTCCGTTGGAGGCTTTTGGGATGATAGGGCCAATCATATCAATTCCCCACATAGAGAATGGCCAAGGTTACGGCATTTGATGCGGTTCGATTGGAGGCGCATTTATCTTGTCGCCGTATACTTGGCATTGATGACAGGATCTCACATGTTGGTTGCAATCTGACTCGATAATCATCCAATAATACCCGAGTCTCATGATCTTCTTGGCGAGGAAGTGACCATTCATATGCGGCCCACATTCCCCTTCATGGATCTCTTTCATAATGAGATTTGCTTCTTTGGCGTTTACGCACCTCAATAGGACTGAGTCAAAGGATCTCTTGTACAGGACCTGTCCGCCGAGGAAGAATTTAGAAGCCATCTTACTGATATATTTCCTATCTTCTGGTTGATTGTCTTGTGGGAATTCGCCCTTCAGCAAATAATTCTTGATATCATGATACCATGGTTCTTCATCGGGTTCTTCTTCAATGACCATGCAATATGCAGGTTGATCAAGGATGTCAATCCTTAAAGGTTCTATCTCAAGGCCATCTTGCACTTGTAACATGGGCGATAGTGTGGCCGGAGCATCAGCAAAGTGATTTTGAGTTCTTGGTAAATACTCGAAAGTGATCTCTTCAAAGTATTGGATCAACTCTTCGAGATACTTATGATAAGGGATAAGCTTGGGATCTTTTGTCTTCCACTCTCCTTGAGTTTGCAAAATGATTAGCATAGAATCTCCATATACCAACAGTTTCTTCACCTTTAATGATATGGCCAATTGTAGTCATAGTATGCAGGCTTCATATTCAGAAATGTTGTTGGTGCATGGGAATACCAACTTGTTTGAGACCGGATAATGCTGATCTTCAAGGGATATTAAGACTGCCCGAGTACATGATCCAGTGAGATTCACTGCGCCGTCAAAATACATCGTCCATCTATCTTGGGATATGTTCGTAATTTGACCTCCTTTATTTTGCTCTAAAACGTCTTTAGGAGGATTTTCAGCTAGCATGTCTGCAATTGCTCTCCCTTTTACAGATTTTTGAGGAGAAGTTCTGATGTCAAATTCTGAAAGAAGCACTTGCCATTTGGCCATCTTTCACAATAAAGCTGGTTTTTCCGGAAGATATTTGATAGGGTCATTCTTGGTAACTAGTTGGATATGATAGTGCAGAGTATCTTGCCTCAACCTATGGAGGACCCAAACCGGTGCTACGCAAGTCCTTTCCACCGATGAGTACTTGGCTTCGGATGTTGTGAACTTTTTGCTCAAATAATAGATAGCCCGTTCCTTTCGATCATTGGGGTTAGTCCGAGCCAATAAAGCTCCCAAGAATTCATCATGAACTCGTCGATATAGAGTTAAAGGAACGTTAGGGATAGGAGGTACCAGTACTAGAGGTTGTACCAAGTATTCCTTGATCTTCTCAAATGCTTGTTGACATTTTGCATCCCATTTCACTTTTGCGCCTTTCTTCAGAAGCTTGAAAAAGTGTTTCGCCGTTTCTGATAGGCGTGATATGAATCTGGATTTATAATTCAACCTTCCAAGTAACCCCCTTACTTCTTTAGCAGTGGAGGGAGTCCCTATTTCCCATATGGCTTTGATCTTCGAGGGGTCGATCTCGATTCCGGGATCGCTTACGACAAATCCAAGCAATTTTCCAGATCTTGCGCCAAATACGCATTTTACGAGATTCGGCTTGAGCTTGTACTTTCTCAATCGATCAAATAATTTCCTCAGCACTTGAATATGGTCTTCTCCAGGTCTGGATTTGGCGATCATATCATCCACATAGACCTCTATCTCCTTAGGTATCATGTCATGAAAAAGGGTTACCATAGCCCTCTGATATGTTGCCCCTGCGTTTTTCAATCCGAAGGACATGACCTTATAACAAAAGATCCCCCATTGCGTAGTGAATGAGGTCTTGATCTTATCTTCTTCTTTTAACATGATCTGGTTGTACCCCGAAAATCCATCCATGAAGGAGAATAATTCAAAGCCCTTGATGCTATTGATAAGCACATCAATGTGCGGTAGAGGAAAATCATCTTTTGGACTAGCTATGTTCAAGTCCCGATAATCCACGCATATTCTGATTCTTCCATCCTTTTTCTTAACTAATACGATGTTGGCGACCCAATCAGCATATGGGACAGCTTCAATAAATCCAACTTTAAGGAGCTTTATCACCTCTTCCTTAATCTTATATGCTAATTCAAGGTTCATTCTTCTAGATGGCTGATTAGCGGGTGTGCAAGCGGGATCGGTGGGCAGAGCATGCTCTACTATTTCACAATCTAAACCTGGCATATCAGCGTATAACCGGGCGAAAATATCTTGATACTCTTTGAGTAACGCTATCATTCTTAAAACATCTGCTGCAGATAGGTGTCCACCCACTTTCACCTCTTTGACGTGAGTAGAGTCTCCCGGATTGATAGTGATGGGTTCTTGAGAAATGGGAGGCTTGGACTCCTCAAAACAATCTCATTCCCTCTTGATATCGCTTACATCAGCCTCTTCTATATCAATTTCATATGCATAATCGTCGAGCTGATCTGAGTCACATATTAACTTGTTATGCATGGGTGGGATGACATGCCCGAAATGCATCATGAAAGGTTAGTATTCAAAGATGACAAAATTAAAGAATGTATGATTTTTCTTAACATGGAAACATTTTTGAATTCAATTTTGAAGAAAAAGGAAAGAGAACTAGCCCATAACTTTTCGGACATCCTTGTTCTCAAAAAGCCATTTAAAATTCAAGATCACGTGGCGGATCGGGTCTCAAGTCCCACAGTATAAGTAATTGTCATCATCGGATCAATCCGTTGTTCTACATGTTTGTAATAAAACTTGAGATGATTTTCATTAGTAGATACAACTAAGAGCAATACAAGATCGCACTTCTCGGATCGCATTTGTTGACACCTTATTTTTAATCAATTTTTCTTTAGTTTTATTTTCCAAAATTCACTAAAAATTCACAAAAAATCAAAAAATTAAAAAATCAACATTGGAAGCCTTGGCCAAGCATAAGGAACCAATTTGGAACAAAAAATAAATTTTCATATTTTTCACATTTTTTTAAATATTTTCGGAAAATAGGAAAATATTTGAAAATTCATAAAAAAATACCTCACGAGGTCAAAAAAATACACGAAAATGTTCAATATTTTTATTTTAATTCCCTTTTAATATTGACCTCAAGAAAAATCAAAAATTGAGTTCAATTTTAGGTGTTCCTTCACAACGCCTAAAGTTGAATTTGCACAAAAAAAACCAATTGAGTCTTTTTATTTGCAATTTTTGCACATTTTAGGTCTAGACATTCAATTGCAGTCCCTTTGAACTTCAATTTGATCAATTGCATCCTCAATTGCACGAATTGGGTAAGAATTCCCACAATTTTTGCAATTTAGTCCCTAGGATTTTAAATTTTTAAAATTAATTTCAACCTAGGGACTATCATGGTAAAATTGGACTGTCCCCCTAGGTTTTCATGCATTCTAAATCGATTGGAATGGGTCTCATGGTCCAATTTGATTGAATTGACACTCAATTGAACTTTTCCCCAATTTGGGCAAATTGAAAAATTTGGGGTTTTTGTGCAAATTGATAAGAAATTTTGGGCAAAATTGCATTTCCAAGTAATATCTAGGCCCCTAAGTCCAATTTTGAGGTTTAATTGCAAAAAATCCCACTCAATTTCGATTAATTTTGAAAATTCTATAAGATTCACTGTCTAAACCGGTTCGTAAACCGGTCGACCGCCGGTCGGACCGGTTCGACCGGTCCAAACGGTGTCATCTTCCCCAAATGAGAGGCGCGAGTTGCAGGTTTGAATGCTAAGTTTCAATGGTTAAATTGAGGATCAATTCAATACTAATTGGAACAATTAGTGTAGAGGTTTTGTCTTTCGGGTTATGCCGCGTCAATTGGGACCGGCGGCGCGACCAATCGTCGCCGGAGCACGGCGAAGGATCCAGTCAAAGGTTCGGAGGGCAGAAAGTCAACATCCTTGAAATAACGAGCAATTCGCGCTCGTTTGTGCTCGCCCGAGTGCCAAACGGACGTTGACGGAATCAAAACCGATTCCGTCACCGTCCAGTGACTGAAAATCACGTGCCAAGGCACGAGGAGGGCTCGGCAAGCTCACACCCGACGCGCGCGAGATTTCAAAACTTGGTATAAAAGGAGAAAGAGGGTTCTCGAAAAGGGGAGGCTCATTTGCTTGCTTAAGTAATGGAATAGAGAGAGAAAGCGAGATAGGAAGAGAGAGAAGCTCTCGGAGACGCCATAGACGAAGCTTCGGAACTTGGTCCTAAGCGATTTAGACCAAATCAGGGCAGCGGATCATCACCGGAAGCTTGCACGAGCTAGGAGGAATCGATCGGCATAGCTCAATCGGCCTACGATCTCCCGAACAGGTGAGTCGACTCTCCGAGCTTCGTCTTGTGTGATCATGGCATCTCGTGTCCTCGTGTTCGATCTTTGAAATTTTTGTGTGCCTTTTGTTTCTCATCCCTTACTGACCACGATCGCATTGTTTTCTCGCTTTGATTTTGCCCAAACTCCATGAGTCGAACCTTCATTGCATCTCGGTCCGGCCGAGCACCGGCCAGGCTATTCTAGCCCTAGCGAGCTCAATCCGAGCTCGAGGTAAGTTCTCAAATCCTCCTATTATGCTCGTGTATGAGTTAATTGCCTTGATTTGCTTTGAATCCGCATGCATGAACTCTGAGTTGAGTCCATGTGCTTAGTTCGTAGCTCTTGATCCGCTCGAGGAAATCGTTTGATTCTTGGATATGTTATAGAGGAGGTTGAGTCACGTCGTTACGTGTTGGTTTCGCGTCATTCCGGCGAGATCTCGCCGTTAGATCTCGCAGGAACGTTCTTGGCCGTCCGTTGGTCGTCGTCGCAATGAGGAAGACGAAGGCGACATGGCGTGGTCAAACGGTCGGCGGCCGAGGTGTCATTGTGTGATTGGTTCGAGCTGTCGGCGACTCGGCTCGGCCGTTGGCGCGGACGAGCTGAGTCGGCCTAGATCCGACAGCTGCGATTATTAGTTGAGTTTGATTTCGAGTTGTCGGATCCGCTTTTTTAATTTCGGATATTAGATATATTAGGTAAATAATTCAATAAATTCAAAACGGTAGTGTTTAGAGTGTGTGCCGCAACGTCGTTTCGGGCGTATGAAGAACGAACGGCTGAGATCGAATCTAAGTTAGATCGTGGCCGTCCAAGATCTTAATCAATGCAACGTCGTTTCATGCGTCGAGTCCGAAGCGTCGTCGTTTGGTGTATACGAGTGGTGAATGTCGTGACCCTCCTTCCGTCGGATACGCGCGGGAGGTGAGTGAGGGTTAACGAGCCGATCCTTGATTTTATAAATTTTTTTTTTAGGACCCCGGTTGTCGGCGGGATTTTTAGGATCGCGGGTCTCTCCCAAGACCCATTACTCGAATCGCGATGTCGGGTAAAATTTATATCGAATATCGACCTTAGTGTGGTCGGGTGGCATGTGCAATGTGTACATGCAATTGGAGTCGCCACCGATCAATTTATTGGAGGGTATGATCGGAAAACCCTACCGAGCGGTCGGGAGAAACCGTTCGGTTCCACGAAAACCGGAGATTTTTGGGTCGGGGGACTTGGTTACGCCAAAATTCACATTGACGCCCTTTCGGTTACCGATATTGAGTGATTTTTCTAACCTATGAATCCATGCGGACGCAATATCGGGTGAGGTAGGCCCTAACGGTTCTAAGTTTTCATGCGGATGGGAATTTTCTAGTTCTAACAATCACAATCGAAAAAAAAAATTTGATGCGCAATCAAGATCGTCAAAATCAATCAATCATGGTTCGAAATATCTAAAGATGGCCCTATCAACCCACGTAAATATCAAATTTGGGTTTCGGGATGGTTCGGTAAAAATTTGGGGCGGAAGGCCCAGAGGGGTAGAATTGTCATTTTTTGGGGTTCGGGACCCGAAAATCACAAAATTTCGGGTTGGCCAGTTGAATGTGGCCATTTCCTATTTTTTGTGATTTTTCAGAATTTTTCTAATTTTTTCTATTTTTTTGAATTTTTTATTTATTTTCTAAAAATTAGAAATTTTCCGGATCGATACAGATCGACCCTCAAAGGCCCAAAACTTTCGATCTAGACTTTATGAGTCCCAAATCGATCTAGGAATTTTTAGAAATTTTTTATGAAAATATGGGAATTTTTATGAATTTTCTAAGTATTTTTACAATTTTTTTGGAATTTTTGGAAATTTCTTTTTATTTTTTATTATTTTTTATTAATAAACCGGACCGGGTCAAACCGGTCAACGGCCGGTCAACCCGGTCCGACCGTACCCTCTAAACCGCTCGAAGCCAAACGACGTCGGATCCATTTATTACCTATTTTTTAATTTTTCGAAATTGATTTTCCATTATTGGAAATACTAAAAAAAATGGACGGGTGAGATTAGATCTGGAATCCATCTCGACCGTCGATTCGAACCGAACAAAACGGCGTCGCACCGACTCGTCCCACAAAACATCGTCGCATCCGTTATTCGGATGGACAACTGCGATTTAAACTTGGATCCGATCTGAATCGTCAATTCATTTGCACCAAAACGACACCGTATTCATTAAAAGCACGGACGGTCACGATCTAACCTAAACTCGATCTCGGCCGTTCATTCTATCTAAAGCCAAAACGACGCCACCTTGTCTATATAAAAACGTCGCCGTTCTATTTATTTACAATTATCCTAATTATCGAAAAATAAAAAAGAAGATCCGACAGTTGGAAATCAAACTCAACTATTAACCTTGGCCGTCGGATCGAGTCCGCGTCGGCCTCTTCGGGCGCGCGACTAAGCCGACTATGCACCGACCCGGGCCAATCACGGACTGCCACCTAGGACCTTTGACCGTTTGACTCGCCACGTCGGTCGTCTTCAACCTCTCGCCAGACAACGCAACGAACGGCCGAGGCTTCTCGGCGAGATCCGACGGTGAAACCTCGGCCGATTGACCTCTAACCAAGCCCAATCGACTCGCCTAATGCTCTAGATCAACATATCTCGGAATCAAGTGTTTCTACCGGCTAAATCGCGATAATCGAACCATACACAGTCACGGCATCCCAGAGTTCAAACGAGCAATGCAGAGCATAACAATCAAATCTAAGCTTCAGGAACACAGAAACCAAGTTCGGAATACTTACCTCGGGCTCCGATCGAGCCCGGAATTGCCAGATTCGTCCGGCCGAAGATTGACCCGAACGCGAGATGTTGGAGGTTCGATTGAGGCGACTCGGGCAAAATCGATGCAGAAAAAGGTTGCGATCGTGGTCGTAGATGTTCGGAAGAGAAAAGGCACACGTTAATTGCGGTAATAGAGTTCGCAAAATCAAGATGCCATGGGCGTGCGGTGAGGAGATCGAGAGCTCACCTTGTCGTTTCTGGATGTTGCAGGCTGAGTGAGCTATCACGATCCTCTCCTGGAAGTTCGGGCAAGCTTCCGGCGGTGGTCCGGCAGCTCGATTTGGTCTGGATTGCACCGACGAAGCTCTCACGGTCAAGCTCCGGCGAAGTGACGACGGTGCTCGCGAGAGCCTCTCTCTCTATCTCTCACTCTTTCTCTCTCTATTCCGTTGATGGACGAGCACGAATGAGCCTCCTCCGCGTCGAGAACCTTCTTCCCCCTTTTATATCAAATTTGGAAATGGCGCGCGCACGGGCGAGTTTGGCCGAGCCATCCACACGTGTGCATACGCGCAAAATGGCTCGCCGGACGGTGACGGAATCGTTAAGATTCCGTCCAAAGCCGTTTGAAGTCCGTTGAGTCCAAAACGAGTGAGAATTGCACTTGGTTTTGAAATGGTTGACTTTCGGTCGCCGGGAGCTTTGACTATCGATTCCGCCGTGCCCCGGCGGCCATTGGCCGTGCCGCCGGTGGCAATCGACGGACCTTGACTCAACGAACAAAAGCCCCACCTCTATTGATCCAATTAAGCAGGAATTGAACTCCAATTTGATCGTCAAAGTCCACCGTTGAACCCGCAAATGGCACGGGTGAATTTGGGGAAGATGATCTTGTGCTGGACCGGTTCGACCGGTCTGAATCGGTTCAGACAATACATTTTGCACAATTCTTGAAATTAAACAAAATTGGTGGGGAATTTTCACAATTGAACCTCAAAATTGGACTTTAGGGCCTAGATATTATCTAAAAATGCAATTTTGCCCAAAATTTATTATCAATTTGCACAAAAACCCCAAAATTTTCAATTTACCCAAATTAGGGAAATGTTCAATTGGGTGTCAATTCGATTAAATTGGACCATGAAACCCGTACCAATCGATTCATAATGTGTCAAAACTCTAGGGGTGGTCTAATTTTGCAACAATAGTCCCTCAATAAAAAGTAATTTCAAAAATGGGCAAATCAAGGGACTTAATTGCAAAGAAATTGGGGAATTTTGTGCAATCCGTGCAATTCACGCAATTGAGGGTGTAATTAATCAAATTGAAGCTCAAAGGGACTGCAATTGAATGTTCAGACAACAAATGTGCAAAAATTGCAAATAAAAAGACTCGATAGGTATTTTTTTATGAAAATTCAACCTTAGGCGTTATGAAGAAACACCCAAAATTGAACTTAATTTTCAATTTCTCTTGAGGTCAATATTAAAAGGGAATTAAAATAAAAATATTGGACATTTGTGTGTATTTTTGTGACCTCGAAAAGTATTTTTTATGATTTTTCAAAGATTTTTCTATTTTTCGAAAATATTAAAAAATGTGAAAAATATGAAAAATTATTTTTTGTTCCAAATTGGTTCTTTAAGCTTGGCCAAGGCTTCCAATGTTGATTTTTTAATTTTTTGATTTTTTGTGAATTTTTAATGAATTTTGGAAAATAAAACTAAAGGAAAATTGACTAAAAATTCGGGTGTCAACAGTGAAAGGCTCGGATCGAGCCTCAACATCTAATCGTGACTGTCCGCGCCTATTAGAAATGCGGCATCGTTTTAGTATAAGCGAGTAAACGGTCCGGATCAATTCCGGCTCTAATCGTGACCGTTCATTTTTAAAAGCAAAGCGACGTCGTTTTATTTGGGCGAGTCCGAAGTGTCGTCATTTCACTTAGGCGAGGATCGACGGCTGAGATCAACTCCAAGATTGATCTCAGCCGTCCATCCGTTTACTTTTATTCAGAATATTAGAAATTAGATTTAGAAAATAAAAAAAATATATATAGAAATATATATATATATATATATATATATAGAAAATAGATGCGGCGCCGTTTTGTGCTGGGTAAGCTCGCGAGTCGATCGGACCGGGTTGACCGGTTTGACCCGGTCCAGAAATATTAATAAAAAATAATAAAAAATTTCTAAAAAATCCAAAAAATTCCCAAAAATACTTAGAGAATTCATAGAAATTCCCTGATTTTCAAAAAAATTTTCCAAAAATTCCTAAATCAATTCGGGACTCATAAAGTCTAGATTGAAAATTTTGAGACTTCGAGGGTCGATGAATGTCGATCCGGAAAATTTCCACCTTTGTTTTAGAAAATAAATAAAAAATCCAAAAAAAAAAAAAAATTAGGAAAATTCAAGAAAATCACAAAAATGGGAAATGGCCGCATTCAAGCGGCTCGACCCCGATTTTGTGATTTTCGGGTCCCGAACCCCAAAAAATGGCCATTCTATCCTTCCGGGCCTTTCGTCCCAAATTTTCCCGAACTATCCCCGGAGCCCAAACTCGATATTTACGTGGGCCAATAGGGCTATATTAGACTTGTTCACTTGATTGATTTGATTGTGTGCGATTATATTGATTGCGTTTTATTTTCTGATTGTGATTGATAGGAATAGTAAAATTCCCATCTGCATGACATCTTTAGATCGTTAGGGCCTACCTCACTCGAAATTTCATCTGCATGAAATCATAGGTTAGAAAATAACTCAACATCGGTAACCGAAAGGGCGTCGATAAAAATCTCAGCGTAACCAAGTCCCCGAACCCAAAAATCTTTGGTTTTCGCGGAACCGAACGGTTTCTCCCGACCGCTCGGTAGGGTTTTCCGATCATACCCTCCAATAAATTGATCGGTGGCGACTCCAAAATGCATGTACACATTGCACATGCCACCCGACCACACTAAGGTCGATCTCGATATTTGATAATTTTTCTCCTACATCGTGATTCGAGTAATGGGCCTTGGGAGAGACCCGTGATCCTAAAAAAAATCCCGCTAACAACCGGGGTCATTTACCCACATATAAAAAGGGGGATTGGCTTGTTAACCGTTAAAATCCTTCGCTGGAAACGAAGGAGGGTCGCGACAGATTGGCGACTCCACCGGGGAAATCGTCAATGGTTGCTAAACCGATAAGAGGACTTAAGCCGATAAAAATGTTGATTGCTTTCTAACCCCGTTTTCTGCAGATGCTCTTGAAGATGAGGTACGTCCACTAACAAAAAGTGTTAAATATTGATGCAGATGGGAGTTATAAGGGGTGGCGTCCGTGCTAACCTTTTTTTTTTATGCGGATATGGAGTTTCGGGTTGTGTGTTTATTTATGCAAATATTGAAGCGGTGTTTTGAATATAAATTGTTGTGCATGTCTTGCATATTTTGAGGATCACGACATTGCACACACAAGCGCCTAAACCCGAGCCGCGAATCACCCTTATAGGTCGCCATAGATAGGGATCGGTATGCTAAGCTCTTGTGTTTGATTGCACTTGGGTTGACCATATTTGATCTCGCTCGTTATGCGAGATTGATGATCCTACCCACTTGTTGTTTGATTGCGCTTGTGGGCGGCTCATCGATTCGTATAGCGGGAGCCTTTTTAGGTCCATACCCGAGCCTTTTTGATTTCTTTAGAGTTGAACCTCACTTGTCTCATGCGCATGTGAAATGAACGATTGGTACACCTAAAACCAAAAAAAAAAAAAAAAAGAGTAACATCGGTTGGTAAGGCTTTTTTACCCTCTTTATTTTGAACTTGTAAATTTAAATTTTGCATATCATGCATATTCACGGCATATCATCACCATTTGTAAGATCGTTTAAGTGATCGGGGTTGAAGGTCAAATTTTCCTTTTTAGGGTAGATGGCGCCCCGAAGTCATATTGATGTACCCGGCATATTCACATGGGAGCGGAGGACCATCCGACGCAAGGACCGAGTACTGGCTACTTTTCAAGTCTTTGGATTTGTCCATGGACGGGAGTTTAACGGACGGAACCGTATTCGTAGCGAGAGTTGCGATTATACTCGTTGTGGACGCCATTTGGAAATTATGCGCGAAAAAGAGAGAATTTGGAATTTGTACATGAAATTGGCAAAGAAGCCTTGTGCAACCAAGACGGCCCCAAAGCACTCCCCAATTAAGAAGAAGGAAGTCATTACCATATCCTCCGATGATGAAGAAGATGTCAAGCTTCCCGAGATAGTGGAGATTTCATTCGATGAGGATACCATTTCGATCGTCTAGTTTAGTGCGACTTTGGGGCATTTTCTAAGGTTCATTACACTTTGAGTCGATTATGTACTTTCACTTACATTTGTTGTTCGAACATCTTTAGATGCTATCATGTCCTATCTCTTTCGACTTTATTATACTAGACTTGTGAATTTTGTGAGTAGACAAATTTGGAGTTGTAAAAGCGACTTTTTACCCCGATTACGCTTAAACGATCCTAATCAATTACATGCCATCTTTGGGTGAGATTAGGTCCATAACTATCCTATTTGGGTTATTTGGGTCAAGTGGGAGTAGTTGACCCTCATGTTACCAAAAGATGACATGGAATTTGGTTAGTGCATTTGCATCACATTTCATGCATATTTATTCCGTGGTAATTGACTTTAGGATCATCATTTTGCATTTTTTAGATCATGGGGAATGGAGACATCAAAGTCATCCCAGGATCGCACAAGGAGCTCTCTATATGTTGGGATCGCCTCGACATCATCAACAAAGCATACGTCGAAGGACGTTTGGGGCAATTAGTATGCCCGATCAAAGTAGAATATCAACCGGCCCTCATTCAAGCGCTAGCCAAAGCATGGGACGCGCGCACGATAACATTTAACTTTCGAGGTTTAGAATTGACCCCTACGCTCGAGGAGTATACCGCTATCATCGGGGCTAAGTTCGACGACCATGTAGCTCAATCCCCTTTAGACATGGACTCCACTCATTCTCTATCGAGTTTTCTTCGTCTTAAAACTTCTGGATAGAAAAGTTTATAAGTCCAATTCTGGCAAATTTACATTCTCATTCCTTTTTGACAACTATTTCTTTCTACCCACCGAAATCGATCATAAATCGGGAAAGGTGTTCATTTTAGCCTTCTTTGCATTCGTCCTATTCCCAACCTCAAGGACCACTTTTGACCCTTCTATAGTTCATATAGCCAGACAAGCATGTTGTCGTTGGAATTATTCGTATATGATTTTGGCCGAGACCTTTCTCTCCCTAAACCGTTCCAAAACTTCCAAAAAGGCCGTTTTCCAAGCATCTAATGGACTACTCTACATGTGGTTCACTTCTCATATAAAGACTTTCCAACTCCGAGTAGGGTGCTATGAGATCAATGAGCACATTCACCCTCTTAGATCCTTTCTCAAGTGTCAATCCCTTGTACCCAAATACTCATTCAAAAGGTGGGTTGAGCTATTGGAAAATTTGAAGCCCGAACACATTCGATGGCGTTTGACTTGACCTAAGATCGTAGAGGCTCGCATCATTGGTGTTGAAGATAGCCCTATTCCCTTATTGGGATGTACCGGCGCTGTGGCTTATTATCCCATCCGAGTGGTGAGGCAATTTGGAGTTCTACAAGAGGTGCCGCCGGATGTTTGTCCTGGAATCTTCTCGTTTGACATGACGAGGTGAACATTCATAGAGCCTCCAAGGAGTACATCCAGAAGTTTAAGGAGTATCGCCAATCAATGGTTGAGCCATATGTACCTGAGTGCGTATCTCCTCGCATTGAAGAGGTGGAGTCCTACGAGCCAGAGTACATAGTACCGTACGTACCGGGAGTAGGGCCGTACATTCCCGAAGATCCGGGGCAGTGGATGTCGGAAGAAGGAGAAGACCCATACCTGTGGGATTCCGATGGGTTAGAAGAGCAAGAAGAGTGGAAGCGTCCCCGACTTGGATAGATTCATTCCCCCATTTAGATTTTACATATTCGTTATCTTTTAGACACTTTATAACAATTTGGTCCGTAATAAATACATATTATTCCTTTTATGAGCATTTCATGCATACATGTAGAAAGTTCAATTACCACGGGTCAATGTCTCTAAATCTTTTAATATTTTCCATACTGATTTGATACTACGAAAAAACAGGTGAGTGATAAACACGAGGACTCGTAGCAAGACGCGCAAATTGAGAATGGAACAGGAAGAACTCGCACCTCGTGTGGGCAATCTGGAGAACCAAATGAATATGATTGCCACAATGGTGGCGGAGATGAAGGCGATGATGATTGCAAGTCAGGGAAGATATCTTGTTGATCCTAATACTCAAGCCCCTTTCGGCTCGTCTGATGGAACCAACCCTAATCCAAGACCTGCCACTAATCCCACTCTGAATCTGGAGCGACCGCCTAACGATCCTCCCGTTGTGATTGATCCGGAAAAGAAGGAGAAGCAAGTCCTCAAAATGGAAGAGGAGATTAAAAGGCTTGCTAAGATCGAAGAATGCCTGGCAAGTCAGGGGTATGAACTCTCGAGGTTCAATAAAGTAGCACCATTTGAGAAGATAGAGGTTCCTGCTGATTATAAGGAACCGGATTTTGTGAGGAAATATAATGGGACCGGGTGTCCCAAGGCGCACCTAAAGTATTATTTGCGCCAAATGTCGCAATTCTCGGACAACATTCCGCTACTGGTCAACACCTTCCAGGAAAGCCTATCTGGGGCGGCCCCGGCATGGTTCATTGAATTGGAGCCAGAGAGGCTCGCCGATTGGGACAACCGCGCAGACGAGTTCCTTCGGCAATACAAGTTTAACACTTTGACCACCCTCACTAGAGAAAACCTTCTGAGAACCGTAAAAGGAAAGAATGAGGCCGTTCGCGCCTACGCTCAGAGATGGAGAGCATTGGCTATGCGGGTAAAACCGTTTGTCCCCGAAGAGGAACTAATAGACCTTTTCCTCAAGGCACTTCCCTTCGAGTTTTTCGACAAGCTGAACACCTTTGGGTGTCGGACGTTTGCGCACCTAATCAAGGTAGCAGAACGCCATGAATGGGCACCGAGAGAAAAGAAGATACCTGAAGCGCCTTTCGGACGCCAATACCCTTTGAGAAGGGATAATAGGGAGCAAACCGGAGAAGTAGCCTTTGTCCCTAACCCGCCAAAGCCTAGAAATTTCTCACCTTCTACCCCTACCCAAGGAACGTCCTCCTGGACCGCTTCCAAACCACCAGAATTTAGAAGAAAGAACCAACCTATTTTCACCCCACTACCCCGACCCTTATCCAAATTATTACCCATGCTGCTAGAGAACCGGCTAGTTGCAAAAGAGCCACCTAGAGCTCATCCTCTAAGATTTCCCGGGTTTGACGAGACCCGGACATGCATATACCACATGGGAGAAAGGGGGCATAATGTGGACAACTGTCTCGCTCTCAAATTCAAGGTACAAGCGTTGATTGACGGTAAGGTTTTGGAGTTTGATAAAACCGAACCGAATGTGCAAATGAACCCATTACCCGAGCATCGCGAGGTGAACCCGATTTTCGGAGGCGAAGAAGAAGAGGTTCTGGAGTTTATAGTGGATATGAGTAAAATGCGGGATGTCTTGACATTGGTCTCACAATACCCGGAAGGAGAAAGTATTTCCCGGGAGCAAAAGGAGGCTTGCTTGGAAAAGCTGATTAACTTGGGCGTTATAGGAAGAATGAAAGACGTCACTTTTAAGGGAACGTATGTGGCTGTGGATATGCTGTCCGAGGAATTCGCGATGAAAGCTACGAGGGGAGGTGTCTGGAAAATACCCTCAAGATACTTGATGAACATCAAAGATGGCCAGGAAATTGAAGAGATAGACGAATATGAATTGCGCCTTGATAAAGCACGCAAAGGCGATAGAAGATTTTTGCAAAAAGCCCTAGAGAGAGGCGAAATAGTGGATAATCTCGAAGAAGATAGTGGCGGTTACAATTTCAAAGTTTTGTATTCAGCACCGCCGAGTTTCTTTGTGGACTCTAGAGAAATAGTTCCCGATGGGTGGGGTGGCATGGATGATCCCGAAAGTGAAGAATTTGTGGGAACGGTTGACGAAGCTAAGAATCAAGAGGCTCCTCGGAATGAACGGGTGAATCGGGAGTCCAACGTACGACTTTCTAATCTGGAAACGTACATACGTCATTTGACGACTATGGTAACAGAGTTATCTCGGTTGGTGGTTAAGAATAACGCCACGGCGGTAGAAGAGAACATGCAGATTCTAGAGATACGGCGGGCTATTGAGACGCAAAATCGAAAGATCGCTCTATTGCAAGAGCAAGGAGATGATGTGTCAAGGAAAATGGATGAATTGAAAGAGCTTATTACGCCACTCACTCAAGCAAGAAATGTTCCACCCCAAAGCGTGAACCCGAGAGTGACCTTCCACACAAAGTATAATGGTGCTGGATGTCCTCTAGCGCATATTTCATATTATCTCCGCCAAATGGTTGGCCATCATGAGGATGATGAAACATTGATCCGAAATTTTGGACATAGTTCGGCGGGCCCCGCATTGGTGTGGTTTCAATCAATCGATCCGGATTGGGTCTCGAGCTGGGAGGAGTTATCGGAACACTTCATACGGCACTTTGAAGCTGGGATCGGAGGGTACTTTACTAAAGCCAATCTGTTGAATATCGGGAAAGGGGAAGATGAGAGTTTTGAACTCTTCCCTAGAAGGTGGAAGAAACATGCCACGATGGTGCAACCGCCACCTGTCGAAAGGGAAATGCTGGAGTTCGTCTTGAAGTCACTCCCGGCGGAATATTTTGACCGCATGTATGCATACAATTATTCTTCATTCCAACATCCGGTGGAAATCGGCATGAGGATTGAGGGAATTATCCTAAGAGTCGGAAGGGAAAGGCAAAGGGATCCGGATGAAGAAAATGCCACGTTGGTAAGGCCGGGTCCAGAACATAACCCTAATGATGTCCATGAAGATGAGATGATCGGAATGGTAGATACTCTGATTCGCTTTGTTATTGATCCGAATAAGGTGGATAATTGGGAAACATCCGCCTCGGAAAGACCGTCGACCTCCGAATCACCACCAGAGGAAATCAAACCGGTGAAGATCAAATTGCCCGCTGTGGAAGAGTATAACTCAAGGGCGGTTCTTTGGGATTATGGAACAGGCGAGATTGATGCCATAATGAGATCGGGAAGATGTTATCCACCAAGAGAGGCGGATTCTGAAAAGGAAACCCCGACTGCAGAAGAAGTTGAGAAGTTGCAATCGGTCGTGAGGACTAGTGAATATGAGGTCGTCGATCAACTGCGGAAAATGCCGGCGCAGATCTCCTTGCTAGATCTCTTTAAGAATTTTGAAAAATACAAGAATGCCCTCCTAAAAGTACTGGATGAGGTGCATGTTCCGGAAACCATTAATGAGGTTCAACTGGAGGACTTCGTAGGTGCTATCCTTTTGAAAGACCAGATCTCCTTTTCGGATGAAGATTTTCCAAAAGAAGGGCGTGTGCATAATAGAGCCCTCTACATCGTCGTGAGGTGCCACGGGAAGGAGGTTCCTCACGTTCTGATTGATAATGGCTCGGCCTTCAATCTCTGTCCTCTAAGCACTTTGAAAAGCTTGGGGATAAACGAAGACTTTGTGAAGACGTCCAAGGCTACTATTCGGTCGTTTGACGGAGTTTCCGGGAATGTGGTAGGGGAGATTGAGCTGGACATCTCTATTGGACCGGTGACCTTTTCTGTATCGTTTCAAGTCTTGGATATCCCTAGCGCCTTCACCCCGCTTACGGGAAGACCGTGGATCCATGTTTCGGGAGCAGTACCCTCCTCCTTGCATCAAAAAGTGAAGTTCGTGGTCAAGGGTCAGCTGATCACCGTCCATGGCGAGATAGGGCATCGCGTTTCTTTAAAAGGGATGGTCCCATACATCGAACCCTCAAAGGAGGAAGAGCTGAGTTATCATACTTTTGACATCGTATCTGTCATGAATATATCGCCGGATACAAAGATAGCTACACCGGAGCTTTCGAGACCTGCGACTATGGCGGGAAGAGTGCTACTTTCGAACGGTTTTATATCGGGTGCCGGATTAGGGAAGTACGGTCGGGGAATCCTTAACCCTCCGAATTTGAGCTCGAATGACCATAAGGTAGGTCCGGGCTATAAAGAGACAGTAAAGTGCAATACGAGTCGAGGCCGAGGTCGAAACAATTGTTATGGAGACCAAGGAGGCCGTGGACGCCAAAGTGGCCGTTTTATAGGCACCGACGCATGGAAGGCTAGAGGAAGGATGTTTCGGAACCCCTTATTTGAGGTGTTTTCCAAAGGGGGCAAATGGTTGGAAGATGAAGACATTTCTGAAGATGCAGAGCCCGACTTGTTCAACCCGTTCCTGGATAATCGGGTGCACGTGATCATCAGTGGCCGGAGGATGATTTCCCCACCCCCGAGTAAAAGGCTATTTCTGAACTTTATCTTTTAATGCATTTTGATTACTGCATTTATTTTCAAAGCTTTTCGCTATTTTAGCACCCTCCGGGTCACATGCTGCGATCCGAGAAGTGCAGATCTGTAATGCTCTTAGTTGCATCTATTAATGAAAATCATCTCAAGTTTTATTACGGACATGTGGAACAGCGGATTGGTCCAATGATGACAATTACTTATCTTGTGGGACTTGAGGCCCGATCCGCCACGTGATCTTGAATTTTAAATAGCTTTTTGAGAACAAGGATGTCTGAAAAGTTATGGACTAGTTCTCTTCCCTTTTTCTTCAAAATTGAATTCGAAAAATGTTTTCATGGTAAAAAATCATACATTCTTTAATGTTGTCATCTTTGAATACTAACCTTTCATGATGCATTTCGGGCATGTCATCCCACCCATGCATAACAGGTTAATATGTGACTCGGATCAACTCGACGATTATGCTCATGAAATTGATATAGAAGAGGATGATGTGAGCGATATCAAGAGGGAATGGGATTGTTTTGAAGAGTCTAGGCCTCCCATCTCCGAAGAACCCATCACTATTAATCTGGGAGATTCTACTTGCGTCAAAGAAGTGAAAGTGGGGGGACATTTATCTGCAGCAGATGTCTTAAGAATGACGGCATTACTCAAGGAATATCAAGATATTTTCGCCTGGTCATACGCCGACATGCCAGGTTTAGATCGTGAAATAGTGGAGCATGCTCTACCCACCGATCCTGCTTGCACACCCGTTAATCAACCATCCGGAAGAATGAACCCTGAATTAGCAGATAAGATTAAGGAGGAGGTGATGAAACTCCTCAAAGTTGGATTTATTAAGGCTGTCCCATATGCTGATTGGGTCGCCAACATCGTACCCGTTAAGAAGAAGGATGGAAGAATCGGGATATGCGTGGATTATCGGGACTTGAACAAAGCTAGTCCGAAAGATGATTTTCCTTTACCGCACATTGATGTGCTCGTCGATAGCACTGCGGGTTTTGAACTATTCTCGTTCATGGATGGATTTTCGAGGTACAACCGGATCATGTTAAAAGAAGAAGATAAGATCAAGACTTCATTCACTACACAATTGGGGATCTTTTGTTATAAAGTCATGCCCTTTGGACTGAAAAACGCAGGGGCAACATATCGGAGGGCTATGGTAACCCTTTTTCATGACATGATACATAAAGAGATGGAGGTTTACGTAGATGACATGATCGCCAAATCCAGACCTGGAGAAGACCATATTCAAGTGCTAAGGAAATTATTTGATCGATTGAGAAAGTACAAGTTCAAGCTGAATCCCGCAAAATGCGTATTTGGCGCAAGATCTGGAAAACTGCTTGGATTTGTCGTAAGCGATCGTGGAATCGAGATCGACCCCTCCAAGATCAAAACCATATGGGAAATAGGGACTCCCTCCACTCTTAAAGAAGTAAGGGGGCTACTTGGAAGATTGAATTATATATCCAGATTCATATCACAATTGTCAGAAACGGCGAAACCCTTTTTCAAACTTTTAAAGAAAGGCGTGAAGGTGAAATGGGATGCAGAATGTCAACAAGCGTTTGAGAAGATCAAGGGATACTTGGTACAACCTCCAGTCTTGGTAGCTCCTATCCCTAACGTTCCTTTGACTTTATATCCGACGGTTCATGATGAATCCTTGGGAGCTTTATTAGCTCGGACCCACCCTAAGGATCGAAAAGAACGGGCCATTTATTATTTGAGCAAAAAATTCACAACATCTGAAGCCAAGTACTCATCGGTGGAAAGGACTTGCGTAGCACTAGTTTGGGTCCTCCACTGATTGAGGCGGTATACTCTGCATTATCATATCCAACTGGTCACCGAGAATGACCCTATCAAATATCTTCCGGAAAAACTAGCTTTATTGGGAAAGATAGCCAAATGGCAAGTGCTTCTTTCGGAATTTGATATCAGAACTTCTCCTCAAAAATCTGTAAAAGGGAGAGCAATTGCAGACATGCTAGCTGAAAATCCTCCTAAAGACGTTTGAGAACCGAACAAGGGAGATCAAATTTTGAACATATCTGAAGATAAATGGACAATGTACTTTGACGGTGCAGTGAATCTCACTGGATCAGGTGCACGGGCAGTTTTAATATCCCCCGAAGATCAACATTATCCGGTCTCAGCCAAGCTGGTATTCCCATGCACCAACAACATTTCTGAATATGAGGCCTGCATATTAGGATTACAATTAGCCATATCATTAAAGGTGAAGAAGTTCTTGGTATACGGAAATTCCATGCTAATCATCTTACAAACTCAAGGAGAGTAGAAGACGAAGGATCCTAAGCTTATCCTTTATCATAAGTATCTCGAAGAGCTGATCCAACATTTTGAGGAGATCACTTTCGAGTATCTACCAAGAACTCAGAATCATTTTGCTTGATGCTCGGCCACACTATCGGCCATGTTACAAGTACAAGATGGCCTTGAGATAGAACCTTTAAAGATTGATATCCTCGATCAACCCGCATATTGCATGGTCATTGAAGAAGAACTTGATGAAGAACCATGGTATCATGACATCAAGAACTATCTGTTAAAGGGCGAATTCCCATAAGACGATCAACCGGAAGATAGGAAATATATCGGTAAGATGGCTTCTAAATTCTTCCTCGGCGGACAGATCCTGTACAAGAGATCCTTTGACACGATCCTATTGAGGTGCGTAAACGCCAAAGAAGCAAATCTCATTATGAAAGAGATCTATGAAGGGGAATGTGGGCCGCATATGAATGGTCACTTCCTCGCCAAGAAGATCATGAGACTCGGGTATTATTGGATGACTATCGAGTCAGATTGCAACCAACATGTGAGATCCTGTCATCAATGCCAAGTGTACGGCGACAAGATAAATGCGCCGCCAACCGAGCTACATCAAATGTCAGAACCTTGGCCATTCTCTATGTGGGGAATTGATATGATTGGTCCTATCAACCCAAAGGCCTCCAACGGACATCGTTTTATTCTGGTGGCGATTGATTACTTCACCAAATGGATTGAAGCTAGCTCATATGCCAATGTCACCGAGAACAACGTGGCTAAATTCATCAAGAGGGATATCATCTCAAGATACGGAGTGCCAAGAGCCATCATTACGGACAACGGCTCTAATCTGAACAACAAGGTAGTCGATCACCTATTAGATCAATTTAAGGTACGACGCCTTAATTCTTCACCTTACCGCCCACAAATGAATGGAGCCGTGGAAGCGGCAAACAAGAACATCAAAAAAATATTGGCCAAAACTTCTGAAAAATATCGAGATTGGCGGGAAAGGTTGCCATATGCTCTCATGGCTTACCGAACTTCGATTCGTACTTCAACCGGGGCAACTCCCTACTCTTTGGTATATGGTATGGAAGCAGTCCTACCAATAGAGGTGGAAATCCCCTCTTTAAGGATCCTGTCTCGAGTAGAACTCACGGAAGATGAGTGGAACCGGCAGAGACACGGACAGTTGAATCTGATTGATGAAAAACAATTGAAGGATATCTGCCATGGTCAAAGCTATCGGAAGAAAGTGGCCAGAGCTTTTAACAAGAAGGTCAAACCCAGAAATTTTGAAGCGGGGATGCTGATTGTGAAGAAAATGCTCCCGAATGCTCAACACCTAGGAGGCAAATTCATGCCAAACTATGAAGGCCCCTACGTGATTCGGAAGGTCTTATCCGGGGGAGCTCTTATACTTGTAAACATGGATGGAGAAGAATTGGCAAGTCCAGTAAATGCAGATGCCGTGAAGAGATATTATCCTTGAAATAAAATCGAGCTTCAAAGCGATTGATGAGCAGATCTGATTCACATAAAGTTTTGCATTCGCATGACACTTGCATACATGCATTTGCATACGTTTGTATTTTGCGGGTGAACTGGGAATCATGAAGAACCTTGCAGAGTAACCGATCAAAATAGGGAAGTTATTTGTTATTTTGGATTACAAATTTTGAACATCTTTGACTAATAGTTTCCTTTTGTTTTTGTAGGAAACGGGAGTCAACATCCGAAGGAGATAGGAAGAAGTCACTTCGGGATTTGAAAATTTGAATATCTTTGGACTAATTGATTCCTTTTGTTTGTGCGGGAAACAGGAATCAACACCCAAAGGAGACAAGAGAAGTCGCTTCGGGATCGGACATTTTGAACATCTTTAATCGATTGATTCCTTTTGTTTTTACGGGAAGCGGGAGTCAACATTCGAAGGAGATGAGAAGAAGTCGCTTCGGGATTTGAAATTTTGAATGTCTTTGAACCGATTGCTTCCTTTTATTTTTACTGGGGATATAAGTCAATATTTGAAGAGGACAGGTTTGAGGTTCTCCTCCTTTATAAAATACCTTCATACACTGTCATGCTTAAAATTAAAAAAAAATTTGGATTTGTAAAGCCATAAGGCTCTTTAAAAGAAACATTCCTTTCAAGTTACAAAAACATCTTTTGAATACATCTTTTGATGAGAACTTTTTGCGAATGATGAATTTTGGTGAAATGCCCTGGGTTTCTATAAAAGGGCATGTTTTGAAAGCTTTTCAAGAGAATGATCCTTCGGATGAAAAGAGGCAAACTTCATCCTCAAATACGTCCCCGATACACTTGAGCGATGAGCGAGAGTGATAGAGCGAAAAAGCTTAATTTTGGGACGTAGGGATCATTCGCGGTGATTACATGGATTGAAATGATGAAATGCATTTCTATTTCAAAATTATCCATACACATTTATATCCCTTGATAACCAATCTAAGCCAAAAGGGGAGAATTTTCTGAATATAACCCTGTTAAGAACCACCCCACACCGGGGCATATTTGGAGGTTCGTTGGATGATTCCTTGGAGAAAAGATCGGGTAAGACTTTATTGTACTAACCTACATCAATCTTTTTGTGATAGCTTCAGGTGATTTTCGGCAGAGACTTGGAACACCTCAAAGTGAAGAAAAGCACTGCATTTCTATATCCCCAAACACTTACCCTTTGAAAAGCCAATTTGAGCATTTGAATATTCATTTCTAAACCCTTGTTGGTGATCACCTCCCCACACTGGGGCAAACAAAGGAATAACCAGTAATGAGTCAAAATGCATAATTTGGAAGAATTCTTGATATTGGTCTCAAAAGAGCCAGTCAATGCAAAAAATGATGAAGAATGAAAGGGCTGGAAAAAGCAAAGTGCCTGGTAAAAGCAAGGCCAAAGCCCATGAAGAGCACCCCGAAAAGGGGCAAATCCTGAAGAAAAATCATCAAGATGAAAAGAGGAAAATCCTCAAACTCGATTGAAGAAAGAATGATCATGAATCTACTGCAAAAGCAAATGAATGCTAGGAAAAATGTCAAGGTGATCACCAAAGTTCACCCCTCTTTTGAAAATATGGCCTTTCTTAAAGAGCCCACCTTAAGCCAAGATACAACCTGTCACCAAAACTTTTCCGATCTAAGAGGTGTTTCAGGTTGATGCAAGAAATCATACGAGAAGCTACCACTTAAAGAGGTGAGTACAATCCTGTCTTATCATGTCTTCAGGGTTCTTGACTTGTAAACCCGAAGAAACTATTTCTGATCAAAATTCATTTCTAGACCTTGAGATGAACATCCTTTGATAAACCTTTGACCTGGCCTGAATTACGGTCCCTTATAAAATGCCTTCTCTGATTAGTCAGATTGTATGCATCTCGAATGATCCCGAAACCTCGAGGTTAGGTTTTCTGTGAGCGAATTTGAATTTCAAGAAAAGCCTTCCAAAAATAGTAGAAGCCCTCTTGGATGAAGGAAAACCCTTTTGAAAAACTTTTAAAACAACCTTTTTGTAAAACACTCGGGATGTGTCATTCAAAATCCATCCCCAGTGGAGATCCGAACTTGTGATTGGACGCATTTCATTCACAATTATTCTCTGAAAATTTGTCTGGAATTCTTAAGTTTCTCTCCGGAACTTAGAATTGTCATTCTAATGATGTATGATTGAACTTTCTGCGGGTTCCCTAGTGACCCCAAATCCTCGGAAAAATCACATTTTAAAGATTTGACTAATTTTGATTCTTTGCGGGTCTTCCGGCATACCCAAGTCCTCAGAATTTCCTTTGAAAATTTGAAAATAGGGTTTGAGCTTACGTAGGTACACTAGTAAACCTAGGTCCTCGGATGGCACCCTCTCCTTTGAAATTTTGAAAATAGGGTTTGAGCTTCTGTAGGTACACTAGTAAACCTAGGTCCTCGGATGGCACCCTCTCTTTTGAAATTTTGAAAATAGGGTTTGAGATTCTATAGGTACACTAGTAAACCTAGGTCCTCGGATGGCACCCTCTCCTTTGAAAATTTGAAAATAGGGTTTGAGCTTCTGTAGGTACACTAGTAAACCTAGGTCCTCGGATGGCACCCTCTCCTTTGAAAATTTGAAATAGGGTTTGAGCTTACGTAAGTACACTAGTCAACCTAGGTCCTCGGATGGCACCATCTCCTTTGAAAATTTGAAATAGGGTTTGAGCTTCAGTAGGTACACTAGTAAATTTAGGTCCTCAGATGGCACCCTTCTTAATAGGTGAAACCCTTTTGTTACAAGGGTGAACCTCCCTTCCAGACGGTGAGTACATTCCTAAAGGAAAACCGATCTGCATTTTAAATGGTGAGTCCCTTCCTAGAGGATAGCCAATCTCTTTTAAATAGGTGAAACCCCTTTGTTACAAGGGTGAACCTCCCCTCCAGACGGTGAGTACCTTCCTAGAGGAAAACCGATCTGCTTTTTAAATGGTGAGTCCCTTCCTAGAGGATAGCCAATCTCTTTTAAATAGGTGAAACTCCTTTGTTACAAGGGTGAACCTCCCTTCTAGACGGTGAGTACTTTCCTAGAGGAAAACCGATCTGCATTTTAGATGGTAAGTCCTTTCCTAGAGGATAGCCAATCTCTTTTAAATAGGTGAAACCCCTTTGTTACAAGGGTGAACCTCTCTTCCAGATGGTGAGTACCTTCCCGGAGGAAAGCCGATCTGCTCTTTAAATGGTGAATCCCCAGAGGATAGCCAATCTTGTTTTGAATAGGTGAAACCCCTTTGTTACAAGGGTGAACCTCCCTTCCAAATCTTTAAACCACTATTCGACACCAAACGGACGCCGACCATCATAAAATCGCGCCAAACCGTTCAAACGTAATTCCATGCATTTATTCCCTCCGCCTCGGACCAACAAATCTCGGACCACATACGGGTGAGCTACAGGTAAGTCTCTCTCTTCTCATCTCCCTTTCACATAAGATGAGCATGAACTGAAATAATTCCCACGGAGTCGGAGCTTTAATGGAAAAGCTAAGGCAATCGAATGTCAAGACTTATTTTCTTTAGATTTTTCCCCAGCAGAGTCGATTAAGGATCCAGGTGTCACCTTGTCTTTGAAAGCAACCTCTAATCGAGATTACTTTCAAAGAGGGGCAATTGTTGATACCTGATTTTTAATTAATTTTTCTTTAGTTTTATTTTCCAAAATTCACTAAAAATTCACAAAAAATCAAAAAATTAAAAAAATCAACATTAGAAGCCTTGGCCAAGCATAAGGAACCAATTTGGAACAAAAAATAATTTTTCATATTTTTCACATTTTTTTAATATTTTCGAAAAATAGGAAAATATTTGAAAATTCATAAAAAAAATACCTCACGAGGTCACAAAAATACACGAAAATGTTCAATATTTTTCTTTTAATTCCCTTTTAATATTGACCTCAAGAAAAAAATCAAAAATTGAGTTCAATTTTAGGTGTTCCTTCATAACGCCTAAGGTTGAATTTGCACAAAAAATACCAATTGAGTCTTTTTATTTGCAATTTTTGCACATTTTAGGTCTAGACATTCAATTGCAGTCCCTTTGAACTTCAATTTGATCAATTGCATCCTCAATTGCACGAATTGCACGAATTGGGTAAGAATTCCCACAATTTTTGCAATTTAGTCCCTAGGATTTCAAATTTTTAAAATTAATTTCAACCTAGGGACTATCATGGTAAAATTGGACTGTCCCCTTGGTTTTCATGCATTCTAAATCGATTGGAATGGGCCTCATGGTCCAAATTGATCGAATTGACACTCAATTGAACTTTTCCCTAATTTGGGCAAATTGAAAATTTTGGGGTTTTTGTGCAAATTGATAAGAACTTTTGGGCAAAATTGCATTTCCAGGTAATATCCAGGCCCCTAAGTCCAATTTTGAGGTTTAATTGCAAAAATTCCCACTCAATTTCGATTAATTTTGAAAATTCTATAAGATTCACTGTCCGAACCGATTGAGACCGGATCGATCGCCGGTCCAAACAGTGTCATCTTCCCCAAATGAGAGGCGCGAGTTGCGGGTTTGAATGCTAAGATTCAATGGTTAAATTGAGGATCAATTCAATACTAATTGGAACGATTAGTGTAGGGGTTTTGTCTTTCGGGTTATACCGCGTCGATTGGGACCGGCGGCGCGACCAATCGTCGCCGGAGCACGGCGAAGGATCCAGTCAAAGGTTCGGAGGGCAGAAAGTCAACATCCTTGAAATAACGAGCAATTCGCGCTCGTTTGTGCTCGCCTGAGTGCCAAACGGACGTTGATGGAATCATAACCGATTCCGTCACCGTCCGGTGACTAGAAATCACGTGCCAAGGCACGAGGAGGGCTCGGCCAGCTCACACCCGACGCGTGCGAGATTTCAAAACTTGGTATAAAAGGAGAAAGAAGGTTCTCGAAAAGGGGAGGATCATTTGCTCGCTTAAGTAACAGAATAGAGAGAAAGCGAGATAGGAAGAGAGAGAAGCTCTCGGAAACGCCATAGACGAAGCTTCGGACCGAAGCTTCAGAACTTGGTCCTAAGCGATTCGGACCAAATCAGGGCGGCGGATCATCACTGGAAGCTCGCCTGAGCTAGGAGGAATCGATCGGCATAGCTCAATCGGCCTACGATCTCCCGAACAGGTGAGTCGACTCTCCGAGCTTCGTCTTGTGCGATCATGGCATCTCGCGTCCTCGTGTTCGATCTTTGAAATTTTTGTGTGCCTTTTGTTTCTCATCCCTTTTTGACCACGATCGCATTGTTTTCTCGCTTTGATTTTGCCCAAACTCCATGAGTCGAACTTTCATTGCATCTCGGTCCGGCCGAGCAACGGCCAGGCTATTCTAGCCCTAGCGAGCTCAATCTGAGCTCGAGGTAAGTTCTCAAATCCTCCTATTATGCTCGTGTATGAGTTAATTGCCTTGATTTGCTTTGAATCCGCATGCATGAACTACGAGTTGAGTCCCCGTGCTTAGTTCGTAGCTCTTGATCTGCTCGAGGAAATCGTTTGATTCTTGGATATGTTATAGAGGAGGTTGAGTCGGGTCGTTACGTGTTGGTTTCACGTCATTCCGGCAAGATCTCGCCGTTAGATCACGCCGGAATGTTCTTGGCCGTCCGTTGGTCGTCATCGCAATGAGGAAGACGAAGCCGACATGGCGTGGTCAAACGGTCGGCGGCTGAGGTGTCATTGTGTGATTGGTCCGAGCGGTCGCCGACTCGGCTCGGCCGTTGGCGCGGACAAGCTGAGTCAACCTAGATCCGACGACTGCGATTATTAGTTGAGTTTGATTTCGAGCGATCGGATATGCTTTTTTAATTTCGGATATTAGATATATTAGGTAAATAATTCAATAAATTCAAAACGGTAGCGTTTAGAATGTGTGCCGCGACGTCGTTTCGGGAGTATGAAGAACGAACGGCTGAGATTGAGTCTAAGTTAGATCGTGGCCGTCCAAAATCTTAATCGGTGCGGCGTCGTTTCATGCGTAGAGTCCGAAGCGTCGTCGTTTCGTGTATACGAGTGGTGAACGGCTCGGATCGAGCCTCAACATCTAATCCCGACCGTCCGCGCCTATTAGAAATGCGGCGTCGTTTTAGTATAACCAAGTAAACGGTCCGGATCAATTCCAGCTCTAATCGTGACCGTTCGTTTTTTAAAGCAAAGTGACGTCGTTTTATTTGGGCGAGTCCGAAGTGTCGTCGTTTCACTTAGGCGAGGATCGACGGCTGAGATCAACTCCAGGATTGATCTCGGCCGTCCACCCGTTTTCTTTTATTCAGAATATTAGAAATTAGATTTAGAAAATAAAAAAATATATATATATATATATATAAATATATATAGAAAATAGATGCGGCGTTGTTTTGTGCTGGGTGAGCTCGCAAGTCGGTTGGACCGGGTTGACTGGCCGTCGACCGGTTGGACCGGGTTGACCGGTTTGACCCGGTCCAGAAATATTAATAAAAAATAAATAAAAATTACTAAAAAATCCAAAAAATTCCCAAAAATACTTAGAAAATTCATAGAAATTCCCGGATTTTCAAAAAAAATTTCCAAAATTTCCTAGATCGATTCGGGACTCATAAAGTCTAGATTGAAAATTTTGAGACTTCGAGGGTCGATGAATGTCGATCCGGAAAATTTCCAATTTTTTTTTAGAAAATAAATAAAAAAATCCAAAAAAAAAAAAGAAAAAAATTAGGAAAATTCAAGAAAATCAAAAAAATGGGAAATTGCGCCATTCAACTGGCTCGACCCCGATTTTGTGATTTTCGGGTCCCGAACCCCCAAAAATGACCATTCTATCCTTCTAGGCCTTTCGCCCCAAATTTTCCCGAACCATCCCCGGAACCCAAACTCGATATTTCTGTGGGCCAATAGGGCCATATTAGACTTGTTCACTTGATTGATTTGATTGTGTGCGATTATCTTGATTGCGTTTTATTTTCTGATTGTGATTGATAGGAATAGTAAAATTCCCATATGCATGACATCCTTAGATCGTTAGGGCCTACCTCACCCGAAATTTCATCTGTATGAACTCATAGGTTGGAAAATAACTCAACATCGGTAACCGAAAGGGCGTCGATAAAAATCTCGGCGTAACCAAGTCCCCGGACCCAAAAATCTCTGGTTTTCGCGAAACCGAACGGTTTCTCCCAACCGCTCGGTAGGGTTTTCCGATCATACCCTCCAATAAATTGATCGGTGGCGACTCCAAAATGCATGTACACATTGCACATGCCACCCGACCACACTAAGGTCGATCTCGATATTTTATAATTTTTCTCCTACATCGCGATTCGAGTAATGGGTCTTGGGAGAGACCCCCGATCTTAAAAAATCCTGCTAACAACCGGGGTCATTTACCCACATATAAAAAGGGGGATCGGCTCGTTAACCGTTAAGATCCTTCGCCGGAAACGAAGGAGGGTCGCGACAGCAAGATGCGACCCAAAGGGTGCTAAAACAGCAAAACATTAAAACAAATGCAGTAATCAAAATGCATTAGAAGGTAAAGTTTAGAAAGAGCCTTTTACTCAAGGGTGGGGAAATCATCCTCCAGCCACTCGATGATCACGTGCACCCGATTATCCAGGAACAGGTTGAACAAGTCGGGCTCTGTATCTTCGGAAATGTCTTCATCTTCCAGCCATCCGCCCCCTTTAGAGAACATTTCAAATAAGGGGTTCTAAAACATCTTCCCTCTAGCTTTCCATGCGTCGGTGCCTATAAAACGGCCACGGCCTCCTTGGTCTCCATAACGGTTGTTTCGACCTCGGCCTCGACACGTATTGCGCTTTACTGTCTCTTTATAGCCCGGACCCACCTTATGGTCATTCGAGCTCAAATTCAAAGGGTTAAGGATTCCCCGACCGTACTTCCCTAATCCGGCACCAGGAATAAAACCGTTCGAGACTAGCACTCTTCCCGCCATAGTCGCAGGTTTTGAAAGCTTCGGTGTAGCCATCTTTGTATACGGTGATACATGCATGACAGATACGATGTTGTCGCGACCCTCCCGGAAATTTCCTTCCCGGGGTGGAATAGGGCTAACGAGCCGATCCCTCCTTTTATAGGCATATATATGGGGGATCGCGAGTCTCTCCCAAGACCCATTACTCGAATCGCGATGTCGGGTAAAATTTTTCAAATATCGAAATTGACCTTGTGTGGTCGGGTGGCATGTGCGAGATGTACATGCAATTTGGAGTCGCCACCGATCGATTTATTGGAAGGTACGATCGGAAAACCTTACCGAGCGGTCGGGAGAAACCGTTCGGTTCCGCGAAAACCAGAGATTTTGGGTCCGGGGATTTGGTTACGCCAAGTTTCATATTTGACGCCCTTTCGGTTACCGATGTTGATTGTTTTTTCTAACCTAAGATTTCATGCGGGATGCGATATAAGATGAGGTAGGTCCTAAAAAATCTAAGTATTCATACGAGATGGGATTTTTCTATCCTAATCAATCACAATCGGAGGAATTAACGCTAGATCAAAATCATTACAAGCAATCAAATCAATCAATCAGGGTTTGATATGTCTAAAATGGCCCTATCGGCCCACACAAAAATCAATTTTGGGTATCGGGGTGATTTGGTAAAAATTTGGGGCGAATGGCCCGGAAGGGTAGAATGGTCATTTTTTGGGGTTCGGGACCCGAAAATCACAAAATTTCGATTTGGCCAGTTGAATGTGGCCATTTCTCATTTTTTGTGATTTTCTTGAATTTTTCTAATTTTTTCTATTTTTTGGAATTTTTATTTATTTTTAAAAAATATTGGAAATTTTCCGGATCGAAATTAATCGACCCTTGAAGTCTCAAAAATTTTCGATCCAGACTTTATGAGTCCCGAATCGATCTAGGAATTTTTAGAAATTTTTTGTGAAAATCCGGGAATTTTTATGAATTTTCTAAGTATTTTTACAATTTTTTTGGATTTTTGGAAATTTCTTTTTATTTTTTATTATTTTTTATTAATGAACCGGACCGGGTCAAACCGGTCAACGGCCGGTCAACCCGGTCCGACCGCTCGCATGAACCCCTCTACGACTAAAACGGCGCCGTATGCTATTTATTTGATTTTTTTATTTTCTAAACTAATTTCCTATTATTCGAAAATATATAAAAGAAATGGACATTGAGATCAACTCTTAAATCAATCTCAGCCATTGACTCTACCCTAATCAAAACGACGACGCTTCGGGTCTTAGTCTAAACGGCGCCGCATCACTTATAGCAATGAACGGCTGCGATTAATTCTAAACCTTGATCTGCACCGTCCAATCTTTTCGGAACCAAAACGACGACGTATCCGCTTATCGAATGAACGGCCGAGATCTAACCTAGATCTCATCTCAGCCATTCGTCCTACTCTTGCTAAAACGACGCCGGATCGATTAAATGCATGAACGGTCATGATCTAACCTAGACTTGATCCGGACCGTCCATCCATTCTATAGCCAAAACGACGCCGAATCGCCTACATTAAACGACACCGTTTTACATTTTCTATTTTCTAATCTAATATATCTAATATCCAAAAATATAAAAATAAAGATCCAACGGCCCGGAATCAAACTCAACTAATAATCCGGGCCGTTGGATGAGATCACTCGACTCGGCTCGTCCGCGCCAACGGCCGAGCCGAGCCGTCGACGACAGCTGGACCAACCCAGCGCCCGACACGTCGGACCGCCGACCACGTTGACCGCCACGTCACCTTCTTCTTCTTCCTCGCGACGACCACTAAACGGCCGGCGACATCCCTCCGGCGAGATCCGACGGTGAGATCTCGCCGGAATAACGTGAAACCAACGCCAAACAACTCACCCGAACCTCCTCTATAACATATCCAAAAATCTAAGTATTTTATCCACTAAATCGCGAGAATCGGATCAATCACGGTCGCGACAACCCGAACTTCAAACGCACAGCATATAGCATAACAATCAAATCATATCACACAGAAGCCGGAATAAGAGGTAAGTGAACTTACCTCGAGCTCGAATCGAGCTCGCAAGGTCCGAAATAGCTCGGCCGGTGTTCGGCCGGACCGAGCAAGGTTGGGGGTTCGACTCGCGTGATTCGAGGGAAATCGATGCAAAAACGAAGTGCGATTGTGGTCGAGTGATGCTCAAGGAGTAAAACGCACAAACTAATTGCAACAATCATGCTCGGGATGATGCGACGCCATGATTGCACAAGAAGAAGCTTGAGAAGTCGACTCACCGATTTTGAAGGTTTCGAGCTAATCCAGAGGCCGCGATCGCTTCTCCAAGGTTCGGGCAAGCTTCCCGAAGTAGCGGCGAGGTTCGATTCTCTCTGGATTGCCTTCGCGAAGAACTCACGGACCGAGCTCAAACCTTCGATCGCTCGGGCGAGAAGGTGAGCTCTCCTTCGCTTTCTCTCTCTCTCTATCTCTATTCTGTTTGCTGGGCGAGCAAATGAACCTCCCTCATTCGCGAAGCTTCCCAGCTATTTATACCCACTTTCGAATTTGCGCGCGTCGAATGTGAGCTGGCCGAGCTTCCTCCGCACGTGCTCAAGTGTGCCAAATGGTCTAAACGGCGTCAAGAACGGAATGCAATTCCGTTGGACTCCGTTTGGTGCTCCGGCGATGTCAATTACGCGCGAATTGCACTTGATTTGCAGGCTGTTGACTTTTTCATGTCGCCGTGACTTTGATCGGCTCGCCGGAGCTCCTCCGGCGGCCATTGATCTTGATACTTGGCTCAATCAACGCGTATCAACCTGGGGAACAAAACGCCTAAATTAATTGCTTCGATTATCACCAATTGGCCTGTCAATTTGATCGTCCAAATCATGCCATTCACTTTGTTCATATGCACGGGCGTTCGAGGAAGACGAAGCCTTTGCCGGACCGGTTCGGCCGGTCCGACCGGCGTCGATCCGACCGGTCCGAACCGGTTCGAGACAATGAACTTCGCGTAATTTTCAAAATTAAACAAAATTGACTTGGAATTTTTGCAATTAAATTTGAAAATTGCACTTAGGGGCCTGGATATTATCTAGAAATGCAATTTCGCCCAAAATTTCTTATCAATTTGCACAAAAACCCCAAATTTTTCTAAAATCCCAAATTGGGGAAATGTTCAATTGAGTGTCAATTTGACCAAATTGGATCCTGAAACCCATTCCAATCGATTTAGAATGCATGAAAACATAGGGTGACAGTCCGATTTTGCAATGATAGTCCCTCAATTAAAAGTAATTTCAAAAATTGACCGATTGAGGGACTAAATTGAAAATATTTTGGGGATTTTGCCTAATTCGTGCAATTCGTGCAATTGAGGGTGGAATTGATCAAATTAAAGTTCAAAGGGACTGCAATTGAATGTCTAGACAACAAATGTGCAAAAATTGCAAATAAAGAGACTCAATTGGTATTTTTTGTGCAAATTCAACCTTAGGCGTTGTGAAGAAACACCTAAGATTAAACTCAATTTTTGATTTTTATTGAGGTCAATATTAAAAGGGAATTAAAAGAAAAATATTGAACATTTTTATGTATTTTTGCGACCTCGAAAAGTATTTTTTATGAATTTTTCAAGTATTTTCCTATTTTCGAAAATATTAAAAAAAATGCGAGAAATATGAAAAATTATTTTTTGTTCCAAATTGGTTCCTTAAGCTTGGCCAAGGCTTCCAATGTTGATTTTTTAATTTTTTGATTTTTTGTGAATTTTTAATGAATTTTGGAAAATAAAACTAAAGGAAAACCGACTAAAAATTCGGGTGTCAACAGATGTCAAAAGTATGATAACTCAGCTCCTCCTCCTTTGAGGGTTAGATGTACGGGACCATCCCTTTTAAAGAAGCGCGATGCCCTGTCTCGCCATGGACGGTGATCAACTGACCTTTGACCACGTATTTCACTTTTTGATGTAAGGAGGAAGGAACTGCCCCGGACACATGAATCCACGGTCTTTCCAGAAGCAAGGTGAAGGCACTAGGGATGTCCAACACTTGAAACGGTACAGAGAAGGTCACCGGTCCAATAGAGATGTCCAGCTCAATCTCCCCTACCACATTCTTGGAAACTCCGTCAAACGACCGGATAGTAGCTTTGGACGTTTTGACGAAGTCCTCATTTATCCCCAAGCTTCTCAAAGTGCTTAGAGGACGGAGATTGAAGGCCGAGCCATTGTCGATTAGAACATGAGGAACCTCCTTCCCGTGGCACCTCACGGCAATATAAAGGGCTCTATTATGTACACGCCCTTCTTTTGGGAAATCTTCATCTGAAAAGGATATCTGGTCTTTCAAGAGGATAGCTCCTACGAAATCTCCTAGTTAAACTTCGTTAATTGTCTCCGGAACATGCACCTCATCCAGTACCTTCAGGAGGGCATTCTTGTGCTTTTCGGAATTCTTAAAGAGATCTAGCAAGGAGATTTGCGCCGGCATTTTCCTTGGTTGGTCGATGACCTCACATTCACCGGTCCTCACGACCGATTGCAACTTCTCAACTTCTTCTACGGTCGGGGCTTTCTTTTCGGAATCCGCCTCTCTTGGTGGATAACACCTTCCCGATCTCATTATGGCGTCAATCTCGCCTGTTCCATAATCCCAGTGAATCGCCTTCGAGTTATACTCTTCCACGGGCGGCAATTTGATCTTCACCGGTCCGATTTCCTCCGGTGGTGATTCGGAGGTTGACGATCTTTCCGAGGCGGATGTTTCCCAATTATCCACCTTATTCGGATCAATAACAAAGCGAATCGGAGTATCTACCATTCCGATCATCTCATCTTCATGGATATCATCGGGGTTATGTTCTGGACCTGGCCTTACCAGCGTGGCATTTTCTTCATCCGGATCCCTTTGTCTTTCCCTTCTGATTCTCGGGATAATTCCCTCAATCCTCATGCCGATTTCCACCGGATGTTGGAATGAAGAACAAGTGTATGCATACATGTGGTCAAAATATTCCGCCGGAAGTGACTTCAACACGAACTCCAACATTTCCCTTTTTGATAGTGGCGGTTGCACCATCGTGGCATGTTTCTTCCACCTTCTAGCGAAGAGTTCAAAACTCTCATCTTCCCCTTTTCGATATTCAAACAGATTGGCTTTAGTAAAGTACCCCTCGATCCCAGCTTCAAAGTGCCGTATGAAGTGTTCTGATAACTCCTCCCGACTTGGGACCTAGTCCAGATTGATTGATTGAAACCACACCGGTGCGGGGCCCGCCAGAATATGTCCGAAATTCCGGATCGGTGTTTCATCATCCTCATGATAGCCAATCATTTGGCGAAGATAATATGAGATATGCGCCGGAGGACACCCAGCGCCATTATACTTCGTGCGGAAGATCACTCTCGGGTTCACGCCTTGGGGCGGAACATTTCTTGCTTCGGTGAGTGGCGTAATCAGCTCTTTCAATTCATCCATTTTCCATGACACATCATCTCCTTGCTCTTGCAGTAGAGCGATCTTTCGATTTTACGTCTTTATGGCCCGCCGTATCTCCAGAATCTGCATGTTCTCTTCTACCGCCGTGGCGTTATTCTTAGCCATCAACCGAGATAACTCTGTTACCATAGTCGTCAAATGACGCATGTGCGTTTCCAGATTAGAAAGTCGCACGTTGGACTCCCGATTCACATGTTCATTCCGAGGAGCCTCTTGATTCTTAGCTTCGTCAACCGTTCCCACAAATTTTTCACTTTCGGGATCATTCATGCCACCCCACCCAACTGGAACTATTTCTCCAGAGTCCACAAAGAAACTTCGGGGTGCTGAATACAAAACTTTGAAGTTGTAACCGCCACTATCTTCTACGAGATTATCCACTATTTCGCCTCTCTCTAGGGCTTTTTGCAAAAATCTTCTATCGCCTCTGCGTGCTTTATTAAGGCGCAATTCATATTCGTCTATTTCTTCAATTTCCTGGCCATTTTTTATGTTCATCAAGTATCCCGAGGGTATTTTCCAAACAGCTCCCCTCGTAGGTTTCATCGCAAATTCCTCGGACATCATGTCCACAGCCACGTAGGTCCCCTTAAAAGTGACGTCTTCCATTCTTCCTATAACACCCAAGTTAATCAACTTTTCCAAGCAAGCCTCCTTTTGCTCCCGGGTGTCGCGACCCTCTCCGTCGGTCCGGATCGTTTAGGTTCCGGCGGGGGCGAGTAGGGTTAACGAGCCGATCCCCCCTTTTATATATATTTTATATGGGATCGCGGGTCTCTCCCAAGACCCATTACTCGAATCGCGATGTCGGGTAAAATTTTTCAAATATCGAAATTGACCTTGTGTGGTCGGGTGGCATGTGCGAGGTGTACATGCAATTTTGGAGTCGCCACCGATCGATTTATTGGAAGGTACGATCGGAAAACCTTACCGAGCGGTCGGGAGAAACCGTTCGGTTCCGCGAAAACCGGAGATTTTGGGTCCGGGGACTTGGTTACGCCAAATTTCATATTTGACGCCCTTTCGGTTACCGATGTTGATTATTTTTCTAACCTAAGAATTCATACAGATGTAATATCGGGTGAGGTAGGCCCTAACAATTCTAAGTTTTCATGCGGATGGGAATTTTCTATCCTAATCAATCACAATCGGGAAAAATTAATGCGCAATCAAAATCATTACAAACAAACAAATCAATCAATCAAGGTTCGATATGTCTAAAATGGCCCTATCGGCCCATACAAAAAATCAATTTTGGGTGTCGGGGTGATTTGGTAAAAATTTGGGGCGGAAGGCCCGGAAGGGTAGAGTGGTCATTTTTGGGGTTTGGGACCGAAAATCACAAAATTTCGATTTGGCCAGTTGAATGTGGCCATTTCTCATTTTTTGTGATTTTCTTGAATTTTTCTAATTCTTTCTATTTTTTTGGAATTTTTATTTATTTTTCAAAAATATTGGGAATTTTCCGGATCGAAATTAATCGACCCTCGAAGTCTCAAAAATTTTCGATCCAGACTTTATGAGTCTCGAATCGATCTAGAAATTTTTAGAAATTTTTTTATGAAAATCGGGGAATTTTTATGAATTTTCTAAGTATTTTTACAATTTTTTGGATTTTTGAAAATTTCTTTTTATTTTTTTATTATTTTTTATTAACAAACCGGACCGGGTCAAACCGGTCAAAGACCGGTCAACCCGGTCCGACCGCCTACTGACCCGATCAATACCCTATACGGTGCCGTATATGTTTTTTTTTTTATTTATTTTCTATTATCTAAACTATTTTCTAATATTCTAAATATACTAAAATAAAATTGACGGCTGAGATCAACTCCCGAATCAATCTCGGCCGTCGACTCCTTCTCCAGACAAAACGGCGACGTTCTGGCCCTAATACTCGAAACGACGCCGCATCTATCAAACTTTGAACGGCCACGATCTAAAGTCTAGTTCAATCCGAGTCGTTCACCTTTCCTCGACTAAAACGACACCGTATCAATTAACAGCGTGGACGGTCGGGATCTAACCTAGATTCGATCTCGTCCGTTCGTTCTTCCTAGACTAAAACGACGTAGCTTCGGTTAAGAGCACGGACGGCCACGATTTAAACTCGACTCCATCTCACCTGTTCATTCCTCTTCCGCTCAAAACGACGACGCATTATCCGTGTAAAACGACGCCGTTTCTCTATTTAATTTTCTGCCTAATATAAACTAATTATCTAATATCTAAAAAAAAAAAAAAAGAGCGATCCAACGGCTGAGAATCAAACCTACCTAATTATCTCGGCCGTTGGATGCGAGCCCAGTCGGCTCGCTCACGCCAACGGCCGAGCCGACCGGACTCCAACTGGACCAACCCTACCACGACACCTAAGCACGCCGACCAACTTCAACCTCACGTCCGACGATGCAATGAACGGCCGGAATGATTCCGGCGAGATCTAACGGCGAGATCTCGCCGGAATGATCCCAAACCAGAACGGATCGACTCGTGCAACACTCCGGATCAACATATCCAAAAACTAGACAATTCCATCCAGTAAATCACGAGAATCATGCTAATCGCAGTCGCGACACCTCAAACTTCAATCGAGCAAAGTAGATCATAACAATGCAATCCAAGCTTCGGGCACATATAAATCGAGTTCAAGACACTTACCTCGGGCTCCGATCGAGCCCGGAGTCGCCGGATTTGTCTGGCCGAAGTCCGGCCAGACCGCGATGAATAGGAGGTCCGACTCAAGGTTTTTGAGAGGAATCGATGCAAAACGAAGGTGCGATGGTGGTTAGGGATGCGCAAGGATGAAAAGGCACAAATCAATTGCACAAATGAAGTTCGGGAAATCGAGATGCCATAGGTGCACAGCAAGGAAATCGAGAGCCGAACTTACCGGTTTAAGGGATCTCGGGCCAATAGGACGAGTGCGATAGCTTCCTAGAGTTGCTGCGAAGCTTCGATGATGGATTGCAAGCTTCGATTTGCTCTGAATCAAGCGGACGAGCGATGAGCAGCACGAGCTCGAGCTTTCTTCAATGGCGGCCACCGAGAGCTCTCTCTCTCTCTCTCTAACTCTCTCTCTCTATTCTGTTTTCTCCGGTGAACGAATGAGCCTCCTCTTTGCTTCTAGAATTCTCTTGACTATTTATACCCAATTTTTCAAAAATGCGCGCGCGGGTGAAGCTTGGCCGAGAGATCCTCACGTGCGCCCACGTGACTTTAGGTCGCCGGACGGCGACGGAGTTAGTTGCTATTCCGTCCGGGGCCGTTTGGTGTCCGTTTGAGCTTAAGTGAGTGTGAATTCCCCTTTGAATTTGAGAATGTTGACCTTTGGACACCGGCTCCTTTGACCATCGATTCCGGCCACCTCCGGCGACGGCCGATCGCGCCGTCGGTCCCAATCGACACACCAAATCCCGAGGATCAAAAACCCCACGACAAGTAGCTCAATTAGGTTCGAATTGGCTGTCAATTTGATCGCCAAAATTAGTCTCCAAATCTGCAAATGGCGCGGGCTCACGGGGAAGATGAAGTATCTGTTCGGACCGGTTCGACCGGTCCGACCGGCGATCGAGACCGGTCGAACCCGGTTGCAGGCGGTAATTTTTGCTCAATTTTTAAAATTAATCCAAATTGACTGGGAATTTTTGCAATTAAACCTCAAAATTGAACTCAGGGGCCTAGATATTATCTAGAAATGTGTTTTTGCCCAAAATTTCCCATCAATTTATATGAAAACCCCAAATTTTTGATTTCGCCCTAATTGGGGAATAAGTCCAATTGAGTGTCAATTTGATTAAATTGGATTATGAGACCTATCCCAATTGATTTGAAATGTATGAAAACATAGGGGGGACAGTCCAATTATACCATGATAGTCCCTCAATTAAAAGTAATTTCGA
This sequence comes from Rhodamnia argentea, assembly GCF_020921035.1. Lineage (NCBI taxonomy): Eukaryota > Viridiplantae > Streptophyta > Magnoliopsida > Myrtales > Myrtaceae > Rhodamnia > Rhodamnia argentea. The sequence continues at coordinate 11,733,597 of NC_063155.1, forward strand.
AAATTGGCCAATTGAGGGACTAAATTGCAAATAATTTGGGGATTTTGCCTAATTTGTGCAATTCATGCAATTGAGGGCGCAATTGATCAAATTGAAGTTCAAAGGGACTGCAATTGAATGTCTAGACTCCAAATGTGCAAAAATTGCAAATAAAAAGACTCAATTGGTATTTTTTATGCAAATTCAACTCTAGGCATTGTGAAGAAACACCTAAAATTGAACTCAATTTTTGATTTTTCTTGAGGTCAATATGGAAAGGGAATTAAAAGAGAAATATTGAACATTTTTCTGTATTTTTACGACCTCGAAAAGTATTTTTTATGAATTTTTCAAGTATTTTCCTATTTTCGAAAATATTAAAAAAAATGCGAAAAACATGAAAAATTATTTTTTGTTCCAAATTGGTTCCTTAAGCTTGGCCAAGGCTTCCAATGTTGATTTTATAATTTTTTGATTTTTTGTGAATTTTTAATGAATTTTGGAAAATAAAACTAAAGGAAAACTGACTAAAAAATTCAGGTGTCAACAGTTGCCCCTCTTTGAAAGTAATCTCGGTTAGAGGTTGCTTTCAAAGACAAGGTGACACCTGGATCTTTTGTCGACTCTGCTGGGGAAAAATCTAAAGAAAATAAGTCTTGACATCAAATTGCTTTACCTTTGCGGTTTAAGCTCTAACTCCGTGGGGAATTATTTCCAATTTATGCTCATTTCATGTGAAAGAGAGATGAGAAGAGAGAGAGACTTACCTGTAGCTCACCTGTCTATGGTTTGAGATTTGTTGATCTGAGGTTGAAAAATTGAATGCATGGAATTACCTGTGGACGGTTTGGCGCGATTTTGCAATGGTCGGCGTCCGTCCGGTGTCGAGTGGTGATTTGAAGATTTGGAAGGAAGGTTCACCCTTGTAACAAAGGGGTTTCACCTATTTAAAATGGGTTTGACTATCCACTAGGGATTCATCATTTAAAAGGGGGGGCAGATCGGCTTTCGTCTATGCAGCTACTCACCGTCCGAAAGAGGAGGTTCACCCTTGTAACAAAGGGGTTTCACCTATTTAAAAGAGATTGGCTATCCTCCATGCGGGGACTCACCATCTAAAAAGCAGATCGGCTTTCGTCTCTCCAACTACTAACCGTCTGAGGGGGAGGTTCACCCTTGTAACAAAGGGGTTTCACCTATTTAAAAGAGATTGGCTATCCTCCATGCGGGGACTCACCATCTAAAAAGCAGATCGGTTTTCGTCTCTCCAGCTACTAACCGTCTGAGGGGGAGGTTCACCCTTGTAACAAAGGGGTTTCACCTATTTAAAAGAGATTGGCTATCCTCCATGCGGGGACTCACCATCTAAAAAGCGGATCCGCTTTCGTCTCTCCAGCCTACTCACCGTTCGAGGGGGAGGTTCACCCTTGTAACAAAGGGGTTTCACCTATTTAAAAGCGATTGGCTATCCTCCATGCGGGGACTCACCATCGAAAAAGCAGATCGGCTTTCGTCTCTCCAGCTACTAACCGTCTGAGGGGGAGGTTCACCCTTGTAACAAAGGGGTTTCACCTATTTAAAAGCGATTGGCTATCCTCCATGCGGGGACTCACCATCGAAAAAGCAGATCGGCTTTCGTCTCTCCAGCTACTAACCGTCTGAGGGGGAGGTTCACCCTTGTAACAAAGGGGTTTCACCTATTTAAAAGCGATTGGCTATCCTCCATGCGGGGACTCACCATCGAAAAAGCGGATCGGCTTTCGTCTCTCCAGCTACTAACCGCTCGAGGGGGAGGTTCACCCTTGTAACAAAGGGGTTTCACCTATTTAAAAGCGATTGGCTATCCTCCATGCGGGGACTCACCATCGAAAAAACAGATCGGTTTTCGTCTCTCCAGCTACTAACCGTCCGAGAGGGTGCCATCCGAGGACCTAGGTTGACTAGTGTACCTACAGAGCTCAAACCCTATTTCAAATTTTCAAATAAGCAGATCGGTTTTCGTCTCTCCAGCTACTAACCATCCGAGAGGGTGCCATCCGAGGACCTAGGTTGACTAGTGTACCTACAGAGCTCAAACCCTATTTCAAATTTTCAAATAAGCGAGATCGGTTTTCGTCTCTCCAAGTTACTAACCGTCCGAGAGGGTGCCATTCCGAGGACCTAGGTTGTCTAGTGTACCTACTGAGCTCAAACCCTATTTCAAATTTTCAAATAACCAGATCGGTTTTCGTCTCTCCGGCTACTAACCGTCCGAGAGGGTGCCATCTGAGGACCTAGGTTGACTAGTGTACCTACTGAGCTCAAACCCTATTTCAAATTTTCAAAGTTGAGAATCCGAGGACACGGGGATGCCAAAAGACCTGCAGAGAATCCAAGTTAATCAAATTTTTAAAATGCAACTTTTCCGAGGATTTGGGATCACCGGGGAACTGCGAGAAAGTTCAATCAAACATCATTAGAATGGCAATTCTAAGTTCTGGGGAGAAACTTAAGAATTCCAAACAAATTTTCAAAGTGTATTTGCGAAGGGAATGTATCCAATCATAGATTCAAATTTCCTCCGAGGATGGATTTTGAATGACACATCCTGAGTGTTCTACAAAAAGGTTGTTTTAAAAGTTTTTCAAAAGGGTTTTCCTTCATCCAAGAGGGCTTCTCACCATTTGGGAAGGCTTTTCTTAAAATTCAAATCTGCTCACGTAAAACCTAACCTTGAGGTTTCGGGATCATTCGAGATGTATACAATCCGACTAATCAGAGAAGGCATTTTAAAAGGGACCGTAATTCAGGCCAGGTCAAAGGCTTGTCAAAGGATATTCAATTTAAGGTTTAGAAATGAATTTTGATCAACAATAGCTTCTTCGGGTCTACAAGTCAAGAACCCCGAAGTTATGATAAGACAGGATTGTACTTACCTCTTTAAGCGGTAGCTTCTCTGTATGATTTCTTGCATCAACCTGAAACACCTCTTAGATCAGAAAAGTTTTGGTGACAGGTTGTATTTTGGCTTAAGGTGGGCTCTTTAAGAACGGCCATATTTTCAAAAAGGGGTGAACTTTGGTGATCACCTTGACATTTTTCCAGCTTTCATTTGCCTTTTGCAGAAGATTCATGATTATTCTTTTTCCAATTGATTTTGAGGATTTTCCTCTTTTCATCTTGATGATTTTTCTTCAGAATTTGCCCCTTTTCAGGGTGTTCTTTTCATGGGCTTTGGCCTTGCTTTTACCAGGCACTTTGCTTTTTCTAGCCCTTTCGTTCTTCATCATTTTTGCATTGACTGGCTCTTTTGAGACCAGTATAAAAAATTCTTCCAAATTATGCATTTTGACTTATTGCTGGTTACTCCTTTGCTTTGCCCCGGTGTGGGGGGGTGATCACCAACAAGGGTTTAGAAATGAATATTCAATGGCTCAAATTGGCTTTTTCAAAGGGTAAGTGTTTGGGGATATAGAAATGAAATGCTTTTCTTCACTTTGAGGTGTTCCAAGTCTCTGCTAGAAATCACCTGAAGCTAATCACAAAAAGATTGATGCAGGTCAGTACAATAAAGTCTTACCCGACATTTTCTCCAAGGAATCATCCAATGAACCTCCAAATATGCCCCAGTGTGGGGTGATTCTTGACAGGGTTGTATTCATAAAATTCTCCCTTTTTGGCTCGGATTGGTTATCAAGGGATATAAATGTGTATGGATAATTTTGAAATGGAAATGTCTCTCGTCATCTCAATCTATGTAATCACCGCGAATGATCCCTACGTCCCAAAATTAAGCCTCTTCGCTCTGTCACTCTCACTCATCACTCAAGTGTATCGGGGACGTGTTTGAGGATAATGCTTGCCTCTTCTCATCTGAAGGATCATTCTTTTGAAAAGCTTTCAAAACATGCCCTTTTATGGAAACTCGGGGCATTTTCATCAAAATTCATCGTTTGCAAAATGTTCTCATCAAAAGATATATTCAAAAGATGTTTTTGAAACTTGTAATGAATGTCTCTTTGAAAGGGCCTTGTGACTCTATGAATCCAAGTTTTTTCAATTTCGAGCACGACGGCGTATGAAAATTCTTTGTAAAGGAAGAGAACCTCAAACCTGTCTTCTTCAAATATTGGCTTTCGTCCCCGTAAAAACAAAAGGAAACAATCAGCTCAAGATATTCAAAATTTTAAGTTCCGAAGCGGTTTCTTCTTGTCTCCTTCAGACGTTGACTCCTGTTTCTCCGTAAAAAAAAAAGGAAACAAATCGGTTCAAGATATTCAAAATTTTCAAATCCTGGAGCGACTCCTTTCTACCTCCTTTGGATGTCGACTCCCGTTTCCTGTAAAAACAAAAGGAAACAAATCAGTTCGAGATATTCAAAATTTTCAAATCCTAGAGTGACTCCTTTCTACCTCCTTCGGATGTCGACTCCCGTTTCCTGTAAAAACAAAAGGAAACAAATCAGTTCAGAGATATTCAAAATTTGTAATCCAAAATAAAAAATAACTTCCCTATTTTGATTAATTGCTCTGCAAAGTTCTTCATGATTCCCAACTCACCTACAAAATACAAACGTATGCAAATGCATGTATGCGAGATGTCATGCGAATGCAAAATTCTATGTGACTCGGGATCTGCTCATCAATCGCTTTGAGGCTCAATTTTATTTCAAGGGTAATATCTCTTCACGGCGTCGCATTTACTTGGACTCGCCAATTCTTCTCCATCCATGTTTACAAGTATAAGAGCTCCCCCGGATAAGACTTTCTGAATCACGTAGGGGCCTTCATAATTTGGCATGAATTTGCCCCCTGGATGTTGGGCATTTGGGAGCATTTTCCTCACAACTAGCATCCCTGTTTCAAAATTTCTGGGCTTGACCTTCCTGTTAAAAGCTCTGGCCACTTTCTTCTGATAACTTTGACCATGGCAGATAGCCCTCAACCGTTTTTCGTCAATCAAATTTAATTGTTCGTGTCTCTGCCGGTCCCACTCATCCTCTCGTGAGTTCTATTTGAGACAGGATCCTTAAAGAGGGGATTTCCACCTCTACCGGTAGGACTGCTTCCATACCGTATACCAAAGAATAGGGAGTTGCCCCGGTTGAAGTACGAATGGAAGTTCGGTAGGCCATGAGAGCATACGGCAATCTTTCATGCCAATCTCTATATTTCTCAGCGAGTTTTGGCCAATATCTTCTTGATGTTCTTGTTTGCCGCTTCCACGGCTCCGTTCATTTGTGGGCGGTAAGGTGAAGAATTAAGGTGTCGTACCTTAAATTGTTCCAATAGTTGATCGACAACCTTGTTATTCAGATTAGAGCCATTGTGTCGTAATGATGGCTCTTTGGCACTCCATATCTTGAGATGATATCTCGCTTGATAAACTTAGCCACACTATTCGCGGTGACATTGGCATATGAGCTGGCTTCAATCCATTTAGTGAAGTAGTCAATAGCCACCAAAATAAAGCGATGTCCGTTTGAGGCCTTTGGGTTGATAGGGCCAATCATATCAATTCCCCACATGCGGAATGGCCATGGCTCGACATTTGATGTAGCTCGGTTGGCGGCGCATTTATCCCTGTCGCCGTATACCCGGCATTGATGACGGGATCTAACATGCTGGTTGCAATCCGACTCGATAGTCAACCAGTAATACCCGAGTCTCATGATCTTCTTGGCGAGGAGGTGGCCATTCATATGCGGTCCACATTCCCCTTCATGAATCTCTTTCATAATGAGATTTGCTTCTTTGGAATTCACGCACCTCAGCGGGACCGAGTCAAAGGATCTCTTGTATAGGATCTGTCCGCTGAGGAAAAATTTAGATGCCATCTTGCTTATGTACTTTTTATCTTCTGGTTGACTGTTCATGGGAACTCGCCCTTCAGTAAGTAATTCTTGATGTCATGATACCACGGTTCTTTGTCGGGTTCTTCTTCAATGACCATGCAGGTATGCGGGTTGCTCTAAAATATCAATCCTTAATGGCTCTATCTCAAGACCATTTTGCACTTGTAACATGGCTGATAATGTGGCCAAAGCATCAGCAAAATGGTTCGAGTTCTCGCGAGATATTCAAAAGTGATCTCCTCAAAATGTTGGATCATCTCCTCGAGGTACTTATGATAAGGAATAAGCTTGGGATCCTTTGTCTTCCACTCCCATTGAGTTTGTAAAATGATTAGCATGGAATCTCCATATACCAGTAGCTTCTTTACCTTTAGTGAGATGGCCAATTGTAATCCTAGTATGCATGCTTCATATTCAGAAATGTTGTTGGTGCGGGGAATACCAACTTGGCTGAAACTCGGATAATGTTGATCTTCGGGGGATATCGAACGCCCTGATGCACGATCTAGTGAGGTTCACTGCACCGTCAAAGTACATTGTCCATTTGTCTTCCGATATATTCGAGGATTTGACCTTCTTTGTTTCGCTCTAAAACATCCTTATGAGGATTCTCAGCTAGCATGTCAGCAATTGCTCTTCCCTTGACGGACTTTTGGGGAGAGGTTTTGATATCAAACTCTGAAAGCAGTATTTGCCATTTAGCCATCTTTCCCAACAATGTTGGCTTCTCCAAAAGGTACTTGATAGGGTCATTTTCAGTGACCAGTTCTATATGATAATGCAGGTGTATCTGCCTCAATCTGTGGAGGACCCAAACCAATGCTACGCAAGTCCTTTCCCTTCGCCGGGTATTTGACTTGAGATGTTGTGAACTTTTTGCTCAAATAATATATGGCTCGCTCTTTGCGATCCTTGGGGTTAGTTTGGGCAAGTAAAGCCCCCAAGGATTCATCATTAACCGTCGATATAGAGTTAAAGGAACGTTAGAGATAGGAGGTACCAACACCGGAGGTTGTACCATGTATTCCTTGATCTTCTCAAATGCTTGTTGGCATTCCGCATCCCATTTCACCTTTGCACCTTTCTTTAGCAACTTGAAGAAGGGTTTCGCCGTTTCGACAGTTGGGATATGAATCCGGATATATAATTCAACCTTCCCAAGTAGACCCCTTACTTCCTTAACAGTGGAAGGAGTTCCTATTTCCCATATGGCTTTAATCTTGGAAGGGTCAATTTCAATACCATGACTGCTCACCACAAATCCTAGCAGCTTTCCGGATCTTGCGCCAAATACGCATTTCGCAAGATTCAACTTGAGCTTATACTTTCTTAATCGATCAAATAACTTCTTCAGCACTTTAACATGGTCTTCTCCAGGTCTGGACTTGGCAATCATATCATCCACATAGACCTCAATCTCCTTATGTATCATGTCATGAAAAAGGGTCACCATAGCCCTCTGATATGTTGCACCTGCATTTTTCAATCCGAAGGGCATTACCTTGTAGCAGAAAGTTCCCCATTGTGTAGTGAATGAGGTCTTGATCTTATCTTCTTCCTTCAACATAATCCGATTATATCCCGAGAATCCATCCATAAAGGAGAACAATTCAAAACCCGTGATGCTGTTGACGAGCACATCAATGTGCGGTAGGGGAAAATCATCCTTGGGACTAGCTTTGTTCAAGTCCCGATAATCCACGCATATTCTAATTCTCCCATCATTCTTCTTAACTGGTACGATGTTGGTGTCCCAATCAGCATATGGGACAGCCTCGATAAATCCAACTTTAAGGAGCTTCATGACCTCTTCCTTGATCTTATCCGCCGGTTCGGGATTCATCCTTCTAGGCGATTGATTTACTGGTGTATAAGAAGGATTGGTGGGCAGAGCATGCTCCACAATTTCACGATCTAGCCCCGGCATGTCAGCATATGACCAGGCGAAAATATCTTGATATTCCTTGAGTAACGCCGTCATCCTTAAAACATCTGCTGCGGACAAGTATCCTGCTATTTTCACTTCCTTGACGCAGTCAGAATCTCCCAAATTAATAGTGATTGGTTCTTCGGAAATAGGGGGTTTAGATTCTTCAAAACAATCCCATTCTTTCTTGATATCGCTCACATCAACCTCGTCTATATCAACTACGCATGCATAGTCATCGAGCTGATCCGAGTCACGTATTAACCTGTTATGTATGGGTGGGATGACATGCCCGAAATGCACCATGAAAGGTTAGTATTCAAAGACGATAAAATTAAAGGATGCATGATTTCTATCATGAAAACATTTTTCAAATTTCAATTTTCTTAGACAAGGAAAGGAGAACTAGTCCACGATCTTCCGGACATCCTGGTTCTCAAAAGTTATTTAAAACTCAAGATCATATGGCGGATTAGGCCTCAAGTTTCATGGTAGAATCAATTGTCATCATCGGACCAATCCGTTGCTCCACATGTCCGTAATCAAATTTGTGATGATTTTCATTAATAGATGCAACTAAGAACAATATAGTATCGCACTTCTTGGATCGCAAAGCATGCGACCCAAAGGGTGCTAAAAAGCAAAAAGTTTTAAAACAAATTGAGTAATCAAAATGCATTAAAAAATAAAGTTCGGAAAGAGCCTTTTACTCGGGGGTGGGGAAATCATCGTCCAGCCACTCAATTATCACGTTCACCCGATTATCCAGGAACGGGTTGAATAAGTCCGGCTCTGCATCCTCGTAGATGTCTTCATCTTCCAGTCATTTGCCTCCCTTAGAGAATACCTCGAATAAAGGGTTTAGGAGCATTTTTCCTCTAGCTTTCCATACATCGGTGCCTATGAAACGGCCACCTTGGTGTCCACGGCTTCCACGGTCTCCATAACGATTGTTTCGACCTCGACCTCGACCTATGTTATTTTTCGCTATTCCATTATAACCCGGACCAACCTTGTGGTCATTTGAGCCCAAATTCAAAGGGTTACGGATTCCCCGACCATATTTCCCTAATCCAAAGACCCGGAATAAATCCATTCGAGAGTAGCACTTTTCCCGCCATAGTTGCAGGTCTCGAAAGCTCGGTATAGCCACCTTTGCATCCGGTGACACATGCATGACGGATACAATGTCGAAGGTGTGATAACTCAGCTCCTCCTCTTTTGAGAGTTCAACGTATGGAACCATCCCTTTTAAAGCGGCCCGATGTCCCTGTCTCGCCATGGACGGTGATCAATCGACCCTTGACCACAAATTTTAACTTTTGATGCAGAGAGGAAGGTACCGCTCCGCACACATGAATCCACGGTCTTCCCGGGAGCAAGGTGAAGGCGCTTGGAATATCCAATACTTGGAACGGTATAGAAAGTGTTACCGGTCCAATGACAATGTCCAATTCGATCTCTCCTACAACATTCTTGGAGACTCCATCAAATGATCGGATGGTGGCCTTGGATGTCTTCACAAAATCTTCATTGATCCCCAAGCTTCTCAAAGTGCTTAGTGGACACAAAGGTTGAAAGCGGAACCATTATCAATCAAGACGTGAGGCACCTCTTTTCCGTGACACCTCACAGCTATGTAAAGGGCTTTGTTGTGGACCCGCCCTTCTTTCGGGAAGTCTTCGTCCGGGAAGGATATCTGGTCCTTCGAAGGATAGCACCCACAAAGTCTCCCAATTGCACTTCGTTAATTGTCTCGGAACATGCACCTCATCCAAGCACCTTCAAAAGGGCGTCTTTGTGCTTTTCAGAATTTTTGAAGAGATCCAAGAAGGAAATCCGTGCGGGCATCTTCCGCAGTTGGTCAACGACCTCATATTCACCGGTCCTCACGACCGATTGCAACTTCTCAACCTCTTCCGCAGTTGGGACTCTCTTTTCGGGATCCGCTTCTCTCGGGGATAACATCTTCCCGATCTCATTATGGCGTCAATCTCGCCCATTCCATAATCCCAATGAACCGCCCTTGAATTATAATCCTCCACAAGGCGGCAACTTAATCTTCACCGGTATGATCTTTTCGGTAGTGATTCAGATGTTGATGGTTTTTTTGAACTAGAAGTTTCCAATTCCCAACTATCAACTTTGTTCAAATCAATCACGAAACGAATTGGGGTATCTACCATCCCGATCATTTCGTCCTCGTGAACATCCTCGGGGTTATGTTCGGACCTGGCCTTACCAGCGTGGCATTTTCTTCATCGAAATCCCTCTCGCCTTTCTCTTCGATTCTCGGGATAATCCCTTCAATCCTCATGCCGATTTCCACCAGATGTTGGAACGATGAGTACGTGTATGCATACATGCGATCAAAGTATTCCGCCGGAAGTGACTTTAGTACGAACTCCAGCATTTCCTTCTCCGACAGCGGCGGTTGTACCATCACGGCGTGTTTCTTCCACCTCCTAGCGAAGAGTTCAAAACTCTCGTCTTCGCCTTTCCGGATATTCAACAAATTAGCCTTAGTGAAATAACCTCCGATTCCAGCTTCAAAGTGTCGTATGAAGTGTTCGATAAATCCTCCCAGCTCGGGACCCAGCCTAGGTCAATTGATTGGAACCATGCTAATGCGGGGCCCGTTAAACTATGTCCGAAATTCCGGATCAATGTTTCATCATCTTCATGGTGGCCAATCATTTGGCGGAGATAGTATGAGATATGCGCCGAGAGGACACCCAGCGCCATTATACTTCGTGCGGAAGGTCGCTCTCGGGTTCGCGCCTTGAGGCGGGACATTTCTCGCTTGGGTGAGTGGCGTAATCAGCTCCTTCAACTCATCCATTTTCCTCAACACGTCATTTCCTTGCTCTTGCAGTAGAGCGATCTTTCGATTCTGTGTCTCCATGGTCCGCCGTATCTCCGAATCTGCATATTCTCTTCTATTCTCGTGGCGTTGTTCCTGGCCATCAATTGCGATAAATTCTGCTACCATAGTCGTTCAAATGACGCATGTGCGTCTCCAGATTAGAAAGTCGCATATCGACCTCTCGATTCTCCCTGTTCATTCCGAGGAGCCGCTTGGTCCTTAACTTCATCGATCGTTCCCACAAATTCATCGCATGGGTCATCCATTCCACCCCACCCATCGGGGACTATATCTCCAGAATCGACAAAAAAGCTTGGGGGTGCTGAATACAACACCTTAAAGTTGTAACTCCCACTATCTTCCCCCAGGTTATCAACTATTCCGCCCCTCTCTAGGGCTTTCGCAAAAATCTTCTATCGCCTCGGCGTGCTTTATCCAGACGGAATCTCATATTCGTCTATCTCTTCAATTTCTTGACCATCTTTGATGCTCATCAAATATCCCGAGGGTATTTTTAAAACAGCTCCCCTCGTAGGTTTCATCGTGAACTCCTCGGACAGCATGTCCACCGCCACGTAGGTCCCCTTGAAAGCGACATTTTCCATTCTTCCTATGACGCCCAAGCTAATCAATTTTTCCAAGCAAGCCTCTTTTTGCTCCCGGGAAATACTCTCTCCTTCCGGATATTGCGAGGCCAATGTCAAGATATCCCGCATTTTACTCATGTCCACTATGAATTCCAGAACCTCATCCTCTTCACCTCCAAAAATCGCGTTCACCTCGCGATGCTCAGGTAGCGGGTTCCGCTGCACATTCGGTTCGGCTTTATCAAACTCCAGAACTTTTCCGTCGATCAATGCTTGCACCTTGAACTTCGGAGCGGAGACAGTTGTCCGCGTTATGCCCCCTTTCTCCCATATGATATACGCACGTCCGGGTCTCATCATACCCGGGAAATTTTGGCGGGTGAGCTCTAGGTGGCTCTTTAGCAACTAAGCGATTCTCCAACAGCATGAGTAACAATTTGGATGAGGGTCGGGGTAGTGGGGTGAAAACAACTGGGTTCTTCTTTCTGAATTCCGGTGGTTTGGAAGCGGTCCAGGAGGACGTTCCTTGGGTAGGAATTGAAGGCGAGAAATTTCTGGGCTTTGGCGGGTTAAGGACAAAGGCTACTTCTCCAGTTTGCTCCCTATTATCCCTTCTCAAAAGGTATTGGCGTTTGAAAGGCGCCTCAGGTATCTTCTTTTCTCTCGGTGCCCACTCATGACGCTCCGCCACCTTGATCAGGTGCGCAAATGTCCGACACCCAGAGGTGTTCGGCTTGTCGAAAAATTCAAATGGAAGGGCCTTGAGAAAAAGGTCTATTAGTTCTTCTTCCGGGACGGGTGGCTTTACCTGCACAGCCAACGCTCTCCATCTTTGGGCGTAGGCGCGAACGGCCTCGCTCTTTCCTTTTACGGTCCTTAAAATGTCCTCTCTAGTTAGGGCGGTCAAAGTGTTAAACTTGTATTGCCGAAGGAACTCGTCCGCCAGTTTATCCCAATTGGCGAGCCTCTCTGGCTCCAATTCAATGAACCACGCCAGGGCTGCCCCAGATAGGCTTTCCTGGAAGGTGTTAACCAGTAGTGGAATGTTGTCCGAGAATTGCGACATTCGGCGCAGATAATACTTCAAGTGCGCCTTGGAACACCCGGTCCCATTATATCTTCTTACAAAGTCCGGTTCCTTGTAATCAGCGGGAACCTCTATCTTTTCGAACGGTGCAACCTTGTCGAATCTCGAGAGCTCATAACCCCGACTCGCCAAACACTCTTCGATCTTAGCGAGCCTCTTAATTTCCTCTTCCATTTTGAGGACTTGCTTCTCCTTGTTGACACCCGAATTTTTAGTCGGTTTTCCTTTAGTTTTATTTTCCAAAATTCATTAAAAATTCACAAAAAATCAAAAAATTAAAAAATCAACATTGGAAGCCTTGGCCAAGCTTAAGGAACCAATTTGGAACAAAAAATAATTTTTCATATTTCTCGCATTTTTTTTAATATTTTCGAAAATAGGAAAATACTTGAAAAATTCATAAAAAATACTTTTCGAGGTCGCAAAAATACATAAAAATGTTCAATATTTTTCTTTTAATTCCCTTTTAATATTGACCTCAATAAAAATCAAAAATTGAGTTTAATCTTAGGTGTTTCTTCACAACGCCTAAGGTTGAATTTGCACAAAAAATACCAATTGAGTCTCTTTATTTGCAATTTTTGCACATTTGTTGTCTAGACATTCAATTGCAGTCCCTTTGAACCTTAATTTGATCAATTCCACCCTCAATTGCACGAATTGCACGAATTAGGCAAAATCCCCAAAATATTTTCAATTTAGTCCCTCAATCGGTCAATTTTTGAAATTACTTTTAATTGAGGGACTATCATTGCAAAATCGGACTGTCACCCTATGTTTTCATGCATTCTAAATCGATTGGAATGGGTTTCAGGATCCAATTTGGTCAAATTGACACTCAATTGAACATTTCCCCAATTTGGGATTTTAGAAAAATTTGGGGTTTTTGTGCAAATTGATAAGAAATTTTGGGCGAAATTGCATTTCTAGATAATATCCAGGCCTCTAAGTGCAATTTTCAAATTTAATTGCAAAAATTCCAAGTCAATTTTGTTTAATTTTGAAAATTACGCGAAGTTCATTGTCTCGAACCGGTTCGCACCGGTCGATCACGGTCGGACCGGTCGAACCGGTCCGAACAAAGGCTTCGTCTTCCTCGTAACGCCCGTGCATATGAACAAAGTGAATGGCATGATTTGGACGATCAAATTGACAGGCCAATTGGTGATAATCGAAGCAATTAATTTAGGCGTTTTGTTCCCCAGGTTGATACGCGTTGATTGAGCCAAGTATCAAGATCAATGGCCGCCGGAGGAGCTCCGGCGAGCCATCAAAGTCACGGCGACATGAAAAAGTCAACAGCCTCGCAAATCAAGTGCAATTCGCGCGTAATTGACATCGCCGGAGCACCAAACGGAGTCCAACGGAATTGCATTCCGTTCTTGACGCCGTTTAGACCATTTGGCACACTTGAGCACGTGCGGAGGAAGCTCGGCCAGCTCACATTCGACGCGCGCAAATTCGAAAGTGGGTATAAATAGCTGGGAAGCTTCGCGAATGAGGGAGGTTCATTTGCTCGCCCGAGCAAATGAATAGAGATAGAGAGAGAGAGAAAGCGAAGGAGAGCTCACCTTCTCGCCCGAGCGATCGAAGGTTTGAGCTCGGTCTCGTGAGTTCTTCGCGAAGGCAATCCAGAGAGAATCGAACCTCGCCGCTACTTCGAGAAGCTTGCCCGAACCTTGGAGAAGCGATCGCGGCCTCGGATTAGCTCGAAACCTTCAAAATCGGTGAGTCGACTTCTCAAGCTTCTTACCGTGCAATCATGGCGTCGCATCATCCCGAGCATGATTGTTGCAATTAGTTTGTGCGTTTTACTCCTTGAGCATCATCGACCACAATCGCACTTCGTTTTTGCATCGATTTCCCTCGAATCACGCGAGTCGAACCCCCAACCTTGCTCGGGTCCGGCCGAACACCGGCCAGGCTATTTCGGACCTTGCGAGCTCGATTCGAGCTCGAGGTAAGTTCACTTACCTCTTATTCTCGGCTTCGTGTGATATGATTTGATTGTTATGCTATATTCTGTGCGTTTGAAGTTCCGGGTTGTCGCGACCGTGATTGATCCGATTCTCGCGATTTAGTGGATAAAATACTTAGATTTTTGGATATGTTATAGAGGAGGTTCGGGTGAGTTGTTTGGCGTTGGTTTCACGTTATTCCGGCGAGATCTCACCGTCGGATCTCGCCGGAGGGATGTCGCCCGTCCGTTTAGTGGTCGTCGCGAGGAAGAAGAAGAAGGTGACGTGGCGGTCAACGTGGTCGGCGGGTCGACGTGTCGGGCGCCGGGTTGGTCCAGCTGTCGCCGACTCGGCTCGGCCGTTGGCGCGGACGAGCCGAGTCGGGATCTCATCCAACGCCCAGCATTATTAGTTGAGTTTGATTCTGGGCCGTTGGATCTTTATTTTTATATTTTTGGATATTAGATATATTAGATTAGAAAATAGAAAATGTAAAACGGTGTCGTTTAATGTAGGCGATTCGGCGTCGTTTTGGCTATAGAATGGATGGACGGTCCAGATCAAGTCTAGGTTAGATCATGACCGTTCATGCATTTAACTGATCCGGCGTCGTTTTAGCAAGAGTAGGACGAATGGCTGAGATGAGATCTAGGTTAGATCTCGGCCGTTCATTCGATAAGCGGATACGTCGTCGTTTTGGTTCCGTAAAGATTGGACGGTGCAGATCGGGTTTAGAATTAATCGCAGCCCGCTCATTGCTATAAGTGATGCGGCGCCGTTTAGACTAAGACCCGAAGCGTCGTCGTTTTGATTAGGGTAGAGTCAATGGCTGAGATTGATTTAAGAGTTGATCTCACCGTCCATTTCTTTTATATATTTTCGAATAATAGGAAATTAGTTTAGAAAATAAAAAAATCAAATAAATAGCATACGGCGCCGTTTTTAGTCGTAGAGGGGTTCTGCGAGCGGTCGGACCGGGTTGACCGGCCGTTGACCGGTTTGACCCGGTCCGGTTCATTAATAAAAAATAATAAAAAATAAAAAGAAATTTCCAAAAATCCAAAAAAATTGTAAAAATACTTAGAAAATTCATAAAAATTCCCTGCATTTTCACAAAAAATTTCTAAAAATTCCTAGATCGATTCGGGACTCATAAAGTCTGGATCGAAAATTTTTGAGACTTCAAGGGTCGATTAATTTCGATCCGGAAAATTTCCAATATTTTTTAAAAATAAATAAAAATTCCAAAAAATAGAAAAAATTAGAAAAATTCAAGAAAATCACAAAAAATGAGAAATGGCCACATTCAACTGGCCAAATCGAAATTTTGTGATTTTCGGGTCCCGAACCCCAAAAAATGACCATTCTACCCTTCCGGGCCATTCGCCCCAAATTTTTACCAAATCACCCCGATACCCAAAATTGATTTTTGTGTGGGCCGATAGGGCCATTTTAGACATATCAAACCCCGATTGATTGATTTGATTGCTTGTAATGATTTTGACTCGCGTTAATTCCTCCGATTGTGATTGATTAGGATAGAAAAATCCCATCCGTATGAATACTTAGATTTTTTAGGACCTACCTCATCTTATATCGCATCCGCATGAAATCTTAGGTTAGAAAAACAATCAACATCGGTAACCGAAAGGGCGTCAAATATGAAACTTGGCGTAACCAAATCCCCGGACCCAAAATCTCCGGGTTTTCGCGGAACCGAACGGTTTCTCCCGACCGCTCGGTAAGGTTTTCCGATCGTACCTTCCAATAAATCGATCGGTGGCGACTCCAAATTGCATGTACATCTCGCACATGCCACCCGACCACACAAGGTCAATTTCGATATTTGAAAAATTTTACCCGACATCGCGATTCGAGTAATGGGTCTTGGGAGAGACTCGCGATCCCCCATATATATGCCTATAAAAGGAGGGATCGGCTCGTTAGCCCTATTCCACCCCGGGAAGGAAATTTCCGGGAGGGTCGCGACAGACCGGCGACTCCACTGGGAATACTTTAAGAGGATTTAAGCCGATAAAAATGCTGATTGTTTTCTAACCTCGTTTTCTCGCAGATGCTCTTGAAGATGAGGTACGTCCACTAACAAAAAAGTGTTAAATGTTGATGCAGATGGGAGTTATAAGGGGTGGCGTCTGTGCTAACCATTTTTGATGCAGATATGGAGTTTTGGATTGTTTGTTTATTTATGCAAATTTTGAAGCGGTGTTTTGAATATAAATTGTGGTGCATGTCTTGCATATTTCGAGGATCACGACATCGCACACACAAGCGCCTAAACCCGAGCCGCGAAATCACCTCTTAGGTCGCCATAGATAGGGATCGGTATGCGAAGCTCTTGTGTTTGATTGCACTTGGGTTGACCATATTTGATCCCGCTCGCTATGTAAGATTGATGGTCCTACCCACTTGTTGTTTGATTGCGCTTGTGGGCGGCCCATCGATTTGTATAGCGGGAGCCTTTTTAGGTCCATACCCGAGCCTTTTGATTTCTTTAGAGTTAAACCTCACCTGTCTCATGCGCATGTGAAATGGATGGTTGGTATACCTAAAACCAAAAACCAAAAAAAGAGTAACATCGGTTGGTAAGGCTTTCTACCCTTTTATTTTGAACTTGTAAATTTAAATTTTGCATATCATACATTTCCACTACATATCATCACAATTTGTAAGATCGTTTAAGTGATCGGGGTTGAAAGTCAAATTTTCCTTTTTAGGATAGATGGCGCCCCAAAGTCGTGTTGATGCACCCGATGTATTCACATGGGAGCGGAGGACCATTCGACGCGAGGACCGAGTACCCGCTACATTCCGGAGTTTTCGGATTTGTTCACGGACGAGAGCTCAACGGACGGAATCGCATCCGTAGCGAGAGTTGCGATTATACCCGATGTGGACGATATTTGGAGCTCGAGCGCGAGAAAGAAAGAATCTGGGAATTGTACATGAAGTTGGCGAGGAAGCCTCATGCTACCAAGACGGCCCCAAAACATTCCCCCGATTAAGAAGAAGGAAATCATCACCATATCCTCTCGATGATGAAGAAGATATCAAGCTTCCCGAGATAGTAGAGATTTCATCGGATGAGGATACCATTCTTACCTGTCTAGATTAGTACGACTTTGGGGCATTTTCTAGGTTTCATTATATTTTGAGTCTATTATGTACTTTCATCGACATTTATTGTCCGAACATCTCTAGATACTGTCATGTTCTATCTTTTTTGACTTTATTGTATTAGACTTGTAAATTTCATGAGTTGTCAATTTGTGAACGACTTTTTACCCCGATTACGCTTAAACGATCCTAATCAAATTACATGCCATCTTTGGGTGAGATTTGGTCCATAATTACCCTATTTGGCTTATTTGGGTCAAGTGGGAGTAGTTGACCCTCATGTTACCAAAAGATGACATGGAATTTGGTTAGCACATTTGCATCACATTACATGCATATGCATATTAAACTGTGGTAATTGACTTTAGGATCATCATTTTTGCATTTTTTAGATCATGGGGAATGGAGACATCAAAGTCATCCCAATACCGCGCAAGGAACTCGCTATATGGTGGGATCGCCTCGACATCGTCAACAAAGCCTATGTGGAAGGACGTTTGGGACGACTTGTAGATTTGATCAAAGTGGAATACCAACCGGCGCTCATTCAAGCACTAGCCAAGGCATGGGACGCGCGAACAATGACGTTCAACTTTCGAGGATTGGAATTGACCCCTACGCCTGAGGAGTATACCGCTATTATCGGGGCCAAATTTGAAGAACGTATAGCTCAACCCCCTTTGGACATGGATTCCACTCGCTCGTTATCGAGTTTCCTTCGCCTTAAAACTTCTGAAATTGAAAAAGTTTACAAGTCCAATTCCAACAAGTTCACATTCTCGTTCCTTTTCGATAATTATTCCTCTCTACCCACCGAAACCGGTCATAAATCGGGAAAGGTGTTTATTTTGGCTTTCTTTGCATTCGTTCTATTCCCGACTTCTAGAACTACTTTTGACCCCTCCATAACCCATATAGCCGCACAAGCGTGTTGTCACCGGGATTATTCGTACATGATCTTAGCCGAGACTTTTCTCTCCCCGAATCGTTCCAAATCTTCAAAAAGGCTGTTTTCCAAGCGTCTAGCGGATTACTCCACTTGTGGTTCACCTCTCATATAAAGACTTTCCAACTCCGGGTGGGGTGTTATGAGATCAATGAGCACGTTCACCCCCTTAGATCCTTCCTTAAGTGTCAATCCCTTGTACCCAAATACTCATTCAAAAAGTGGGTTGAGCTATTGGACAATTTGAAACCCGAGCATATTAGATGGCGTTTGACTTGGCCCAAGATCGTAGAAGCTCGCATTTCGGGTATTGAAGATAACCCTATCCCCTTATTGGGATGTACCGGCGCTGTGGCATATTACCCCATTCGAGTGGTGAGGCAATTTGGAGTTCTACAAGAGATACCACCGGATGTTTGTCCCGGGATCTTCTCATTCGATATGATACGAGGAAAGCTCACTAAGGAAACAAAGGAGTTGTATCGGGCCCGGATCAAGCTTATTCTTCACGCTTTGAAGAATTCCCCACCGCAACAAGTTGAATGGCCGGACTATTTGGACGATGAGATGAACGTTCACGGGGCCTCCAAGGAGTATATCCAGAAGTTTAAGGAGTATCGCCAATCAATGGTAGAGCCATATGTACCCGAGTGCGTATCTCCTCGGATTGAAGAAGTAGAGTCATATGAGCCAGTAGTACATAGTACCATATGTACCGGGAGTAGAACCGTACATTCCCGAAGATCCAGAGCAAAGTGGATATCGAAGAGGGAGAAGACCCATACTTGTGGGATTCCGATGGATCGAAGAGCAAGAAGAGTGGAAGCGTCCCCGACTTGGATAGATCCATTCCCCCATTTAGATTTTACATATTTGTTATCTTTTAGATACTTTTGAACAATTTGGTTTGTAATGAATACATACTATCTCTTTTATGAGCATTTCATGCATACATATAGAAAAGTCAATTACCACGGATCAATGTCTCCAATTCTTAATATTTCCCATACCGATTTGATATTCTGAAATCAGGTGAGTGATAAATACGAGGACTCGTAGTAAAACGCGCAAGTTAAGGATGGAACAAGAAGAGCTCGCACCTCGTGTGGGTAATCTGGAGAATCAAATGAATGTGATCGCCACAATGGTGGCGGAGATGAAGGCAATGATGATTGCAAGCCGGGGAGATACCCCGTTGACCCTAATTCTCAAGCTCCCGTGGGCCATCCGATGGAGCAAACGCTAATCCGGCGCCCGCCGCCAATCCAACTCCGAATCCGGAAAGACCGCCTAAGGATCCTCCCATTGTGATTGACCTGGAGAAAAAGGAGAAGCAAGTCCTCAAAATGGAAGAGGAAATTAAGAGGCTCGCTAAGATCGAAGAGTGTTTGGCGAGTCAAGGTTATGAGCTCTCGAGATTCGACAAGGTTGCACCGTTCGAAAAGATAGAGGTTCCCGCTGATTACAAGGAGCCGACTTTGTAAGAAGATATAATGGGACCGGGTGTCCCAAGGCGCACTTGAAGTATTACTTGCGTCGAATGTCGCAGCTTCTCCGACAACATTCCACTACCGGTTAACACTTTCCAGAAAGCCTATCTCGGGGGCAGCCCGGCGTGGTTCATTGAATTGGAGCCGAGAGGCTCGCCGATTGGGATAAACCGGCGCACGAGTTCCTTCGGCAATACAAGTTTAACACTTTGACCGCCCTAACTAGAGAGGACCTTTTAAGGACAAGTAAAAGGAAAGAGCGAGGCCGTTCGCGCCTACGCCCGTAGATGGAGAGCACCGGCCGTGCAAGTAAAACCGCCCGTCCCGGAAGATGAACTAATAGATCTGTTTCTCAAGGCCCTTCCGTTTGAATTTTTCGACAAGCCGAACACCTCCGGGTGTCGACATTTGCACACCCGATCAAGGTGGCGGAGCGTCATGAGTGGGCACCGAGAGAGAAGAAGATACCCGAGGCGCCTTTCAAACGCCAATACCCTTTGAGAAGGGATATTAGGGAGCAACCGGAGAAGTAGCTTTTGTCCCTAATCCGCCAAAGCCCAGAAATTTCTCGCCTTCAATTCCTACCCAAGGAACGTCCTCCTGGACCGCTCCAACCCACCGGAATTCGGAAAGAAAAACCCAGCTTGTTTTCACCCCACTACCCCGACCCTTATCCAAGTTGTTACCCATGCTTTTGGAGAATCGTTTAGTTGCAAAAGAGCCACCTCGAGCTCACCCGCCAAGATTTCCTGGGTATGATGAGACCTGCACATGCGTATACCATATGGGAGAAAGGGGGCATAACGCGGATAACCTGTCTCGCTCGAAATTCAAGGTGCAAGCATTGATCGACGGAAAAGTTCTGGAATTTGATAAAGCCGAACCGAATGTGCAGCAGTAACCCGCTACCCGAGCATCGTGAGGTGAACGCGATCTTTGGAGATGAAGAGGAAGAGGTTCCTGGAGTTCATAGTGAATATGGATAAAATGCGGGATGTCTTGACATTAGCCTCGCAATACCCGGAAGGAGAGAGTATTTCCCGGGAGCAAAAAGAAACTTGCTTGGAAAAATTAATTAGCTTGGGCGTCATAGGAAGAATGGAAAATGTCGCTTTCAAGGGGACCTACGTGGCGGTGAACATGCTGTCCCGAGGAGTTCGCAATGAAACCTACGAGGGGAGCTCTTTTGAAAATACCCTCGGGATATTTGATGAGCGTCAAAGATGGTCAAGAAATTGAAGAGATAGACGAATATGAAGTCCGTCTGGATAAGGCCCGCCACGGCGACAGGAGATTTTTGCGTAAAGCCCTAGAGAGGGGCGAAATAGTTGATAACCTGGGGGGAAGATAGTGGTGGGTACAACTTTAAAGTGCTATATTCGGCGCCCCGAGTTTCTTTGTCAATTCTGGAGATGTAGTCCCCGATGGGTGGGGTGGAATGGATGACCCCACAAGTGACGAATTTGTGGGAACGATCGATGAAGTTAAGGACAAGCGGCTCCTCGGGATGAACAGAGGAACCAAGAGGTTGATATGCGACTTTCTAATCTGGAGACGCATATACGTCATTTGACGACTATGGTAGCAGAATTATCGCAATTAATGGCCAGGAACAACGCCACAAGAATAGAAGAGAATATGCAGATTCTGGAGATACGGCGGGCCATGGAAACACAGAATCGAAAGATCGCTCTACTACAAGAGCAAGGAGATGACGTGTCGAGGAAAATGGATGAGTTGAAGGAGCTGATTACGCCACTCACCCAAGCGAGAAATGTCCCGCCTCAAGGTGTGAACCCGAGGGTGGTCTTCCGCACGAAGTATAATGGCGCCTGGGTGTCCTTCCGGCGCATGTCTCATACTATCTTCGCCAAATGGTTGGCCACCATGAAGATGACGAAACACTCGATCCGGAACTTTGGACAAAGTTTAATGGGCCTCGCTGGTATGGTTTCAATCAATCGATCTAGACCGGGTCCCGAGCCGGGAGGATTTATCGAGCACTTCATACGACACTTTGAAGCTGGAATCGAGGTTATTTCACTAAGGCTAATCTGTTGAATATCCGGAAAGGGGAAGACGAGAGTTTTGAACTCTTCACTAGGAGGTGGAAGAAACACGCCGTGATGGTACAACCGCCACTGTCGAGAGAGAAATGTTGGAGTTCGTACTGAAGTCACTTCCGGCGGAATACTTTGATCGCATGTATGCATACACTTACTCGTCGTTCCAACATATGGTGGAGATTGGTATGAGAATTGAGGGGATTATCCTAAGAGTCAAAAGGGAAAGGCAAGAGAGATCTGGATGAAGAAAACGCCACGCTGATAAGGCCCGGTCCGTAACATAACCCCGAGGAGGTTCATGAGGATGAGATGATTGGGATGATAGATGCCCCAATTCGTTTCGTGATTGATTTGAACAAAGTTGATAGCTGGGAGTTAGAAGCTTCTAGTTCAGAAAAACCATCAACATCCGAATCACTACCAGTAAAAGATCATACCGGTGAGGATTAAATTACCGCCTGTGGAAGAGTACAACTCAAGGGCCGCTCATTGGGATTATGGAACGGGCGAGATTGACGCCATAATGAGATCCGGAAGATGTTATCCCCGAGAGAAGTGGATTCTCAAAAGAGAATCCCAACTCGCGGAAGAGGTTGAGAAGTTGCAATCGGTCGTGAGGACCAAGTGAATATGATGTCGTTGACCAACCGCGGAAGATGCCCGCACGCATTTCCTTACTTGGATCTCTTCAAAAATTCTGAAAAGCACAAAGACGCCCTTTTGAAGGTGCTGGATGAGGTGCATGTTCCGCAGACAATTAACGAAGTGCAATTGGGAGACTTTGTGGGTGCTATCCTTCCGAAGGACCAGATATCCTTCTCGGACGAAGACTTCCCGAAAGAAGGGCGAGTTCACAACAAAGCCCTTTACATAGCCGTGAGGTGTCACGGAAAGGAGGTTCCTCACGTCTTGATTGATAATGGTTCCGCTTTCAACCCGTGTCCACTAAGCACTTTGAGAAGCTTGGGGATCAATGAAGATTTTGTGAAGACATCCAAGGCCACCATCCGATCATTTGATGGAGTCTCCAAGAATGTTGTAGGAGAGATTGAGCTGGACATTGACATTGGACCAGTAACTTTCTCTATACCGTTCCAAGTATTGGATATTCCAAGCGCCTTCACCTTGCTCCCCGGGAAGACCGTGGATTCATGTGTCCGGAGCGGTACCTTCCTCTCTCGCATCAAAAGTTAAAATTTGTGGTCAAGGGTCAATTGATCACCGTCCATGGCGAGACAGACATCGGGCCGCTTTAAAAGGGATGGTTCCATACGTCGAACCCTCAAAAGAGGAGGAGCTGAGTTATCACACCTTCGACATTGTATCCGTCATGCATGTGTTACCGGATGCAAAGGTGGCTATACCGGAGCTTTCAAGACCCGCAACTATGGCGGGAAAAGTGCTACTCTCGAATGGATTTATTCCGGTGCCGGATTAGGGAAATATGGTCGGGAATCCGTAACCCTTTGAATTTGGGCTCAAATGACCACAAGGTTGGTCTCGGGTTATAGCGGAATAGTGGAAAATAACATAGGTCGAGGCCGAGGTCGAAACAATCGTTATGGAGACCATGGACGCCGTGGACGCCAAGGTGGCCGTTTCATAGGTACCGATGTATGGAAAGCTAGAGGAAAATGCTCCTAAACCCTTTATTCGAGGTATTCTCTAAGGGAGGCAAATGGCTGGAAGATGAAGACATCTCTCGAGGATGCAGAGCCAGACTTATTCAACCCGTTCCTCGGATAATCGGGTGAACGTGATAATTGAGTGGCTGGACGATGATTTCCCCACCCCCGAGTAAAAGGCTCTTTCGAACTTTATCTTTTAATGCATTTTGATTACTGCATTTGCTTTAAAGCTTTTTGATGTTTTAGCACCTTTGGGTCACATGCCGTGATCCGAGAAGTGCAAGATCGTATTGTTCTTAGTTGCATTTATTAATGAAAAACATTTCAAATTTGATTACGTACATGTGGAGCAACGGATTGGTCCGATGATGACAATTGATTCTACCATGAAACTTGAGGCCCGATCCGCCATATGATCTAGGATTTTAAACAGCTTTTGAGAACCAGGATGTCCGGAAGATCGTGGACTAGTTCTCCTTTCCTTATCTAAGAAAATTGAAATTTGAAAAATGTTTTCATGATAGGAATCATGCATCCTTCAATTTTATCATCTTTGAATACTAACCTATCATGGTGCATTTCGGGCATGTCATCCCACCCATACATAACAGGTTAATATGTGACTCATATCAGCTCGATGACTATGCATGCGAAGTTGATATAGACGAGGTTGATGTGAGCGATATCAAGAAAGAATGGGATTGTTTCGAAGAATCTAAGCCTCCTATTTCTGAAGAACCTATCATCATTAATTTGGGAGATTCTCGATCGCGCCAAGGAAGTGAAAATAGGAGGACACCCGTCGGCAGCAGATATTTTAAGAATGACGGTGTTACTCAAGGAATATCAAGATATCTTCGCCCGGTCGTATGCCGACATGCCGGGTCTAGATCGTGAGATTGTGGAGCATGCTTTGCCCACGGATCCTTCTTGCACACCCGCAAATCAATCACCCGTAAGAATGAATCCCGAATCGGCGGATAAAATCAAGGAAGAGGTGATGAAGCTCCTTAAAGTTGGATTTATCGAGGCTGTCCCATATGCCGATTGGGTCGCCAATATCGTACCAGTTAAGAAGAAGGATGGGAGAATTAGAATATGCGTGGATTATCGGGACTTGAACAAAGCTAGTCCCAAGGATGATTTTCCCCTACCGCACATTGATGTGCTCGTCGACGATCATCGCGGGTTTTGAATTGTTCTCCTTTATGGATGGATTCTCGTGGATATAATCGGATCATGCTGAAGGAAAAAGATAAGATCAAGACCTCATTCACTACACAATGGGGAACTTTTTGTTACAAGGTGATGCCATTTGGGTTGAAAAATGCAGGTGCAACATATCGAGGGCTATGGTGACCCTTTTTCATGATATGATACATAAGGAGATCGAGGTCTATGTGGATGATATGATTGCCAAGTCCAAGCCTGGAGAAGACCATGTTAAAGTGCTGAAGAAGTTATTTGATCGATTGAGAAAGTATAAGCTCAAGTTGAATCCTCGCGAAATGCGTATTTGGCGCAAGATCCGGAAAGCCGCTAGGGTTTGTGGTGAGCAGCCGTGGTATTGAAATTGACCCTTCCAAGATTAAAGCCATATGGGAAATAGGAACTCCTGTTATCTGTTAAAGAAGTAAGGGGTTTACTCGGGAAGATTGAATTATATATCCAGATTCATATCCCAACTATCGAAACGGCAAAACCCTTCTTCAAGTTGCTAAAGAAAGGTACAAAGGTGAAATGGGATGCGGAATGCCAACAAGCATTTGAGAAGATCAAGGAATATCTGGTACAACCTCCAAAGATTGGTACCTCCTATCCCCGACGTTCCTTTAACTCTATATCCGATCGTTAATGATGAGTCCTTGGGAGCTTTACTTGCCCAAACTAACCCCAAGGATCGTAAAGAGCGGGCCATATATTATTTGAGCAAAAAGTTTACAACATCTCGAAGTCAAATACCCAACAAAGTGGAAAGGACTTGCGTAGCATTGGTTTGGGTCCTCCACAGCATTGAGGCAAGATACACCGCATTATCATATAGAGCTGGTCACCGAAAATGACCCCATCAAATACCTTTTGGAGAAGCCAACATTGTTGGGAAAGATGGCTAAATGGCAAATACGCTTTCGTAGTTCGATATCAAAACCTCTCCCCAAAAATCTGTCAAGGGAAGAGCAATTGCCGACATGCTAGCCGAGAATCCTCCTAAGGACGTTTCAGAGCAAAACAAGGGAGGTCAAATCCTGAATATATCTGAAGACAAATGGACAATGTACTTTGACGGTGCAGTGAACCTCACCGGATCGTGCATCGGCGCGCTTCGATATCCCCCGAAGATCAACATTATCCAGTTTCAGCCAAGTTGGTATTCCCCCGCACCAACAACATTTCGAATATGAAGCCTCGCATACTAGGATTACAATTGGCTATCTCATTAAAGGTGAAGAAGCTACCGGTATACGGAGATTCCATGCTAATCATTTTACAAACTCAAGGGGAGTGGAAGACAAAGGATCCCAAGCTTATTCCTTATCATAAATACCTCGAAGAGCCGATCCAACACTTTGAGGAGATTACTTTCGAATATCTCGCCGAGAACTCGTAACCATTTTGCTGATGCTTTGGCCACATTATCAGCCATGTTACAAGTGCAAAATGGTCTTGAGATAGAACCGTTAAGGATTGACATCCTTGAGCAACCCGCATACCGCATGGTCATTGAAGAAGAACCCGATGAGGAACCGTGGTATCATGACATCAAGAATTACCTATCGAAGGGCGAATTCCCGCAGAACGTCAACCGGAAGATAAAAAGTACATAAGCAAGATGGCATCTAAATTTTTCCTCAGCGGACAGATCCTATACAAGAGATCCTTTGACTCACTCCCGCCGAGGTGCGTGAATTCCAAAGAAGCAAATCTCATTATGAAAGAGATTCATGAAGGGGAATGTGGACCGCATATGAATGGCCACCTCCTCGCCAAGAAGATTATGAGACTCGGGTATTACTGGTTGACTATCGAGTCGGATTGCAACCAAAGCATGTTAGATCCCCGTCATCAATGCCGGGTATACGGCGACAGGATAAATGCGCCGCCAACCGAGCTACATCAAATGTCGAGCCATGGCCATTCCGCATGTGGGGAATTGATATGATTGGCCCTATCAACCCAAAGGCCTCAAACGGACATCGCTTTATTTTGGTGGCTATTGACTACTTCACTAAATGGATTGAAGCCAGCTCATATGCCAATGTCACCGCGAATAGTGTGGCTAAGTTTATCAAGCGAGATATCATCTCAAGATATGGAGTGCCAAGAGCCATCATTACGCACAATGGCTCAAATTTGAACAACAAGGTTGTCGATCAACTATTGGAACAATTTAAGGTACGACACCTTAATTCTTCGCCTTACCGCCCGCAAATGAATGGAGCCGTGGAAGCGGCAAACAAGAACATCAAGAAGATATTGGCCAAAACTGCCGAGAAATATCGAGATTGGCACGAAAGATTGCCATATGCTCTCATGGCCTACCGAACTTCAATTCGTACTTCAACCGGGGCAACTCCTTACTCTTTGGTATACGGTATGGAAGCAGTCCTACCAAAGAGAGGTGGAAATCCCCTCTTTAAGGATTCTGTCTCAAGTAGGGCTCACGTAAGATGAATGGAGTCGACAGAGACACGAACAATTGAATTTGATTGACGAAAAGCGATTAAGGGCTATCCGTCATGGTCAAAGTTATCGAAGAAAGTGGCCAGAGCTTTTAACAAGAAGGTTAAACCTAGAAGTTTTGAAGCGGGGATGCTAGTTGTGAAGAAAATGCTCCCAAACGCACAACACCCAGGAGGCAAATTCATGCCAAATTATGAAGGCCCCTATGTGATTCAGAAGGTCTTATCCGGGGAGCTCTTATACTTGTAAACATGGATGGAGAAGAATTGGCAAGTCCAGTGAATTCGGATGCCGTGAAGAGATATTTTCCTTGAAATAAATTGAGCTTCGAGAGCGGTTGATGAGCGAGATATGAGTCACATGAAAATTTTGCATTTGCATGACATCTCGCATACATGCATTTGCATACGTTTGTATTTTGTAGGTGGACTGGGAATCATGAAGAACTTTGCAGAGCAACCGATCAAAACAGGGAAGTTATCTCGTTACTTTGGATCACGGATTTTGAATATCTTGGACTAATTGTTTCCTTTTGTTCTTTACAGAAACAGGAGTCGACACCCGAAAGAGGAGACAGGAGTCAACATCCGAAGGAGATAAGAAGAAATCACTTCGGGATTTGAAAATTTGAATATCTTGGACTGATTGTTTCCTTTTGTTTTTACAGAGACAGGAGTCAACGTCCGAAGGAGACGAGAAGAAATCGCTTCGAACTTAAAATTTTGAATACCTTGAACTGATTGTTTCCTTTTGTTTTTACAGGGACATGAAGCCAATATTTGAAGAAGACAGGTTTGAGGTTCTCTTTCTTTACAAAGAATTTTCATACGCCGTCGTGCTTGAAATTGAAAAAACTTGGAATTATAGAGCCACAAGGCCCTTTCAAAGAAATATTCCTTACAAATTACGTAAACATCTTTTGAATATTATCTTTGATGAGAACATTTGGCAAACGATGAATTTTGACGAAAACGCCCCGAGTTTCTATAAAAGGGCATGCTTTGAAAGCTTTTCAAAAGAATGATCCTTCAAATGAAAAGAGGCAAACTTTGTCCTTAAACACGTCCCCGACACACTTGAGTGATGAGTGAGAGTGATGGAGCGAAAGAGCTTAATTTTGGGACGTAGGGATCATTCGCGGTGATTACATGGATTAAAATGATGAAAGGCATTTCCATTTCAAAATTATCCATACACATTTGTATCCCTTGATAACCACTCCGAGCCAAAAAGGGAGAATTTTATGAATATAACCCTGTCAAGAACCACCCCACAATGGGGCATATTTGGAGGTTCATTGGATGATTCCTTGGAGAAAAGGTCGTAAGACTTTATTGTACCGACTCGCATCAATCTTTTTGTGATTAGCTTCAGGTGATTTCGGCAAAGACTTGGAACACCTCAAAGTGAAGAAAAGCATTTCATCTCTATATCCCAAACACTTACCCTTTGAAAAGCCAATTTGAGCCTTTGAATATTCATTTCTAAACCCTTGTTGGTGATCACCCCCCCACACTGGGGCAAAGCAAAGGAATTACCAAAGCAATGAATCAAAAAGCATGATCGGAAGAATTTTGATACCGGTCTCAAAAGAACCAATCGATGCGAAAATGATGAAGAATGAAAGGGCTAGAAAAAGCAAAGTGCCTGGTAAAAGCAAGGCCAAAGCCCATGAAAAGAGCATCCCGAAAAGGGGCAAATCCTAAAGAAAAATCATTAAGATGAAAAGAGGAAAATCCTCAAAATCAATTGGAAAAAGAATGATTGTGAATCTTCCGCAAAAGGCAAATGAAAGCTGGAGAAATGTCAAGGTGATCACCAAAGTTCACCCTCTTTTGAAAATATGGCCGTTCTTAAAGAGCCCACCTTAAACCAAAATACAACCTGTCACCGTAACTTTTCGATCTAAGAGGTGTTTCAAGGTTAATGCAAGAAATCATACAGAAGCTACCGCTTAAAGAGGTAAGTACAATCCCTGTCTTATCATGACTTCAGTGGTTCTTGACTTGTAGACCCGAAGAAGCTATTTCGGATCAAAATTCATTTCTAAACTTCAAAATGAATATCCTTTGAAAAGCCTTTGACCTGGCCCGAATTACGGTCCCTTTTAAAATGCCTTCTCTCGATTAGTCGATTGTATGAATCTCGAATGATCCCGAAACCTCGAGGTTAGGTTTCCGTGAGCAGATTTGAATTTTAAGAAAAGCCTTCCTAAATGGTGAGAAGCCCTCTTGGATGAAGGAAAATCCTTTTGAAAATTTTTTAAAACAACCTTTTTGAAGAACACTCAGGATGTGTCATTCAAAGTCCATCCCCAATGGAGATTTGAAATTGTGATTGGAGACATTTCCCTCACAAATACACTTTGAAAATTTGTCTAGAATTCTTGAATTTTTTCCAAGAACTTAAAGTTGTCATACTAATGATGTTTGATTGAACTTTCTGCGGGTTCCCTGGTGACCCCAAATCCTCGGAAAAGTTGCATTTTAAAGATTTGATTAACTTGGATTTTCTGCGGGTCTTTTGGCATCCCCGAGTCCTCGGATCCTCCGCTTATTTGAAAATTTGAAATAGGGTTTGAGCTCCGTAGGTACACTAGTCAACCTAGGTCCTCGGATGGCACCCTCTCGGACGGTTAGTAGCTGGAGAGACGAAAACCGATCCGCTTATTTGAAAATTTGAAATAGGGTTTGAGCTCAGTAGGTACACTAGTCAACCTAGGTCCTCGATGGCACCCTCTCGGACGGTTAGTAGCTGGAGAGACGAAAACCGATCTCGCTTATTTGAAAATTTGAAATAGGGTTTGAGCTCCGTAGGTACACTAGTCAACCTAGGTCCTCGGATGGCACCCTCTCGGACGGTTAGTAGCTGGAGAGACGAAAACCGATCTCGCTTATTTGAAAATTTGAAATAGGGTTTGAGCTCCGTAGGTACACTAGTCAACCTAGGTCCTCGAGATGGCACCCTCTCGGACGGTTAGTAGCTGGAGAGACGAAAACCGATCTCGCTTATTTGAAAATTTGAAATAGGGTTTGAGCTCGTAGGTACACTAGTTAACCTAGGTCCTCGATGGCACCCTCTCGGACGGTTAGTAGCTGGAGAGACGAAAACCGATCTCGCTTTTTAGATGGTGAGTCCCCGCATGGAGGATAGCCAATCTTTTTAAATAGGTGAAACCCCTTTGTTACAAGGGTGAACCTCCCCCTCGACGGTTAGTAGCCGGAGAGACGAAAGCCGATCCGCTTTTTAGATGGTGAGTCCCCGCATGGAGGATAGCCAATCTTTTTAAATAGGTGAAACCCCTTTGTTACAAGGGTGAACCTCCCCCTCGACGGTTAGTAGCTGGAGAGACGAAAGCCGATCCGCTTTTTAGATGGTGAGTCCCCGCATGGAGGATAGCCAATCTTTTTAAATAGGTGAAACCCCTTTGTTACAAGGGTGAACCTCCCCTTTCGTACGGTTAGTAGCTGGAGAGACGAAAGCCGATCTCGCCCCTTTTTAAATGATGAATCCCTAGTGGATAGTCAAACCCATTTTAAATAGGTGAAACCCCTTTGTTACAAGGGTGAACCTTCCTTCCAAATTTTCAAACCACCACTCGACATCATACGGACGCCGACCATTGCAAATCTCGTCGCGCCATTCACAGTAATTCCATACACCGAATCTTTCAACCTCGGATCGACAAATCTCAAACCATAGACAGGTGAGCTACGGGTAAGTCTCTCTCTTCTCATTTCTCTTTCACATAAAATGAGCATGAACTCGAAATAATTCCCCACTGAGTCGAGCTTAAACCGCGAAGGTAAAGCAATCGAATGTCAAAGACTTATTTTCTTTAGATTTTTCCCCAGCAGAGTCGATTAAGGATCCAGGTGTCACCTTGTCTTTGAAAGCAACCTCTAACCGAGATTACTTTCAAAGAGGGGCAATGTTGACACCCGAATTTTTAGTCGGTTTTCCTTTAGTTTTATTTTCCAAAATTCATTAAAAATTCACAAAAAATCAAAAAATTAAAAAATCAACATTGGAAGCCTTGGCCAAGCTTAAGGAACCAATTTGGAACAAAAAATAATTTTTCATATTTCTCGCATTTTTTTTAATATTTTCGAAAATAGGAAAATACTTGAAAAATTCATAAAAAATACTTTTCGAGGTCGCAAAAATACATAAAAATGTTCAATATTTTTCTTTTAATTCCCTTTTAATATTGACCTCAATAAAAATCAAAAATTGAGTTTAATCTTAGGTGTTTCTTCACAACGCCTAAGGTTGAATTTGCACAAAAAATACCAATTGAGTCTCTTTATTTGCAATTTTTGCACATTTGTTGTCTAGACATTCAATTGCAGTCCCTTTGAACCTTAATTTGATCAATTCCACCCTCAATTGCACGAATTGCACGAATTAGGCAAAATCCCCAAAATATTTTCAATTTAGTCCCTCAATCGGTCAATTTTTGAAATTACTTTTAATTGAGGGACTATCATTGCAAAATCGGACTGTCACCCTATGTTTTCATGCATTCTAAATCGATTGGAATGGGTTTCAGGATCCAATTTGGTCAAATTGACACTCAATTGAACATTTCCCCAATTTGGGATTTTAGAAAAATTTGGGGTTTTTGTGCAAATTGATAAGAAATTTTGGGCGAAATTGCATTTCTAGATAATATCCAGGCCCCTAAGTGCAATTTTCAAATTTAATTGCAAAAATTCCAAGTCAATTTTGTTTAATTTTGAAAATTACGCGAAGTTCATTGTCTGAACCGGTTCAGACCGGTCTCGATCACGGTCGGACCGGTCGAACCGGTCCGAACAAAGGTCGCTTCGTCTTCCTCGTAACGCCCGTGCATATGAACAAGTGAATGGCATGATTTGGACGATCAAATTGTCAGCCAATTGGTGATAATCGAAGCAATTAATTTAGGCGTTTTGTTCCCCAGGTTGATACGCGTTGATTGAGCCAAGTATCAAGATCAATGGCCGCCGGAGGAGCTCCGGCGAGCCCACCAAAGTCACGGCGACATGAAAAAGTCAACAGCCCGCAAATCAAGTGCAATTCGCGCGTAATTGACATCGCCGGAGCACCAAACGGAGTCCAACGGAATTGCATTCCGTTCTTGACGCCGTTTAGACCATTTGGCACACTTGAGCACGTGCGGAGGAAGCTCGGCCAGCTCACATTCGACGCGCGCAAATTCGAAAGTGGGTATAAATAGCGGGAAGCTTCGCGAATGAGGGAGGTTCATTTGCTCGCCCGAGCAAATGGAATAGAGATAGAGAGAGAGAGAAAGCGAAGGAGAGCTCACCTTCTCGCCCGAGCGATCGAAGGTTTGAGCTCGGTCTGTGAGTTCTTCGCGAAGGCAATCCAGAGAGAATCGAACCTCGCCGCTACTTCGGGAAGCTTGCCCGAACCTTGGAGAAGCGATCGCGGCCTCTGGATTAGCTCGAAACCTTCAAAATCGGTGAGTCGACTTCTCAAGCTTCTTACCGTGCAATCATGGCGTCGCATCATCCCGAGCATGATTGTTGCAATTAGTTTGTGCGTTTTACTCCTTGAGCATCATCGACCACAATCGCACTTCGTTTTTGCATCGATTTCCCTCGAATCACGCGAGTCGAACCCCCAACCTTGCTCGGTCCGGCCGAACACCGGCCAGGCTATTTCGGACCTTGCGAGCTCGATTCGAGCTCGAGGTAAGTTCACTTACCTCTTATTCCGGCTTCTGTGTGATATGATTTGATTGTTATGCTATATGCTGTGCGTTTGAAGTTCGGGTTGTCGCGACTGTGATTGATCCGATTCTCGCGATTTAGTGGATAAAATACTTAGATTTTTGGATATGTTATAGAGGAGGTTCAGGTGAGTTGTTTGGCGTTGGTTTCACGTTATTCCGGCGAGATCTCACCGTCGGATCTCGCCGGAGGGATGTCGCCCGTCCGTTTAGTGGTCGTCGCGAGGAAGAAGAAGAAGGTGACGTGGCGGTCAACGTGGTCGGCGGTCTGACGTGTCGGGCGCTGGTTGGTCCAGCTCGTCGCCGACTCGGCTCGGCCGTTGGCGCGGACGAGCCGAGTCAGATCTCATCCAACGGCCCGGATTATTAGTTGAGTTTGATTCTGGGCCGTTGGATCTTTATTTTTATATTTTTGGATATTAGATATATTAGATTAGAAAATAGAAAATGTAAAACGGTGTCGTTTAATGTAGGCGATTCGGCGTCGTTTTGGCTATAGAATGGATGGACGGTCCAGATCAAGTCTAGGTTAGATCATGACCGTTCATGCATTTAACTGATCCGGCGTCGTTTTAGCAAGAGTAGGACGAATGGCTGAGATGAGATCTAGGTTAGATCTCGGCCGTTCATTCGATAAGCGGATACGTCGTCGTTTTGGTTCCGTAAAGATTGGACGGTGCGGATCGGGTTTAGAATTAATCGCAGCCGTTCATTGCTATAAGTGATGCGGCGCCGTTTAGACTAAGACCCAGAAGCGTCGTCGTTTTGATTAGGGTAGAGTCAATGGCTGAGATTGATTTAAGAGTTGATCTCACCCGTCCATTTCTTTTATATATTTTCGAATAATAGGAAATTAGTTTAGAAAATAAAAAAAATCAAATAAATAGCATACGGCGCCGTTTTAGCTGTAGAGGGGTATGCGAGCGGTCGGACCGGGTTGACCGGCCGTTGACCGGTTTGACCCGGTCCGGTTCATTAATAAAAAATAATAAAAAATAAAAAGAAATTTCCAAAAATCCAAAAAAATTGTAAAAATACTTAGAAAATTCATAAAAATTCCCGGATTTTCACAAAAAATTTCTAAAAATTCCTAGATCGATTCGGGACTCATAAAGTCTGGATCGAAAATTTTTGAGACTTCAAGGGTCGATTAATTTCGATCCGGAAAATTTCCAATATTTTTTAAAAATAAATAAAAATTCCAAAAAATAGAAAAAATTAGAAAAATTCAAGAAAATCACAAAAAATGAGAAATGGCCACATTCAACTGGCCAAATCGAAATTTTGTGATTTTCGGGTCCCGAACCCCAAAAAATGACCATTCTACCCTTCCGGGCCATTCGCCCCAAATTTTTACCAAATCACCCCGATACCCAAAATTGATTTTTGTGTGGGCCGATAGGGCCATTTTAGACATATCAAACCCCGATTGATTGATTTGATTGCTTGTAATGATTTTGATCAAGCGTTAATTCCTCCGATTGTGATTGATTAGGATAGAAAAATCCCATCTCGTATGAATACTTAGATTTTTTAGGACCTACCTCATCTTATATCGCATCTCGCATGAAATCTTAGGTTAGAAAAAACAATCAACATCGGTAACCGAAAGGGCGTCAAATATGAAACTTGGCGTAACCAAATCCCCGGACCCAAAATCTCGGGTTTTCGCGGAACCGAACGGTTTCTCCCGACCGCTCGGTAAGGTTTTCCGATCGTACCTTCCAATAAATCGATCGGTGGCGACTCCAAATTGCATGTACATCTCGCACATGCCACCCGACCACACAAGGTCAATTTCGATATTTGAAAAATTTTACCCGACATCGCGATTCGAGTAATGGGTCTTGGGAGAGACTCGCGATCCCCCATATATATGCCTATAAAAGGAGGGATCGGCTCGTTAGCCCTATTCCACCCCGGGAAGGAAATTTCCGGGAGGGTCGCGACACTCCTTTTTCTCCAGGTCAATCACAATGGGAGGATCCTTAGGCGGTCTTTCCGGATTCGTAGTTGGATTAGCGGCGGGCGCCGGATTAGCGTTTGCTCCATCGGATGGCCCCGCAGGAGCTTGAGAATTAGGGTCAACGGGGTATCTCCCCCGGCTTGCAATCATCATTGCCTTCATCTCTGCCACCATTGTGGCGATCACATTCATTTAATTCTCCAGATTACCCACACGAGGTGCGAGCTCTTCTTGTTCCATCCTTAACTTGCGCGTTTTGCTACGAGTCCTCGTATTTATCGCTCACCTGTTTTCGGGATATCAAATCAGTATGGGAAATATTAAAGGATTGGAGACATTGATCCGTGGTAATTGACTTTTCTATATGTATGCATAAAATGCTCATAAAAGAAATAGTATGTATTTATTACAAACCAAATTGTTCAAAAGTATCTAAAAGATAACAAATATGTAAAATCTAAATGGGGGAATGGATCTATCCAAGTCGGGGACGCTTCCACTCTTCTTGTTCTTCTGATCCATCGGAATCCCACAAGTATGGGTCTTCTCCTTCTTCGACATCCACTGCTCCGGATCCTCGGGAATGTACGGCTCCACTCCCTATGATAATATGAATATGCAAAATGATGATCCTAAAGCCAATTACCACGGTTTTAATATGAATATGCATGCAATGTGATGCAGATGTGCTAACCAAATTTCATGTCATCTTTTGGTAACATGAGGGTCAACTACTCCCACTTGACCCAAATAAGCCAAATAGGGTAATTATGGACCTAGCCTCACCCAAAGATGGCATGTAATTTGATTAGGATCGTTTAAGCGTAATCGGGGTAGAAAGTCGTTCACAATTTGACAACTCATGAAATTTACAAGTCTAATACAATAAAGTCGAAAAAGATAGAACATGATAGTATCTAGAGATGTTCGGACAATAAATGTCGATGAAAGTACATAATAGACTCAAAATATAATGAAACCTAGAAAATGCCCCAAAGTCGTACTAATCTAGACAGTGGGAATGGTATCCTCATCCGATGAAATCTCTACTATCTCGGGAAGCTTGATATCTTCTTCATCATCGGAGGATATGGTGATGATTTCCTTCTTCTTAATCGGGGAGTGTTTTGGGGCCGTCTTGGTCGCACGTGGCTTTCTTGCCAACTTCATGTACAACTCCCAGATTCTTTCTTTCTCGCGCTCGAGCTCCAAATATCGTCCACATCGGGTATAATCGCAACTCTCGCTACGGATGCGGTTTCGTCCGTTGAGCTCTCGTCCGTGAACAAATCCGAAAACTCGGAATGAAGCGGGTACTCGGTCCTCGCGTCGAATGGTCCTCCGCTCCCATGTGAATACATCGGGTACAACAACACGACTTTGGGGCGCCATCTATCCTAAAAAGGAAAATTTGACTTTCAACCCCGATCACTTAAACGATCTTACAAATTGTAATGATATGTAATGAAAATGTATGATATGCAAAATTTAAATTTACAAGTTCAAAATAAAAAGGGTAGAAAGCCTTACCAACCGATGTTACTCTCTTTTTTTGGTTTTTGGTTTTAGGTATACCAACCATCCATTTCACATGCGCATGAGACAGGTGAGGTTCAACTCTAAAGAAATCAAAAAGGCTCGGGTATGGACCTAAAAAGGCTCCCGCTATACAAATCGAGGAGCCGCCCACAAGCGCAATCAAACAACAAGTGGGTAGGACCATCAATCTTGCATAGCGAGCGGGATCAAATATGGTCAACCCAAGTGCAATCAAACACAAGAGCTTCGCATACCGATCCCTATCTATGGCGACCTAAGAGGTGATTTCGCGGCTCGGGTTTAGGCGCTTGTGTGTGCAATGTCGTGATCCTCAAAATATGCAAGACATGCACCACAATTTATATTCAAAACACCGCTTCAAAATTTGCATAAATAAACAAACAATCTAAAACTCCATATCTGCATCAAAAATGGTTAGCATAGACGCCACCCCTTATAACTCCCATCCGCATCAACATTTAACACTTTTTGTTAGTGGACGTACCTCACCTTCAAGAGCATCTCAGTAAAACGGGGTTAGAAAACACTCAACATTTTTATCGGCTTAAATCCTCTTAAATGATTTCCCCGGTGGAGTCGCCGATCTGTCGCGACCCTCTCCGTCATCCGGATCGTTTAGGTTCCGGCGGGGCGAAGTAGGGTTAACGAGCCGATCCCCCTTTTATATATATTTTATATGGGATCGCAGGTCTCTCCCAAGACCCATTACTCGAATCGCGATGTCGGGTAAAATTTTTCAAATATCGAAATTGACCTTGTGTGGTCGGGTGGCATGTGCGAGGTGTACATGCAATTTTGGAGTCGCCACCGATCGATTTATTGGAAGGTACGATCGGAAAACCTTACCGAGCGGTCGGGAGAAACCGTTCGGTTCCGCGAAAACCGGAGATTTTGGGTTCGGGGACTTGGTTACGCCAAATTTCATATTTGACGCCCTTTCGGTTACCGATGTTGATTGTTTTTCTAACCTAAGAATTCATACGGATGTAATATCGGGTGAGGTAGGCCCTAACAATTCTAAGTTTTCATGCGGATGGGAATTTTCAATCCTAATCAATCACAATCGAGAAAAATTAATGCGCAATCAAAATCATTACAAACAAACAAATCAATCAATCAAGGTTCGATATGTCTAAAATGGCCCTATCGGCCCATACAAAAAATCAATTTTGGGTGTCGGGGTGATTTGGTAAAAATTTGGGGCGGAAGGCCCGGAAGGGTAGAGTGGTCATTTTTGGGGTTTGGGACCCGAAAATCACAAAATTTCGATTTGGCCAGTTGAATGTGGCCATTTCTCATTTTTTGTGATTTTCTTGAATTTTTCTAATTTTTTCTATTTTTTTGGAATTTTTATTTATTTTTCAAAAATATTGGGAATTTTCCGGATCGAAATTAATCGACCCTCGAAGTCTCAAAAATTTTCGATCCAGACTTTATGAGTCTCGAATCGATCTAGAAATTTTTAGAAATTTTTTTATGAAAATCGGGGAATTTTTATGAATTTTCTAAGTATTTTTACAATTTTTTGGATTTTTGAAAATTTCTTTTTATTTTTTATTATTTTTTATTAACAAACCGGACCGGGTCAAACCGGTCAAAGACCGGTCAACCCGATCCGACCGCCTACTGACCCGATCAATACCCTATACGGTGCCGTATATGTTTTTTATTTATTTATTTTCTATTATCTAAACTATTTTCTAATATTCTAAATATACTAAAATAAAATTGACGGCCGACATCAACTCCCGAATCAATCTCAGCCGTCGACTCCTTCTCCGGACAAAACGGCGACGTTCTGGCCCTAATACTCGAAACGACGCCGCATCTATCAAACTTTGAACGGCCACGATCTAAAGTCTAGTTCAATCCGAGTCGTTCACCTTTCCTCGACTAAAACGACACCGTATCAATTAACAGCGTGGACGGTCGGGATCTAACCTAGATTCGATCTCGTCCGTTCGTTCTTCCTAGACTAAAACGACGTAGCTTCGATTAAGAGCACGGACGGCCACGATTTAAACTCGACTCCATCTCGGCCGTTCATTCCTCTTCCGCTCAAAACGACGACGCATTATCCGTGTAAAACGACGCCGTTTCTCTATTTAATTTTCTGCCTAATATAAACTAATTATCTAATATCTAAAAAAAAACAAAAGAGCGATCCAACGGCTGAGAATCAAACCTACCTAATTATCTTAGCCGTTGGATTCGAGCCCGATCGCCTCGCTCGCGCCAACGACCGAGCTGGACCGGACTCCAGCTGGACCAACCCTACCACGACACCTAAGCACGCCGACCAACTTTGACCGCCACGTCATCGTCTTCAACCTCACGTCCGACGATGCAATGAACGGCCGGAATGATTCTGGCGAGATCTAACGGCGAGATCTCGCCGGAATGATCCCAAACCAGAACGGATCGACTCGTGCAACACTCCGGATCAACATATCCAAAAACTAGACAATTCCATCCAGTAAATCACGAGAATCATGCTAATCGCAGTCGCGACACCTCAAACTTCAATCGAGCAAAGTAGATCATAACAATGCAATCCAAGCTTCAGGCACATATAAATCGAGTTCAAGACACTTACCTCGGGCTCCGATCGAGCCCGAGTCGCCGGATTTGTCGGCCGAAGTCCGGCCGGACCGCGATGAATAGGAGGTCCGACTCGAGGTTTTTGAGAGGAATCGATGCAAAACGAAGGTGCGATGGTGGTTAGGGATGCGCAAGGATGAAAAGGCACAAATCAATTGCACAAATGAAGTTCAGGAAATCGAGATGCCATAGGTGCACAAAGAAGGAAATCGAGAGCTGAACTTACCGCTTTAAGGGATCTCAGGCCAATAGGACGAGTGCGATAGCTTCCTAGAGTTGCTGCGAAGCTTCGATGATGGATTGCAAGCTTCGATTTGCTCCGAATCAAGCAGACGAGCGATGAGCAGGACGAGCTCGAGCTTTCTTCAATGGCGGCCACCGAGAGCTCTCTCTCTCTCTAACTCTCTCTCTCTATTCTGTTTTCTCTCGGTGAACGAATGAGCCTCCTCTTTGCTTCTAGAATTCTCTTGACTATTTATACCCAATTTTTCAAAAATGCGCGCGGGTGAAGCTTGGCCGAGAGATCCTCACGTGCGCCCACGTGACTTTAGGTCGCCGGACGGCGACGGAGTTAGTTGTTATTCCGTCCAGGGCCGTTTGGTGTCCGTTTGAGCTTAAGTGAGTGTGAATTCCCCTTTGAATTTGAGAATGTTGACCTTTGGACACCGGCTCCTTTGACCATCGATTCCGGCCACCTCCGGCGACGGCCGGGCGCGCCGTCGGTCCCAATCGACACACCAAATCCCGAGGATCAAAAACCCCACGACAAGTAGCTCAATTAGGTTCGAATTGGCTGTCAATTTGATCGCCAAAATTAGTCTCCAAATCTGCAAATGGCGCGGGCTCACGGGGAAGATGAAGTATCAGTTGCGGACCGGTTCGACCGGTCCGACCGGCGGTCAGACCGGTCCGAACCGGTTCAGACAGTAATTTTTGCTCAATTTTTAAAATTAATCCAAATTGACTGGGAATTTTGGCAATTAAACCTCAAAATTGAACTCGGGGGCCTAGATATTATCTAGAAATGTGTTTTTGCCCAAAATTTCCCATCAATTTATATGAAAACCCCAAATTTTTGATTTCGCCCTAATTGGGGAATAAGTCCAATTGAGTGTCAATTTGATTAAATTGGATTATGAGACCTATCCCAATTGATTTGAAATGTATGAAAACATAGGGGGACAGTCCAATTATACCATGATAGTCCCTCAATTAAAAGTAATTTCGAAAATTGGCCAATTGATGGACTAAATTGCAAATAATTTTTGGATTTTGCCTAATTTGTGCAATTCATGCAATTGAGGGCGCAATTGATCAAATTGAAGTTCAAAGGGACTGCAATTGAATGTCTAGACTCCAAATGTGCAAAAATTACAAATAAAAAGACTCAATTGGTATTTTTTATGCAAATTCAACTCTAGGCATTGTGAAGAAACACCTAAAATTGAACTCAATTTTTGATTTTTCTTGAGGTCAATATGGAAAGGGAATTAAAAGAGAAATATTGAACATTTTTCTGTATTTTTGCGACCTCGAAAAGTATTTTTTATGAATTTTTCAAGTATTTTCCTATTTTCGAAAATATTAAAAAAAAATGCGAAAAACATGAAAAATTATTTTTTGTTCTAAATTGGTTCCTTAAGCTTGGCCAAGGCTTCCAATGTTGATTTTATAATTTTTTGATTTTTTGTGAATTTTTAATGAATTTTGGAAAATAAAACTAAAGGAAAACCGACTAAAAAATTCGGGTGTCAACACCGGGAAATACTTTCTCCTTCCGGGTATTGTGAGGCCAAAGTCGGGATGTCCCGCATTTTGCTCATATCCACTATAAATTCCAGAACCTCTTCCTCTTCGCTTCCAAAAATCGCGTTCACCTCGCGATGCTTAGGTAACGGGTTACGTTGCACATTCGGTTCAGTTTTATCAAACTCCAAAACCTTACCATCAATCAATGTTTGTACCTTAAATTTGAGAGCGAGACAGTGTCCACATTATGTCCCCTTTCTCCCATATGGTATATGCATGTCTGGGTCTCATTAAACCCGGGAAATCTTGGAGGATGAGCTCTAGGTGGCTCTTTTGCA
Organism: Rhodamnia argentea; assembly: GCF_020921035.1. Taxonomy (NCBI): domain Eukaryota; kingdom Viridiplantae; phylum Streptophyta; class Magnoliopsida; order Myrtales; family Myrtaceae; genus Rhodamnia; species Rhodamnia argentea. The sequence goes on from NC_063155.1 coordinate 11,774,731, forward strand.
ATTAGGCGCTTCTCCAGAAGCATGGGTAATAATTTGGATAAGGGTCGGGGTAGTGGGGTGAAAACAGGTTGGTTCTTTCTTCTAAATTCCGGTGGTTTGGAAGCGGTCCAGGATGACGTTCCTTGGGTAGGGGTAGAAGGTGAGAAATTTTTAGGCTTTGGCGGGTTAGGGACAAAGGCTACTTCTCCGATTTGCTCCCTACTATCCCTTCTCAAAGGGTATTGACGTTTGAAAGGCGCTTCAAGTATCTTCTTCTATCTCGGTGCCCACTCATGGCGTTACGCTACCTTGATTAGGTGCGCAAACGTCCGACACCCGCAGGTGTTCAGCTTGTCGAAATACTCGAAGGAAAGTGCCTTGAGGAAAAGGTCTATTAGTTCCTCTTCGGGGACGGGCGGTTTTACCTGCACAGCCAATGCTCTCCATCTCCGAGCGTAGGCGCGAACGGCCTCACTCTTTCCCTTTACGGTTCTCGGAAGGTCCTCTCTAGTGAGGGCGGTCAAAGTGTTAAACTTGTATTGCTGAAGAAACTCGTCTGCCAGCTTGTCCTAATCGGCGAGCCTCTCTGGCTCCAATTCAATGAACCATGCCGGGGCCGCCCTAGATAGGCTTTCCTGGAAGGTGTTGACCAGCAGCGGAATGTTGTCCGAGAATTGCGACATTCAGCGCAAATAATACTTTAGGTGTGCCTTGGGACACCTGGTCCCATTATATTTCCTCACAAAATCCGGTTCCTTATAATCAGCGGGAACCTCTATCTTCTCAAATGGTGCTACTTTATCAAACCTCGAAAGTTCATACCCCTGACTCGCTAGGCATTCTTCGATCTTAGCAAGCTTTTTAATCTCCTCTTCCATTTTGAGGACTTGCTTCTCCTTTTTTTCCGGATCAATCACAACGGGAGGATCCTTAGGCGGTCGCTCCGGATTCAGAGTGGGATTAGCGGCGGGTGCCGGATTAGGGTTGGTTTCATCGGATGAGCCCGCAGGGGCTTGAGAATTAGGATCGACAGGGTATCTCCCCTAACTAGCGATCAGCATCGCTTTCATCTCCGCCACCATTATGGCGATCATATTCATTTGGTTCTCCGGATTGCCCACACGAGGTGCGAGTTCTTCCTGTTCCATTCTCAATTTGCACGTCTTGCTACGAGTCCTCGTGTTTATCACTCACCTGTTTTTTTCGAGTATCAAAACAGTATGGAAAATATTAAAGGATTTAGAGACATTGATCCGTGGTAATTGAACTTTCTACATGTATGCATGAAATGCTCATAAAAAAGGAATAATATGTATTTATTACATACCAAATTGTTCTAAAGTGTCTAAAAGATAACAAATATGTAAAATCTAAATGTGGGAATGAATCTATCCAAGTCGAGGACGCTTCCACTCTTCTTGCTCTTCTGACCCATCGGAATCCCACAGGTATGGGTTTTCTCCTTCTTCCGACATCCACTGCTCCGGATCTTCGGGAATGTACGGCTCTACACCCGGTACGTACGGTACTATGTACTCTGGCTCGTAGGACTCCACCTCTTCAATGCGAGGAGATACGCACTCAGGTACATATGGCTCAACCATTGATTGGCAATACTCCTTAAACTTCTGGATGTACTCCTTGGAGGCTCTATGAATATTCATCTCGTCATCCAAATAATCGGGCCACTCTACTTGTTGCAATGAGGAATTCTTCAAAGCATGGAGAATGAGTTTGATCCGAGATCGATACAACTTATTTGCTTCCTTGGTGAGCTTTCCTCGTGTCATGTCAAACGAGAAGATCCCGAGACAAACATCCGGCGGTACTTCTTGCAAAGCTCCAAATTGCCTCACGACACGAATAGGGTAATAAGCCACGGCGCCAGTACATCCCAATAAGGGAATATGGCTATCTTCAACACCAATGATGCGAGCCTCCGCAATCTTAGGCCAAGTCAAACGCCATCTAACATGTTCAGGCTTCAAATTTTCCAATAGCTCAACCCACTTTTTGAATGAGTATTTGGGTACAAGGGATTGACATTTAAGAAAGGATTTAAGAGGGTGAACGTGCTCATTGATCTCATAACACCCTACTCGGAGTTGGAAGGTCTTTATATGAGAAGTGAACCACATGTAAAGTAGTCCGTTAGATGCTTGGAAAACGGCCTTTTTGGAAGTTTTGGAACGGTTTAGGGAGAGAAAGGTCTCGGCCAAAACCATATACGAATAATTCCAACGACAACATGTTTGTCCGGCTATATGGACTATAGAAGGGTCAAAAGTGGTCCTTGAGGTTGGGAATAGGACGAATGCAAAGAAGGCCAAAATGAACACCTTTCCCAATTTATGACCGGTTTCGGTGGGTAGAGAGGAATAATTGTCAAAAAGGAATGAGAATGTAAATTTTCCAGAATTGGACTTATAAACTTTTTCTATCTCGGAAGTTTTAAGACGAAGAAAACTCGATAGAGAATGAGTGGAGTCCATGTCTAAAGGGGGTTGAGCTACATGGTCGTCGAACTTAGCCCCGATGATAGCGGTATACTCCTCGAGCGTAGGGGTCAATTCTAAACCTCGAAAGTTAAATGTTATCGTGCGCGCGTCCCATGCTTTGGCTAGTGCTTGAATGAGGGCCGGTTGATATTCCACTTTGATCGGGTCTACTAATCGCCCCAAACGTCCTTCGACGTATGCTTTGTTGATGATGTCGAGGCGATCCCACCATATAGAGAGCTCCTTGCGCGGTACCGGGATGACTTTGATGTCTCCATTCCCCATGATCTAAAAAATGCAAAATGATGATCCTAAAGTCAATTACCACGGAATAAATATGCATGAAATGTGATGCAAATGCACTAACCAAATTCCATGTCATCTTTTGATAACATGAGGGTCAACTACTCCCACTTGACCCAAATAAGCCAAACAGGGTAGTTATGGACCTAATCTCACCTAAAGATGGCATGTAATTGATTAGGATCGTTTAAGCGTAATCGGGGTAAAAAGTCGCTTTTACAAATCCAAATTTGTCCACTTACAAAATTCACAAGTCTAGTACAATAAAGTCGAAAGAGATAGGACATGATAGCATCTAAAGATGTTCGAACAACAAATGTAAGTGAAAGTATACAATCGACTAAAAATGTAATGAACCCTAGAAAATGCCCCAAAGTCGCACTAAACTAGACAATCGGAATGGTGTCCTCATCCGATGAGATCTCTACTATCTCGGGAAGCTTGACATCTTCATCATCGGAGGATACAGTGATGACTTCCTTCTTCTTAATTGAGGAGTGCTTTGGGGACGTTTTGTTCGCACGAGGCTTCTTTGCCAATTTCATGTACAACTCCCAAATTATCTCTTTTTCGCGCTTGATTTCCAAATGGCGTCCACAACGAGTATAATCGCAACTCTCGCTACGAATACGGTTCCGTCCGTTAAGCTCCCGTCCATGGACAAATCCAAAGACTTGAAAAGTAGCGGGTACTCGGTCCTTGCGTCGGATGGTCCTCCGCTCCCATGTGAGTACGTTGGGTACATCAATATGACTTCGGGGCGCCATCTATCCTAAAAAGGAAAATTTGACCTTCAACCCCGATCACTTAAACGATCTTACAAATTGTGATGATATGTCGTGAACATGCATGATATGTAAAATTCAAATTTACAAGTTCAAAATAAAGAAGGTAAAAAGCCTTACCAACCGATGTTACTCTTTTTTTATTTTTGGTTTTAGGTGTACCAACCGTCCATTTCACATGCGCATGCGACAAATGAGGTTCAACTCTAAAGAAATCAAAAAGGCTTGGGAATGGACCTAAAGAGGCTCCCGCTATACGAATCGATGAGCCGCCCACAAGCGCAATCAAACAACAAGTGGGTAGGATCATCAATCTCGCATAGCGAGCGGGATCAAATATGGTCAACCCAAGTGCAATCAAACACAGGAGCTTAGCATACCGATCCCTATCTATGGCGACCTATAAGGGTGATTCGCGGCTTGGGTTTAGGCGCTTGTGTGTGCAGTGTCGTGATCCTCAAAATATGCACAACAATTCATATTCAAAACACCGCTTCAATATTTGCATAAATAAACATACAACCCGAAACTCCATATCTGCATAAAAAAAGGTTAGCACTGACGCCACCCCTTATAACTCCCATCTGCATCAACATTTAACACTTTTTGTTAGTGGACGTACTTCATCTTCAAGAGCATCCGTAGAAAACGGGGTTAGAAAGCAATCAACATTTTTATCGGCTTAAGTCCTCTTATTGGTTTAGCAACCAGGTTTAATAATTCCCCAATGGAGTAGCCGATCTATCGCGACCCTCCTCCGTCGATACGTGGGAGGTGAGTGAGGGTTAACGAGCCGATCCATTTTTTATAAAGGTGTGGGTATGATCCCGGTTGTTCGCGGGATTTTAGGATCGCGGGTCTCTCCCAAGACCCATTACTCGAATCGCGATGTCGGAGAAAATTTATCAAATATCGAGATCGACCTTAGTGTGGTCGGGTGGCATGTGCGATGTGTACATGCAATTGGAGTCGCCACCGATAAATTTATTGGAGGGTATGATCGGAAAACCCTATCGAGCGGTCGGGAGAAACCGTTCGGTTCCGCGAAAATCGGAGATTTTTGGGTCCGGGGACTTGGTTACGCCGAGATTTTCATTGACGCCCTTTTTGTTACCGATGTTGAGTGATTTTCTAACCTATGAATTCATGCAGATGTGATATCGGGTGAGGTAGGCCCTAACGGTTCTAAGTGTTCATGCAGATGGGAATTTTCTATCTTATCAATCACAATCATGAAGATTAAAAGCGCAATCAATATAATCACAAGTAATCAAATCAATCAATCAAGGCTCGACATATCTAAAAATGGCCCTATCGGCCCATAGAGATGTCAAATTTGGGTTCCGAGGATGGTTCGGGAAAATTTGGGGCGGAAGGCCCAGAAGGGTAGAATGGTCATTTTTTTGGGGTTCGGGACCCGAAAATCACGAAATCGGCATCGGGCCAGTTGAATGTGGCCATTTCCCATTTTTTGTGATTTTATGGAATTTTTCTAATTTTTCTAATTTTTTTGAATTTTTTATTTATTTTCTAAAAATGTTGGAAATTTTCCCGATCGATGTGAATCGACCCTAGAAGTCTCAAAATTTTCGATCCAGACTTTATGAGTCCCGGATCGATCTAGGAATTTTTAGAAATTTTTTGTGAAAATCTGGGTATTTTTATGAATTTTCTAAGTATTTTTGCAATTTTTTTTGGATTTTTGGAAATTTCTTTTTATTTTTTATTATTTTTCTGGACCGGGTCAAACCGTTCAACGACCGGTCAACCCGGTCCAACCGCCCTCAGACCACTTGCGACACAAAAACGACGCCGTGTTCGTATTTATCTATTATTTTTTATTTTTTCGAAATTGATTTTCTAAACTAATTTCCTATTATTCAAAAATATATAAAAGAAATGAACGGTCGAGATCAACTTCGAAGATTGATCTCAGCCGTCTGTCTCGTCTACATCGAAACGACAACGTATCTGGCGTCCTACATTAAACGACGCCGCATCTATAAAACCATGGACGGCCACGATTAGATCCCGAGACTTCATTGCAGCCGTCGATCCTCACTAAACTAAACGACGACGCATTGAACAAACATATGGACGGCTGCGATTAAACCCGAAGCACGATCCGGATCGTTCATTTCCTCATATGCCTAAACGACGACGCATTCATGCCTTATAATGCAAACGACGCCGCTTCAACTATTACTATGAACGGCTACGATTGATCCCGCATTCCATCTAGACCGTCTGTTCCTATTAACCCTAAACGACGACGCTCCATCTAAGCAAAAACGATGCCGTTTCTATTATTGTTATTTTCTATCTAATATATCAAATTTTCGAAAATACAAAAATACAATCCAATGGTCCAAGATCAAACCCATCTATTTTCCTGGATCGTTGGATCAATGCCGAGTCGGCTCGCTCGCGCCAACGGCCGAGCCGACTCGGCATGACCTGAACCAATGAGAGCACGACACGTAGACCCTTGATCGTTTGACCGAGCCACGTCACCTTCGTCTTCCTCGTTGCGACGACACAGCACGGACGGCCGTGGTTTCTCCGGCGAGATCTCGCCGGATCGACACGAGACCACCGCCGATCGACTCGATTCACTCCCCAAACCAACATATTCAACAATCAAACAATTTTATCCACAGGATATTCACTAATCAAGTTCGTACAGGCTTAAGCTATAGATGATCGATCGAGAAACAAAGAGCGTTTCAACTCAATTCATTCACACAGAAGCATTACGAGGTGTCAAAAAGACTTACCTCGAGCTCGGATCGATTTCGCGACGGCTGGAATCGCCCGGCCGAAGTCCGACCGGAGCGAGGGAGGTTGGAGGTCCGATTCGGGGTTTTCACGCGTAATCGATGCGAAATGAAGATGCAATCATGGTCGGGGATGCTCATGGATAAAAACACACACGCTAATTTCAATGATCGTGCAAGTGTGAGTGTGATGCCATGATCGTGCAGAAGCAAAGTTTGAAGTTCAACTTACCGATCCGGGCGGTCTCAAGCGGCGATATTGGTGGTGATCGTTTCCTTGAAGTTCGGACGAACTTCTAGAAGTGATTTCACGGCTTGGAGTGGCCTGGATTGGCCGGACGACCGATCCACAGGTTTTGCTCGAGCTCTCGTCAATGGCGGACGACGAGAGCGTTTCTCTCTCTCTAACTCACTCTCTCTCTATTCCGTTTGATCCTACAAGCACGAATGAGCCTCCTTCTCTCTGGAATCTTCTCAATCCCTTTTATACTCGTTTTGAATTTTGGGCGCGCACGATGATGGTTTGCCGACTCACTTCGCACGTGCCCAAGTGTGCGAAGTGAGCTGGACGGAGACCGGAACGGAATAGAATTCCGTCCTAGCTCCGTTGGCACTCCGGCAATGTCAATTGCGCGCGAATTGCACTTATTTTGCTGGATGTTGACTTTTTTGCGTCGCCGTAGGTTTGACCGCTCCGCCGGCACTTTTCCGGTGACCATTATCCTCGAAGTCGGGCCCAATCGACGCGTAATCATCCGAGGAACAAAACGCCCAGGTTAATTGACTCGATTATCACTAATTGCCTTGCCAATTTTTTCGTCAAAATTCGTCCAGGAACCGTTCGGGAACTGTTCATGTGCGCAGGCGTTATGAGGAAGATGATGCAACGTTCTGGACCGGTTCGGCCGGTTCGACCGGCGGTCAGACGGGTCCGAAGCGGCTCAGATAGTAAATTTCGTGAAATTTTCAAAATTAATCACAATTGATTGGGAATTTTTGCAATTAAACCTCAAAATTGGACTTAGGGGCCTGGATATTACCTAGAAATGCAATTTTGCCCAAAAATTCTTATCAATTTACACAAAAGCCCCAAATTTTCCAATTTGCCCGAATTGGGGAAAAGTTCAATTGAGTGTCAATTCTATCAAATTAGACCATGAGACCCACTCCAATTGATTTAGAATGCATGAAAACCTAGATTGACAGTCCAATTTTACTATGATAGTCCCTAGGTTGCGAGTAATTTTAAAAATTTGAAATCCTAGGGACTAAATTGCAAACATTTTTGGGGATTTGGCCTAATTCGTGCAATTCGCGCAATTGTGGGTGTAATTAATCAAATTGAAGTTCAAAGGGACTACAATTGAATGTCTAGACAACAAATGTGCAAAAATTGCAAATAAAAAGACACAATTGGTATTTTTTGTGGAAATTCAACTCTAGGCATTATGAAGAAACACCTAAAATTGGATTCAATTTTCGATTTTTCTTGAGGTCAATATTAAAAGGGAATTAAAAGAAAAATATTGAACATTTTTTTGTATTTTTGCGACCTCGAAAAGTATTTTTTATGAATTTTCTAATATTTTCCTATTTTCCGAAAATATTTAAAAAAATGTGAAAAATATGGAAAATTATTTTTTTCTCCAAATTGGTTCCTTAGGCTTGGCCAAGGCTTGCAATGTTGATTTTTTAATTTTTTGATTTTTTATGAATTTTTAGTGAATTTTGGAAAATAAAACTAAAGAAAATTTGATTAAAAATCAGGTGTCAACTGTTGCCCCTCTTTGAAAGTAATCTCGATTAGAGGTTGCTTTCAAAGACAAGGTGACACCTGGATCCTTAATCGACTCTACTGGGGAAAAATCTAAAGAAAGTAAGTCTTGACATTCGATTGCCTTACCTTTGCCATTAAAGCTCCGACTCCGTGGGGAATTATTTCAGTTCATGCTCATCTTATGTGAAAGGGAGATGAGGAGAGAGAGAAACTTACCCGTAGCTCACCTGTTTGTGGTCCGAGATTTGTTGATTTGAGGTTGAGAGGCTGAGTGTATGGAATTACCTTTGAACGGTTCGCCCGATTTTGCAACGGTCGGCGTCCGTCCGGTATCGAGCAGTGGTTTAAAGATTTAGAAGGGAGGTTCACCCTTGTAACAAAGGGGTTTCACCTATTTAAAACGAGATTGGCTATATCCTCTAGGAAGGGACTCGCCATTTAAAAGGCAGATCGGTTTTCCTCTAGGAAGGTACTCACCGTCTGGAAGGGAGGTTCACCCTTGTAACAAAGGGGTTTCACCTATTTAAAAGAGATTGGCTATCCTCTAGGAAGGGACTCACCATCTAAAAATGCAGATCGGTTTTCCTCTAGGAAGGTACTCACCGTCTGGAAGGGAGGTTCACCCTTGTAACAAAGGGGTTTCACCTATTTAAAATGAGATTGGCTATCCTCTAGGAAGGGACTCACTATCTAAAATGCAGATTGGTTTTCCTCTAGGAAGGTACTCACCATCCGGAAGGGAGGTTCACCCTTGTAACAAAGGGGTTTTACCTATTTAAAACGAGATTGGCTATCCTCTAGGAAGGGAGTCATCATTTAAAAGGCAGATTGGTTTTCCTCTAGGAAGGTACTCACCATCTGGAAGGGAGGTTCACCCTTATAACAAAGGGGTTTCACCTATTTAAAAGAGATTGGCTATCCTCTAGGAAGGGACTCACCATCTAAAAAGCAGATCGGTTTTCCTCTTGGAAGGTACTCATCGTCCGGAAGGGAGGTTCACCCTTGTAACAAAGGGGTTTCATCTATTTAAAAGAGAGGGTGCCATCTGAGGACCTAGGTTTACTAGTGTACCTACAGAAACTCAAACCCCATTTTCAAATTTTCAAAGGAGAGGGTGCCATCTGAGGACCTAGGTTTACTAGCGTACCTATATAAGCTCAAACCCTATTTTCAAAATTTCAAAGGAGAGGGTGCCATCTTAGGACCTAGGTTTACTAGTGTACCTACAGAAGCTCAAACCCTATTTTCAAATTTTCAAAGTTGAGGATCCGAGGGCCCGGGGACGCCCGAAGACCCGCAGAAAATCCAAGTTAATAATCTTTAAAATATAACTTTTCCGAGGATTTGGGATCACCAGGGAACCCGCAGAAAGTTCGATCAAACATCATTAGAATGACAATTTTAAGTTCTGGGGAGAAACTTAAGAATTCCAGACAAATTTTCAAAGTGTATTTGTGAAGGAAATGTGTCCAATCACAAGTTCAAATTTTCATTGGGGATGGATTTTGAATGACACATCCCGAGTGTTCTCCAAAAAGGTTGTTTTAAAATTTTTTCAAAAGGATTTTCCTTCATCCCGGAGGGCTTCTCACCATTTTGGGAAGGCTTTTCTTGAAATTCAAATCCGCTCACGTAAAACCTAACCTTGAGGTTTCGGGATCATTCGAGATACATACAATCCGACTAATCGGAGAAGGCATTTTAAAAGGGACCGTAATTCGGGCCGGGTTAAAGGCTTATCAAAGGACGTTCATTTTAAGGTTTAGAAATGAATTTTGAATGGCGAGATTTCGCGATGGTCGGCGTCCGTCTGGTGTCGAGTGGTGATTTGAAGACTTAGAAGGGAGGTTCACCCTTGTAACAAAAGGATTTCACCTATTCAAAATGGGTTTGACTATCTACCGGGGATTCATCATTTAAAAAGGGGCAGATCGGCTTTCATCTAGGAAGCTACTCACCGTCTGGAAGGGAGGTTCACCCTTGTAACAAAGGGGTTTCACCTATTTAAAAGAGATTGGCTATCCTCTATGCAATGACTCACCATCTAAAACACAGATCGGCTTTCATCTAGGAAGCTACTCACCGTCTGGAAGGGAGGTTCACCCTTGTAACAAAGGGGTTTCACCTATTTAAAAGAGATTGGCTATCCTCTATGAAGGGACTCACCATCTGAAACACAGATCGCCTTTCATCTAGGAAGCTAATCACCGTCTGGAAGGGTGCCATCTGAGGACCTAGGTTGACTAGTGTACCTACAGAAGCTCAAACCCTATTTCAAAATTTTCTAAAATGCAGATCGGCTTTCATCTAGAAAGCTACCGACCGTCCGAGAGGGTGCCATTCGAGGACCTAGGTTGAATAGTGTACCTACAGAAGCTCAAACCCTATTTCAAATTTTCTAAAATGCAGATCGGCTTTCATCTAGGTAGCTACTTACCGTCCGAGACGGTGCCATCTGAGGACCTAGGTTGACTAGTGTACCTACTGAAGCTCAAACCCTATTTCAAATTTTCTAAAATGCAGATCGGCTTTCATCTAGGAAGCTACTCACCGTCCGAGAGGGTGCCATCCGAGGACCTAGGTTAACTAGTGTACCTGCGGAAGCTCAAACCCTATTTCAAATTTTCTAAAAAGCAGATCGGCTTTCATCTAGGAAGCTACTCACCGTCTGAGAGGGAGGTTCACCCTTGTAACAAAGGGGTTTCACCTATTCAAAAGAGATTGGCTATCCTCTATGAAGGGACCCACCATCTAAAACACAGATCGGCTTTCATCTAGGAAGCTACTCACCGTCTGGAAGGGAGGTTCACCCTTGTAACAAAGGGGTTTCACCTATTTAAAAGAGATTGGCTATCCTCTATCGAGGGACTCACCATCTAAAACACAGATCGGCTTTCATCTAGGAAGCTACTCACCGTCCGAGATGGTGCCATCCGAGGACCTAGGTTGACTAGTGTACCTACGTAAGCTCAAACCCTATTTCAAATTTTCTAAAATGCAGATCGGCTTTCATCTAGGAAGCTACTCACCATCCGAGAGGGTGCCATCTGAGGACCTAGGTTGACTAGTGTACCTACAGAAGCTCAAACCCTATTTCAAATTTTCAAAGTTGAGGATCTAAGGACCTGGGGATGCCGGAAGACCCGCAGAGAATCAAAGTTAGTCAAATATTTAAAATGTAACTTTTCCGAGGATTTGGGATCACCAAGGAACCCGCAGAAAGTCCAAGTTAAACAAAGTTTTAAAATGCAACTTTTCCGAGGATTTGGGGTCACCGGGGAACCTGCAGAAAGTTCAATCAAACATCATTAGAATGACAATTCTAAGTCATGGGGAGAAACTTAAGAATTCTTAGACAAATTTTCAAAGTGTATTTGCGAAGGAAATGTGTCCAAATCACAATTTCAAATTTCCATCGAGGATGGTTTTTGAATGACACATCCCGAGTGTTCTACAAAAAGGTTGTTTTAAAAGTTTTTCAAAAGATTTTCCTTTATCCAAGAGGGCTTCTCACCATTTGGGAAGGCTTTTCTTGAAATTCAAATATGCTCACAGGAAACCTAACCTTGAGGTTTCGGGATCATTCGAGATACATACAATCCGACTAATCAGAGAAGGCATTTTAAAAGGGATCGTAGTTCAGGCCAGGTCAAAAGCTTATCAAAGGATATTCATTTTAAGGTTTAGAAATGAATTTTGACCAGAAATAGCTTCTTCGGGTCTACAAGTCAAGAACCCTGAAGTCATGATAAGACAGGATTGTACTTACCTCTTTAAGCGGTAGCTTCCTGTATGATTTCTTGCATCAACTTGAAACACCTCTTAGATTAGAAAAGTTTTGGTAACAGGTTGTATCTTGGCTTAAGGTGGGCTCTTTAGGAATGGCCATATTTTCAGAAGAGGGGTGAACTTTGGTGATCACCTTGACATTTTTACCAGCATTCATTTGCTTTTGCAATAGATTCATGATCATTCTTTCTTCAATTGACTTTGAGGATTTTCCTCTTTTCATCTTGATGATTTTTCATTAAGATTTGCCCCTTTTCGTGGTGCTCTCTTGGGCTTTGGCCTTGCTTTTACCAGGCACTTTGCTTTTTCCGGCCGTTTCAATCTTTATCATTTTTTGCATTGACTGGCTCTTTTCGAGACCAGTATCAAAAATTCTTCCGATCATGCTTTTTGACTCATTGCTGGTTATTCCTTTGTTTGCCCCAGTGTAGGGAGGTGATCACCAACAAGGGTTTAGAAATGAATATTCAAAGGCTCAAATTGGCTTAACAAAGTTCAAGTGTTTGGGGATATAGAAATGAAATGCTTTTCTTCACTTTGAGGTGTTCCAAGTCTCCGCCAGAAATCACCTGAAGCTATCACAAAAAGATTGATGCAGGTTAGCACAATAAAGTCTTACCCGATCTTTTCTCCGAGGAATCATCCGATGAACCTCCAAATATGCCCCAGTGTGGGGTGGTTCTTAACGGGGTTATATTCATAAAATTCTCCCTTTTGGCTCGGATTGGTTATCAAGGGGTATAAATGTGTATAGATGATTTTGAAATGGAAATGCCTTTCATCATTTCGATCCATGTAATCATCGCGAATAATCCCTACGTCCCGAGATTAAGCTCTTTCTCTCTGCCACTCTCACTCATCACTTAAGTGCATCGGGGACGTGTTTGAGGATAATGTCCGCCTCTTTTCATCCGAAGGATTATCCTCTTGAAAAGCTTTCAAAACATGCCCTTTTACGTAAACTCAGGGCGTTTTCATCAAAATTCATCATTTGCAACAAGTTCTTGTCGAAAGATATATTCAAAAGATATTTTTGTAACTTGAAAGGAATGTTTCTTGATCTTATCTTCTTCCTTCAACATGATCCGATTATATCCTGAGAATCCGTCCATAAAGGAGAACAATTCAAAGCCCGCGGTAATCACAACGAGTACATCGATGTACGGTAGAGGAAAATCGTCTTTCGGACTGGCTTTGTTCAAATCCCGATAATCCACGCATATTCTAATTCTCCCATCCTTCTTCTTTCTTGGTACGATGTTGGCGACCCAATCAGCATATGGGACTGCCTCGATAAATCCAACTTTAAGGAGCTTCATCACCTCTTCCTTGATTTTATCTGCGAGTTCAGGATTCATTCTTACGGGCGATTGATTTCTTGGTGTGCAAGAAGGATTTGTGGGCAGAGCATGTTCCACGATTTCACGATCTAAACCCGGCATGTCAGCATATGACCAGGCGAAAATATCTTGATATTCTTTGAGCAAAGTCGTCATTCTTAAAACATCTGCTTGAGACAGGTGTCCTCCTATTTTCACTTCTTTGACGCAGTCAGAATCTCCCAAATTAATAGTGATGGGTTCTTCAGAGATAGGGGTGTCGCGACCCTCCGGAAATTTTTCCGGGCGGAATAAGGGCTAACGAGCCAATCCCTTAATTAATTTTTAACCCCGGTTGTCGGCGGGGTATTTTTTAGGATCGCGGGTCTCTCCCAAGACCCATTACTCGAATCGCGATGTCGGGTAAAATTTATCAAATATCGAAATTGACCTTGTGTGGTCGGGTGGCATGTGCGAGGTGTACATGCAATTTGGAGTCGCCACCGATCGATTTATTGGAAGGTACGATCGGAAAACCTTACCGAGCGGTCGGGAGAAACCGTTCGGTTCCGCGAAAACCGGAGATTTTGGGTCCGGGGACTTGGTTACGCCAAGTTTCAAATTTGACGCCCTTTCGGTTACCGATGTTGATTGTTTTTCTAACTTGAGATTTCATGCAGATGCGATATCGGATGAGGTAGGTCCTAAAAAAAATCTAAGTATTCATGCGAGATGGGATTTTTCTATCCTAATCAATCACAATCGGGAAAAATTAAAGCGCAATTAAAATCCTTACAAACAATCAAATCAATCAATCAAGGTTTGATATGTCTAAAATGGCCCTATCGGCCCACACAAAAATCAATTTTGGGTATCGGGGTGATTTGGTAAAAATTCGGGCGGAAGGCCCGGGAAGGGTAGAATGGTCATTTTTGGGAGTTCGGGACCCGAAAATCACAAAATCGGGGTCGGGCCAGTTGAATGTGGCCATTTCCCATTTTTTTGTGATTTTATGGAATTTTTCTAATTTTTTCTATTTTTTGGAATTTTCATTTATTTTAAAAAAATATTGGAAATTTTCCGGATCGAAATTAATCGACCCTCGTAGTCTCAAAAATTTTCGATCCGGACTTTACGAGTCCCGAATCGATCTAGAAATTTTTAGAAATTTTTTATGAAAATCTGGGAATTTTTATGAATTTTCTAAGTATTTTTATAATTTTTTTGGATTTTTGGAAATTTCTTTTTATTTTTTTATTATTAATAAACCGGACCGGGTCAACCCGGTCAACGACCGGTCAACCGGTCCGACCGCCACGAGACTACCCACTCAACACAAAAACGACGCCGTCCCCTATTTTCCAATATTTTTGTGATTTTCTAAACTAATTTCCGAATATTCGTATATATTGAAAATGGATGGACGGTTGAGATCAATCTGTGAATCAATCTCGGCCGTCGGCCCTCTACTAAACAAAACGACGCCGCATCTGTCTAATACACGGACGGCCCGGATTAAAACTATTGACACGATCCGAGCCGTCGATTCCTTACTAAGCTAAACGACGACGCATTTGGACCTGGATAGAAAACGACGCCGCACCACTTAAACTAAACAAACGGTCAAGATCTAACCTAGACCTAATCTAAGCCGTCCGTTCTATCCCTGCCAAAACGACACCGTATCAAATGTGTACATGGACGGTCGAGATCTAACCTGAATCGAATCTGAGCCGTTCGTTGTTTCTTTGGATAAAACGACGCCGCACACCCTAGACTAAACGGCACCGTTTTGATTTTTTTTTCTCTAATCTAATAAACTAATTTCTAAGAAATACAAAAAAAACAAATCCAACGGCCCTAAATCAAACTCAACTAATTACCTAGGCCGTCGGATCAAAGGCGACTCGGCTCGTCCGCGCCAACGGCCGAGCCGAGTCGGCGACACCGTGGACCAATAGGGACTCGACACGTCAGCCACGCCGACCACGTTGACCGCCACGTCATCGTCTTCAACCTTGCGCCCGGCGACACAACGAACGGCCGAGAACGTTTTGGCGAGATCCAACGGTGAGATCTCGCCGGAATAACACCAAATCAACGCCATTACACTCGCCTCACTTCACAGATTGACATATCTAAGAATCAAACCTTTTTAACCACTAAATCGCGAGAATCAAGCTAAGCACGATCACAACATCACAAACTTCAACCGGACGATTGAGAGCATAACTACCAAATTAATTCACAAGATCAGCTCAAATGAGGTTTAGAAACCTTACCCGCGGGTCCGATTGACCTGGTTTGGTCTAGGATTTCCTAGACAGGCTTCGACAGGAAACGGCGATGGAGGTTGGGTTTCGCGGACTCGATCGGCGGGTTTTATAAAAAATCAAAGCAGAACGGATATGCAGAGGTGATCAGCGATTGCACAAGGATGAAAACGCACAAAGTAATTGCAAGAATCGTTCGTGAATCAATGCGATGCCATGATCGTGCCGAGCCGAGGTCGAGAAATCGACTTACCGATTTAGGACGTCTCCGGCGATTGAGCTGGTGCGATCAACTCGTCCTAGCTCGGAGGAAGTTCCGGTGATGATCCGCCGCGCCGATTCGACCTGGATTGGGTGGGCCGAAGAGTCACGAGGTTCGGTCCGGGCTCCGGCGAAGACTTCGGCCGAGAGCGTCTCTCTCTCGCTTTTTCTCTCTCTCTCTCTCTATTTTGATACTTGGCCGGCACGAATGAACCTCTC